>NC_081805.1:21915000-22235000 GCF_030704535.1 Vitis vinifera | reverse complement strand
CTATATATATTGTTATTATATGAATTGAGATTGTTTCCTTCTAGTTGCACTATTTATTTAAGGGGAAAAAAAAATTAAAGGATATAATAATAATAATAATAATAATAATAATAATAATAATAATAAATTGAGATTGTTTCCTTCTAGTTGCACTATTTATTTAAGGGAAAAATTAAAATAAATATAAAAAAGGGGTTAAATTTGTTGAAGTGAGACTCATACCTGTTTCAATCCCAACTAAAATATCCAATTTTTTTATTTATTATTATTTTACCCAAATGTGCCATTATTTTATCCAACTTCTATTGGCATAGTGAATAACCATTATTATAAGTCTAAAGGGATAAGAAAAAAACATAGTATTATGAGATCTTATTAGAGCAATAGCATTATTAACGTGAATTATATTAAATCTTGTGACAATATTGTAGATTCACTAACAAGGCCTTGTCAAGAGAAAGGGTTTGAAGTACATAGAGCAAGGCAATGTTCAAACCCAATTCGGGATTAGAAATCCTAAAAACTAGGTTTAATGGAAAAAACAAATCATAAGATAATCATGAAAATACACTATTTATTTTTTTTATTCATCCTTATGGTGCAAGTGCATTTATAATGTTTGAGGGTTGAGTTTTTTAAAATTTCTAATGTAATTTATAGCTCATAAGAGTGGGGTATTGTAGTTACAAAATACCCCTAACAAATTTTACTTTTGTGAGTGTGAAAGGAGGGTTTCTTCTTACGAGAATTGAGTTTATTCTCAAATACACTCATGAATACTAGGATCGATGCAAGGCCATAGTAATCTAGCTAATAAAGCTTACATTTAAAACACTCGAATTGTTACGTAATAACAACAATTCTTTATTTTTGAAAATAAGTTGTAGTTCAAATATGAAATTATTACTAAAGAATGTTATAACCATTTTAATTTTTTTTTATTTCCCAATTGTGACATTCTCCAATTTTTTTATGTTATTATTATGGGAATTGAAAATATGCCACAACATATAAAACTTATCTATAAATAGTAACGAGTACTTTATTGTATTATATAACATTTTTGTTGTTCTCGCTTCTATTTCCTTTTCTTCTTCATCCTTTATTGGGTAAAAAAAGTGTGTTATTTTGTAGAGCTTTGAGTGCAACCATTTGTGCAAATTGGTATGAATTATACGATAAATCAATTATATCATGAAGAGGACACGACAAAAATAGTTTGTAAAAGAAACCTTTGAACTTATCACATTACCAAATACTTGAATCCGTGTAAAGATAAAGCGTCTATCATATCTCAATTTAATTGTTCTTGTTTCTGTTTCTCAACAATTGAAACTTCTTTTATCATTTGCTCCAATAGCAAGTGATGATGACACATCTCTACGAGGGTCGTTAACAATTGCATAACTCACTTTGCATCATAATTAATGATCATTAATTACCTAAATTTAAAACTCTTAATAATCTTCTCATTTATTAATCGACTTACTAGTCACGTTAATCAAGCTTTGCAAATGTCTTATAAATAAGAACTTACTTCCAATGTCTTATAACAATGACCTATTAACGATCTTCAACTTTCTTCTTATATCATCAGTCTTTTCTAATTGTCATTAATTTTAGTTTTTGAAAATACAATTATATAATATGATAATCGTCTTTTTTTATATGATTTAAAAATTTTAAAAAATAATATTACTATGTTATAAACAAGAAATATAATGTTGTTTCACTTTAAATTCAAGAAATACATCATTTTAACGCTATCATAAAAATTCTCATATGATAAATTTTCCATGTCATGTATCACATCCCCGCGCGTGTCAAATCTTAATCTAATTGTACGAGGAAGATTTTTTTCAAATGACAATGAAAACACGTTTCATATTTACTTTCTAATTGGCCTAACTATTCTGGACGGCGGTACGTTCTGAATTCTAATTCGAGGGTCAAGACATCATAGAGAAGAAAATGGTAGGATGACGTGTTCACAAGAGGAGAAAAGAGGAAAACGTGTCGGCTCCGACCCACGTGTACCTCGTTCCAAAAAGGCTGATCATCCACGTCGCTCGCATTTGCGGCTTTCAGCCATCCTCAAGATCTCATGCCTCCACGCTCCACTTCTGCCCACTTGTTTTAACTTTTTTCTCCCTCTCAAAACTCCCACCATTCTTCTCCAATCTCCACCACTCTTCAATCTCCTTTTATCATTGATTTCTATTTCATGTTTTTTTACTGATTTCTGTTTCTTTTGGGTTTTGCTGATTAGGCATGGGAATTTTGGGTTCCCTGCAATTTGATTCAGTTCAGCAGCAGCCCAAATTGTCGAGATTGCGATTTTGAGCTTCTTTCATTATTCAATCTGTGATTCATGTCAATTAGGGCTTCCAGTTTAAATGGTTTTGCAGTCTACTTCTGCGAGCTTCCATTTCTCGCAGATTTTCAATGCTTGCTCCTGTGAAACCACTCCGTGGAATTTGAATTTCCCACCCATTGTTTTCTCCAAGAAAAGGAAGAGATTTTGCCGAAGGAAAAGGGTTTTTCTGGCTTGTGCGATTCCCTCTGACCGCCGACGCGGGAATTTCAATGTCCAATTGGCCAGTTCCACCAGCCGTGGAGCGAAAATCTTTGTGGTAAATCGATTCTCCGAGGAATTCAATGATGGGGAAGGGTCCCAAGAATCCTCAGTTCAAATGGGTTCACAATTCACCAACTTCCAAGAAGACCCAATTGTGGATAAGCTCAGGACTCAACTGGGTGTGATCCACCCCATCCCTTCGCCTCCCATTAATCGCAACATTGTTGGATTATTTGGGTTCTTTTTCTTGATTGGAGTAGTTTTCGATAAGGTATGGACATCGGGGAAGAAGAAGAAATCGAACATTGAGCAGGGGCGGTCCGGGATTTGGCCACAGGTGCCCACCAGTTTTTCCTTGCTTTTGGAAAAGGATTTGCAGAGGAAGGAGTCAGTAGAATGGGTGAACATGGTTTTGGGGAAGTTGTGGAAGGTGTACCGAGGTGGGATTGAGAATTGGCTCATTGGGTTGCTTCAGCCCGTCATTGACAATCTGAAGAAACCCGATTACGTGCAAAGAGTTGAAATTAAGCAGTTCTCCTTAGGGGATGAGCCGTTGTCAGTTAGGAATGTCGAGCGCAGAACTTCTCGTCGGGCCAATGATTTGCAGTAAGAATCATCTTGAAACCATTGAATTTGATATAAATTTCTACTGCTATCTTTCAGTAGTTATTGTTAATTTTGCCCTCAAGATTGTGCTTGTTTGGTTCTAGTTTGAGTGGAGATACTTCAAACTGTATTGGTTTATGAAGGTGCTTGTGATCTTCATTGCATTGTTTGTTGCACTGATATTTTGTTGATGAGTGGCATGCTTTATTCTCCATTTTTCGTTACATTTTTTTTGGCCTTTAGTGAGATAGCTGATCCTGGACAGTTTGCATTTGAAGGTCTTAGCTTGATTTCTGGTTGTAAATACTGTCCCATTCTCTAAATTGCTTTTTCTGTAAACACAGTGAAATGTGCTGTAATTTTTTGCATGATCAAAGACGGTTATGCATTGTTTTACGGAGTAGCATTAGTCTGTTGATTATCTTCTTTAATAATCATATTAAAAATTCTTGAAATCCTCAAGCATCCAGAAAACAGATCTAATACCATTCTAGAATCAGCTAACTTCACTGGAATCCTATGGGACAAAGCTCAAAATTAATTAGGACATAGTCTAGTCTTAGGAAAAAATTCCCACGTGCTCTTAGGTGACCCTAAGTATTTACATAAGGAAAGGTTTCATGATTTATGAGATGGAGAACACTACCTAATGACCTTGTTTTCAGAAATTTGTTAGGGCTCTTTAAACGCTTTTAACCACCTCAAGACACTTTATGTAATAAAGGTGAAGTTGATGAGGGAGTAGTTCTAAGAACTATATGGAAAACCTGTGGTCAGTAGGTTTTTTGTGCAATTCTGAGGTTGTCTGCTTCAATTCTGAAGGTGGCTCCAGTGGTAAAGGGTTGGGGAGGGTTTGTGGGAGGTTATAGGTTCAAGTCCTAATGGGGACAAAAAATTTACCTATAAAAAAAATGTTTATTGATATAAAATATGGAATCACACAAAATGGATGGCATGAAGCTTAGTATATGTTGATTTTAAGTATTAATCTTGCATTTCTCTAACTGATATATGTGGAAAATCATAAAATATGTGAGAGATTTGATTTAGTGGTGTAAATGTGATGTTGTGATTTGATTTAGTGGAGTAAATTAGGGGATAGAATCAGCTAAGTCAATGTTTCTAATTTACTTTTCATTTTTATTTTTTCTGTTTTTAGGGTAGCTAGTATTTGCATAGTTGTATCTTTTTATTTTCTTCCTTTTGCATATACTCAAGAGTAGTCTTATATGTATGTTGTAATCCTAAACTTCAAAGATATAGAGGAACAATTTTTTTCTCTAAACTTTCATGGTATCAGAGCTAGTTTCCTACTGAAAGTAATACATTTATTTTTGGTTTCAAGTACCGGGTTTTTATTTTTTTATTTTTTCCTGGAACTATTAGGCTGCTGGTAGGAGGATTTGATGTTAGGAATCAACAAGGAGAATAATTTTGTAGATTCTTCACAACAGGTATCAATGCCTCCATTTCAAGTCTCACCTCATGGCACTAGTGATGATCCTTCATTGCACATCATCACAACCAAATGGACTGAATTTTCTTAGATGGTCTCAGTCCATTAACTTGGTTATTTGTGGGAAAGGGAAACTAGGAAAACTCCATGATCATGGCTTGGTTAGTTAATTCTATGGAGCCGGAGATAGGTCGGACTTACATGTTTTCACCAATATAAATGAGCTTTAAGAAGCAGTCATGGAAGAAATGAGGGCTCTTGAAATGAATGGAACTTGAGATTTGGTAAGTTTGCCAAGAGGGAAGACACCATTAGGATGCAAGTAGGTATTTATTGTCAAGTATAAGCTTGATGTTTCGATAGAGAGGTATAAAGCTAGGTTGGTAATCAAGGGCTTTACACAAACATATAGTATTGACTATCAAGAGACGTTTGCACCGGTTGCCAAGATGAACACAATCCAAGTCTTATTGTCACTTGCAATCAATCTAAATTGGCCATTACAATAGCTAGATGTAAAAAATGCTTTTCTAAATGGAGAATTGGAGAAGGAAGTGTATATGGATTTGCTCTCTAGTTTTGAGCAATCATTTGGAATTGAAAAAGTCTATAAATTGAAGAGATCTCTCTCTGGGTTGAAGTAGTCTTCAAGAGCATGGTGATCATTTCACAAAGTCCATTCAGAATCTTGGGTATATGCAAAGTTAGATCGATGACACAAAGTTCTACAAACATTCTAGTGACAATAAGATTGCCATCTTGATAGTATATGTAGATGATATCATCTTGATAGGTGATAACATTATGTAATTGGAGAAATTAAAGGAGTTACTTGCTAAAGAATTTGAAATTAAAGATCTTGGCAAGTTGAGATACTTCCTTGGTATGGAAGTTGCAACATCTCAAGGTGGTATATTTGTTTCTCAATGAAAATATACTTTAGACTTGCTTACAGAAACAAGAATGTTGGGTTGTAAACCAACTAATGCACCAATTGATCCTAATAGGAAATTGGGGTAAATGGATTTAAGTTCAAGTGTGGATAAAGGACACTATCAATGTTTGGTGGGTAAACTGATATACTTATCACATACATGTCCTGATATAGCGTTTGTAGTTAGTATGGTTAGCCAATTTACGCACTCACCTACTGAAGAATGTTTTGAAGCCATGTATCAAGTTATGAAGTATTTGAAAGAAAGCCCAGGGAAAGGATTATTGCTTGAAAAAAGGGGCATATGTAGATTGAGGTATATACTGATGTTGATTAGGCAAGAGATAACAAGGATAGAAGATTAACTTCAAGTTATTGTGCCTTTGTTGTAGGGAACGTGGTAACTTGGAGAAGCAAGAAACAAAATGTTGTTGCTAGAAGTAGTGCAAAGTTGAGTTTTGGACCGCTGCTTATGGAATTTGTGAACTCATTTGGTTGAAGAAGATATTAGAAGAATTGAGGATTCCTTATGAGAAACCTATGAAATTATACTGTGATAATGAAGCAATGATTAACATAACCCACAATCTAGTTCAACATGATAGAACTAAGCATGTTGAAGCGGATCATCATTTCATTAAGGAAAAACTTGAGGGGCCCTAGTCTATATGCCATATGTTTCTACAGAAAAATAGCTAGCAGATATCCTAACTAAAGGCCTTCAGAAGCAGTTGTTTGAAGTTCTAGTAAACAAGTTGGGAATGTTAAACATCTTTGAACTAGCTTGAGGGAGAGTGTGGAAAATCATAAAATATGTGGGAGATTCGATTTAGTGCTGTAAATGGGATGTTGTGATTTGATTTGATGGAGTAAATTAGGGGATGGAATCAACTGAGTCAATGTTTATAATTTAGTTTTTATGTTTTTTTTTTGTTTTTTTGTTTTCAGGGTAGTGATTATTTGCATAACTGCATCTTTTTATTTTTTTCCTTTTGCATGTACTCAATAGTAGTCCTCCTATGTATATGTTGTAATCCTAAACTTCAAAGGTATAGAGGAACAATCTTTTTCTCTAAACTTTCAATATATGTTTTCTTTGATGTTATCCAGGTATCAAATAGGCCTCCGTTATACAGGTGGGGCTCGAATGCTGTTAATGCTGTCACTTAAATTCAGCATCATCCCCATTGTTGTGCCAGTTGGTGTTCGTGATTTTGACATTGATGGGGAACTTTGGGTTAAATTGCGGTTGATTCCAACAGAGCCTTGGGTTGGAGCTGTTTCATGGGCTTTTGTTTCGCTTCCAAAAATAAAAGTTGAATTGTCACCATTTCGCTTGTTCAATCTAATGGGTATGTCATACTTTCATGGTTTTCATAATTTCTTCCTTGCATTTGCATTCGTCAAAGTTACTTAGATGAATATTAGTCCTTGTTGATGCATGTTTTATAACTTCAGGTAACAGAAAATTAGTTAGAAGGATGATGGAAGGAATTGAGGGAAACATATAGAAAGAAGTTTTTGCAGTATCATGAAGTATACTTATCCTATTTGTCATATCATTGTTGAGATTTAATGGTTAAAGAATGTATGCATTATGCAAACTTTATTCTATAGGTTTTTATATGAAGCAAGGTAACCTAACAATGAGGTACTGATATTTGTTTCTTTCTTTTCCTTTTTCTTTTGCTTTTCTCCCATCTTTTGTGCATGCATTGGACAATACCAGCAATTCCTGTTCTTTCAATGTAAGTGGGCTTTTGTCTCTATAAGACTATTGTTGTTGCATATACTCTGTTAACATTATGATTATTATTATTATTATTGTTATTTTTTGGTACATTCATATCAAATTGGTAAAGAAGGTGAAGTCTGCTTGCTTTATGGATTCGATAAACTTGGGGAAGTTGATTTTTTTGGGGTTTTCAGCTTATTATTGCTCTTTTTCCCCCTCCTTTGACATCATTTTTTTTTTGCATCTTTGCCTTTTGAATTTGAGTTTCCAATGGTATAGTTCTATCTCTGGATTAGAGGTGGCTCCTGATGCTCTTGATCTATAACCATTCTCCAGTGAAGCTCTTTGTCTACACAAGACTCTCATTTGTTGAGAGCATCACCATATACTTAGCTACCCATATGCAACCAGGAGGAAGTTGCATGGAATGTTAAGACTTTAGCATAAGTTGGTTGATATATGTTGTTGGCCTAAACCTAACACCTTAAGCTTTTGGGTTAAATTGGTAGCTTTACAAGTTTTAATATACAAATCCAATCCCATTTTGTTTCTAAATCTAAAATGACAATGGAAATAAAATTACTCACAAAATAGTATTATATAATTCTCAATACCAAATGTAAAGATTCTTAATGATTTTTTTTATTTAACTAAACAAGGTCCTCCTTCTATATGTACCCGTTCTTATAAGTTGTTTTTGTTAGCAAAAGAGAAGGGATGGCTAACTTGAATTAGAACTTCACAGATTTTTTGGGAAAAAAGCAAATAAAGGGACTTTGTAAATTTGAAACTGAGCAATTCACATATCAATTAATCATGTCCATTCTAATTTGCAATTTGTAATTTTTAATTGACCATGTCAGTGTAATTTTGGGCTTTTAAATATATGTGGTTCATGGTATGGTATTTAATTGACATTCTTAGACTCATATACCAATCACTTCAGTTTTATTATTTGAGCTCCCTACTCCATTCAGAGGTGTGATTCAGTGGTTGTGTGATTTTTTGTTAAGCAGAGTCAACCATTTTAAGAACATTCAACTCTTATTTATGTCCCTCTTCACCTCAGAAACAGCATGCTTCCTTTTCTTTTGATAAGTGGTGCGTATCTTGTGGGCTGTGGTGCCTTTTTTCATTTATTCACTTTGATGTTTGACCATGACTTAGGTTTTTGAAAAAACTTCTCACTGAGGATTTGCCTCGACTTTTTGTACGTCCTAAGAAGACCGTTTTAGATTTCCAAAAAGGAAAAGCAGTTGGTCCTGTTGAAAATGCTTTAACGGGAGAAATGCAAGAAGGAAACAGGGACTTTGTTGGAGAACTATCGGTGACACTTGTAGATGCGCGGAAGCTCTCTTATGTTTTCTATGGTAACAATCCTTCCTCCTTGTGTAGTAGTGGTTTCTGAGGCTTCCCATGTGCATTATAAATCGTAAAATTCTATTAGTTTTGTATGTGATCGGTTTGAGATGCTTATTTGGAAACTTATTTCTTGTTTGGAAAACTGCCCTTAACATTGACTTTGAATTGTCAGTTGGTTTGTGCAAAATTTATTTATTTAAAGCTTGTGTATGAATAGGATCTTCTGAACATCATTTGTTCCTTTATTCATTATGCCCTGCCATACTCACTGATCCTCCGATGATTTCAGGTAAAACGGATCCTTACGTCACTCTAAGCATAGGAGATCAGAAAATACGTAGTAAAAAGAACAGTCAGACCACTGTCATTGGGCCTCCTGGTGAGCCAATTTGGAATCAGGTGAAGCTTCTTAGTGTTTCATCTTCATCTATTGTGTTTCATTCTGTAAACTGTTCAATCAGCACTCTGGAGTTTATGTGAGATGGATTGGTTTTGTCTAGAAAACTTGTCAGTAATCATGTTTTTCTCCATTGGCGGCAGGATTTTCATATGCTTGTTGCAAATCCTAGAAAACAGAAATTACTAATCCAAGTGAAGGATTCTCTTGGATTTGCAGACCTGACAATTGGCACGGGAGAGGTAAATTATCTTATTCTCAAAAATGTTTGTTTTTCTGGACAATTCGTTATGATGATTTTGGGTCATATATTCACTTCTCTTTTTCATTTCATTCCAAACCGAGTCTCTCTACCCCATGATTTGAAAGAACCAAGTTCATTGTTAGGCTATATTGACTATGACCATGAACACTCCTTCAATACATGTAGTGTAGCTCCTATCCTATTGTAAACTGTTTATTCCTTTCCTTTTTTGGTTGGCAAGTTTAATCTTTTTAACCATGCAAACATAATGTGAAATATACAATGCAGTGCATGACAAGGCCCTAAGGGCACATCCAAAAAATCGGGTGAAACCTTCCTTAGAAGAGTCACAAGAAAAAAAAAAAAGGATAAATAAATAAATAAAAGATAGAAAAACAGATCACAAGTAAGACATAACTCACATAATATCTCTTCCAAAACACATTGAAACCTATAGAATTCAGTGAGCTGTCTGGAGAACCACACAAATCCCAGACCATGGTAGTAGTTCCAAAGAAACAAGGTTTGAGAATGCCCTTACAGGTCCCTTAAGACTGATTCTGGTCTCCACACACCACCAACCCTCCCACCCCACCTCTTTTTTTTTTTTTTTTTTTACTTTTTAACCGTACCAGAATGATCACAACCTAATGACTCAAATTCCTCAGTTACAAAACAACCATTAGGATTAGCATGAGTCTTGGTCACAACTTCAGCTAAGCATGGTCCCCATCCAAACTATGGAAGTAGCACCTTAAATTTGTTGAATTATATATATAATTCAACAAATTAGGAAAAATAAGGGAGGATGAGATGAGAGATATTAGGCTTCTCTCCACTAGACTTTCTCATATGACAATTAGTAAGCAAAAAATTGTGTAAGATCTCTTGAGATGAGATAAATTATGGACATCTACTTGAAGAGCTCCCTCAAGTTGGGGCATGCATATAGCACTCATGCCCAGCTTGGCTTATGCACTCTGCAAATCATTATTCAAAACTCCCTTACTATATCTGGTTATTGATTTCCATTCTTCACAAGAGATGTCCTTTTGTGTTCTGACTTCTCCATTTTCTACTTTGTCTAATTATGCTAAATCTAAATCTGAGCTATGCTTATTGCAGTTTTGTTGTCACAATACAATCTCATTGTATTGTTGAGGCAACCATGAAAAGTACCTTCAAACAAAACAGTTCACTTGTCCATTTGCCATTTCTCTAAATTTGGCTTCTCCACTTGACTTAGCTACAAAAGATAGCTTTTTTACTTTACCAATTTACTAGATTAAACAAACCTCAATGGGTGTCCCCTCCTCTAACAAGTCCCTCGTGAGGGCATATGTAGATGTGAAGTGGCTTTGTAAAACAGTGTATGCCCGATCTGCATTAGTAAGAGCCTTCATTCTTATATGTCCATGTTTTCTAAATAATAGATCTTACTTGGCTGTTGATTCTCAAAGTACTTAAAAAGATTCTGTAGTTAAACCCAGGTAAAAACCTTGCTAGGAGTAGACATAGAGTGACTAGTCACACCAATTGCATATTCTAGATCTTGACACGTGTGTGAAAGATAAGTGAAGTCCTGCAAGTCACTGAGATCTTTGTATATCCACTACAGGGCTTTAATTTTCTTCACTTAGATAATTTAGATCAACAAGGTTATCAACGAGCTGGCTCCTGTTCAGTACATATGCTGATTGTTTGTTTTTAGTGTATTTCATGTGGATAGTATTTTTCTTGCCCTCCCTGTCTAAAGTTTTGGGTTCAAACCCTTGAAGCTTCTTCCTGTGAATTTTCTGTTTAGCCTTAATGGGAATTTATGTGGGTACTTTTATTTCAGCTCCATTTAAATTTCTAGTAGGTTTTAAGATTGTTCATTACATTTATAGCGGATTGCCTTTTCTTTGGATTGGGATACTTCTATGTCCATTTGCTGTTTTGCTAATTACTCTGCTGATGCAATAATCCTGTTTAATACGAGTATAGCTGTTCTTTGACTTGCGAAGCCCTAAGATCATTCCTACTTGTTTGGTTTCCTCGAATTGATTATAGCGAACTATAATAGTGACTTGTCAACAAATTTCAATTTCATAGGTGGTGTATTGCATTGATTAGAACCTCTAGTTGGATGGTATTCATTCTTTTTTCCTACATATGTAAATATTGAACACAAAGATGAATTGAGGATGAATTTCTGATTCTCATTACTGCAGTGTACATGGGATTTACAATTCTATTTATAGATACAATGATCTAAATCTATTTAAAGGAATAACCTACTTATAGGAAATAATTCAAATTCAAATTCAAAAAAATACAATATTCTAAATATAGATAATACTTCTGAATTTTCAGTGGTGAATCTCGTAATTTTCAGTAGTGAATTTGAACCAATCTTTTCACACTCCCCCTCAAGCTGGCTCGAAAATGTCTTTCACACCTTGCTTGCAAGTTATGCTATCAAATTGCCCCTTGTGTAACCCCTTAGTAAAAATATTTGCCAATTGCTCGATTGAAGGAATATAAGGCATGCAGATGAGTTTATTGTCTAACTTCTCTTTGATAAAGTGTTGGTCAACTTGTACGTGTTTAGTTGTATCATGTTGAACCATATTATGTGCTATATTGATCGTGGCTTTATTGTCACAATAGAGCTTCATAGGAATAGAACTTGTTGCTTTGAGGTCTTTAAGTAGCTTTTTTAGTCACAAAAGTTTGTAAATCCCATAAACTGCTGCTCCAAATTGAGCTTTCACATTGTTTCTGGCTACCATAGTTTGCTTCTTGCTTCTCCAGGATGCTAGGTTGCCTCTAATAAATGTACAATAGCTTGATGTGGACCATTGATCTATTATGCTTCCTGCCCAATCAACATTGATGTAAGTTTCAATCCACCAACGACCATGATTCTCAAATAATAAACTCCCTTAGTGAGTGCATAGATTGACTCACTAGACTCACTGTAAACGCTATGTTCGACCGGGTATGAGATAGATAAAGTAGTCTCCTAACTAACCTTTGAAACTGCTCTTGATTCACCGCCTTATATGCATTTGTTGGTTGTAGCCTAAGATTGGGCTCCATTGGGGTTTCTACTGGTTTGCAACCAAGTAAACCAATCTCCTCAAGTAGGTCAAGTATATACTTTCACACAAATATTTCCTTCTTAGACCTCATAAACTCCATGCCCAAAAAGCATCTTAGGGCTCCAAGGTCTTTAATTTCAAATTCTCTTGCGACGAACTTCTTCAAGACCTCGAGTTCCCTTGCAACAATGAGTATGACTATCTTATCTGTACTTGAGTACTTGTAGAACAATGTGTGATCGGCTTGACTCTGTCAATATCCACACTTTTTGACAACCTTAGTGAATCGATCAAATCAAGCTCTAGGTGATTGTTTTAGTCTGTAGAGAAACTTCTTTAATTTGAATACTTTTCCAGTTCCAAGCACGCTTTCAAACCTGGTAGTAGGTCCATGAAGACCTCCTCCTCTAGCTCTTTATTTAGAGAAACATTCTTCACGTCAAGTTGATGCATTGGCCAACTGAAATTTACAACAAAGGATAGTAGTACTTGAATCGAATTAACTTTTGCAATAGAGGCAAAGATCTCTTGATAGCCAATTCTATAAGTCTAGGGGAATCCTTTGGTTACAAGCCTTTCCTTGTACCTATCAATGCTTCCGTTTGCTCGCATTTAATTGTAAACACCCACTTACAACCCACAATCCTTTTATCTCTTGGCAGTTCAACAATTTCTTGGGTACCATTCTTCTTAAGAGCATTCATCTCTTTCATGATTGTCATCCTCCTTTTAGTGTGATCCACGGCTTCTTGTATAGTTTTGGGCAATGAAATACTAAAAAGATTAGAAGTTAAGGTGCTATAAAGTTTATGGAATGAGACATACTTTGTAATAGGATGCATAGTGCAAGAACATGTTCCCTTTCTAAGTGCAATGGGAACACTAAGGTCATGTAAAACACTGTTTAGATTACTGGATTTAGTAATTGAACATGGGCTTGACAAAGAGATACTTGTTTCATCCAAAGGTCCATTATTCAGAGGATTTGCTTGACTTATTTTCGGTTGTGATTCTCTATTCTAATTATTTTTCCTTCAAGAGTAGGTACACAACTCACTTTGAGTTTGTTTTTATAGCAGCTCTCCCCCTGAATTAGATATAAAGGTAAAGGTTGGACAGTGGGTAAAGGCTTGGTGGGTAACATCTTTAAGTGAGAATTCTGTGGATCACTCGGACATAGGTAAGGGTCCCATCACTTCCAAAAAGGATCTTCCCTCCTAGTACTCTACCCTTGAAGATGATTTTTAGTGAAGTAAGGTTGGTTTTCGAAAAGTGTCACATCCATACAACAAATTTCTTTGAAATAGGATTATAACAATTGTACCTTTTATGTTGAGGAGAATACCTAACAAGTACACACTTTTCTACTCGAGGATTGAGTTTAGAACAGTTTAGTTCATGGATGTGGACAAACAGAATGCAACCTAAGGTTTTTAGAGGTAAAGAAGTAAAGATGCGAATATATGGGAAGATGGATAGTAATCTTTTTAGAGGTGTGTCAAATTTCAAGACTCTGGTGGGAATCCTATTGATTAAGTTAGGTGTTGTGAGAGCAACCTCATTGCACAAGTATTTTGGAACCTCCATAGTGAACATTATAGAACTAGCCACCTCGAGTAAATGACGATTGTCTCTTAGCTATACCTTTTTGCTATGGAGTATCAGAGCATGTGGATTAGTGGATAATGCCCTTTTCTTTAAAGTACCTACAAAGAATAGAGTTGAAATATTCCTTCCCATTGTCAATTCCTAAAGACTTGTATTTTAGTGTGGAGTTGGGTTTCAATCATGGAATAGAACTCTATGAACACTCCTTCGACATCAGATTTTTCTTTTAAGATATACACTTGGTTCTTGCTATGTTTGTGACTTGAGAAGGTCCCCATACATTAATGTGAATTAAGTAAAATGGTTAGGATTCTTGATGAGGATGAAGCAAAAAATGAACATAATGATGTTTAGATAACCGACAAACTTTGCATTGAAATATCAAAGGATTCAAATTTTTGAACAGAGTTGGAAATAATTGTTTCAAATAAGAAAAACTAGGATGACCTAACTTATTGTGCCATAACTTTATTTCATCTTTAACAAGAATAAAAATAACACTACTACTCACAGCTTGAGCTTGTCTACCTTTGAGAAAGTTGTTATCAAAATAATAGAGTCCATTTGTCATTCTAGCATGGCCAATCATCCTCCCCGAATGCTGGTGTTGGAATTCACAATGAGAGTCACAAAATTTTGCAAAATAGTTAGAATCTTTGGTTATTTTGCTAACTGAAAAAAGATTGCAAGAAAGATTAGGAACATGGAGAACAAATTTGAGAATCAGATTTTCAAAGATAATTATAGAACCTTTCCTTGCAATCGGAGACAAGCTGCCTGCTGCCTTATGCAATTCTAATTTTTAAGTGACTAGAACATAGAGAATAAGTGGTAAGTAAGTGTGACTGACTAGTCATGTGATCAGATGCACCAGGGTCAATGATCCATGGTGCTGAATTTAGGGAACTAGTGAATGCACTAGCTCTTTGAGCCAAAGACCTGGAGGGTACACCTGAAAGTTGGACTTGATTGATCATTTTGTAGAGATGCTCGGGCTGTTTATTCCTGAAAGGAATCTCGGTTTTCTGTTGTAGCTTGCATTCCACTGCCATTCTTTTCTCCAGGTTTTCTTTCCTTCCAATTTGCTGGTTTTCCATTCAATTTCCAGCACTTTCTTTTATGTGCCAAGGCCTGTCGCAATAATCACACCAGGCTTTAGGATTTTCATCAGGATTCTTCAATATCTGAGTTCTAGGTCTCTGATTGTATGCTGCTGCAATGGTTTTTTTGGCTGGTGCAACAGATTAAGTGCTGAATTCTCTCTGTTGGACAAATATTTTCCCATCATCACTCCTTTGCGACTTTCTTCTCATCTAACCTCAGTTAATGCTTTAGTGACTAAGGGTAGTGGCTCTTTTCCTAGAAAACGACCTCTCACTTCATTCAAATCATTCAAGCAGGCTAAAAATTCCATAACACTGTCCTCCATGATCCTCTGAAATTGAGCACTGTCTTCAGCACTTGACCATTCAAGGACATATAATAGGTCAAGTTCTTGCCACAAACTTCTCAATATATTGTAATAAATTGTTACAAACATAATCCCTTGTGTTGTATTTCTGATCTTCGTTTTTAACTGATAAACTTGAGGAATTGCTCAAATCTGAGTGTCGCACTCATTGCATCCCATGGTTGTTTGGTAGTGCTGAGATACATCTATGTTTGGCTGATCTCAGATTTCATAGAGTTAACAAGCCATGATAAAATCATAGAATTCTTTGCATCCCAGACATGGTACACAGGATCATCGGATTTTGGGGCCTATCTGATCTTTGTTTTTGACTGATAAACTTGAGGAATTGCTCAAATCTGAGTGTCTCACTCATTGCATCCCATAGTTGTTTGGTAGTGCTGAGATACATATATGTTTGGCGGATCTCATCATAGAGTTAACAAGCCATGATAAAATCATAGAATTCTTTGCATCCCAAACATGGTACACAAGATCATCGGATTTTGGGGCCTATTTTGTATTGGTCAAAGAGTCGATCTTACCCCTTCCTCTAATGATCAACTTCATGGATTGTGACCACCGTAAGAAGTTCCGTCCATTCAGTCGATGAGTAGTGATATGCAGGATTGGACTTTCAATAGCCCTAGTTGATGAAATATGACCATTCTGAGAAGTCTGAATATTAGAGGAATCCCTTGAGGTTTCATTAGAAGATGCTCCATACATTATAAAGAAATGGTTCAAGGAAGATAAGAATTAAAGATGAATATATTGCTTCTACAAATTTGCTACATAAACCAGATTGAGAGAAAAAAAAAAGAACAAGAAGCCTGGAAAATAAACAGATTAAAAAAACAGAAAAAAATCTGGTATAGGACCAGATAACCGCTGAATGTTTTTTATTTTGTGAGTGGTCAACCAAAACACTCAAAAGTCTGTTCTAGGGTTTTAGGTGGCTCTGATTCCATGAACACAAAGATGAATTGAGAATGAATTTCTGATTCTCATTACTGCTGTGTACACAGGGTTTACAATCCTATTTATTGATACAATGATCTAAATATACTTAAGGGAATAACCTTTTTACAAGAAATATTTCAAATTCAAATTCAAAGAATACAATATTCTAAATATGAATAATACTTTCTAATTTTCAATGGTGAATCGGAATCAACCTTTCCATGTATATATTTTGTAAAAAAAAATTCAATACTTTTGCAGGTTGATCTGGGATCTCTTAAAGATACTGTACCAACAGACAGGATAGTGGTCTTGCAAGGAGGCTGGGGTCTATTTAGGAGAGGTTCTTCTGGGGAAATATTACTTCGACTGACATATAAGGCATATGTTGAGGATGAAGAAGATGACAAGACAGAGGCAGAATCCATGGATACAGATGTTTCGGATGACGAGATGTCCGATTCTGAGGAAGTAGATGCTACCTTTGAGCAGAGTCAAAGGGGAACCTTGAATGGAACAGATAAAGAATCATTTATGGATCTTCTAGCAGCTTTGATTGTGAGTGAGGAATTTCAAGGGATTGTGGCATCTGAAACGGGAAGTATGCAACCTTCTGATGATGTTCCAAGTTTGGACCCAACAATATTAAGATCGATTGGCGTTACTTCTGAACTTAAACCTTCTAATCCAAATAGTGATTCTGAAATTTCTGGAGGTATTTTGTTTCAAAGTGTTTCTTTTGTTGAAGTTTATTACCGTTACAGTTCACCTCTTATGTTCACTTAAATTGTCTTGTTTTTTTCTTTTATGCACCATCAAAGACTCTTCATTTGCAGGAACAACATTATTATGGCTTTCTGTGATCACAAGTACTGCTGTGCTAATTGCCCTCTCCATGGGGGGTTCAAGTTTATTCAATCCCTAATATGTTGTGGCATAGATTCTGAGACTAGTATTCAGAGCTTCTGATTGATCAAGTAACTCCATGAAACCTTACCTATTGCTTTATACACCATCCCTGTTTAGGTGTTGTGGAGTTGAGTTGCTTTCTGTTTATGGTTCTTTTTGCCTTTTAATTTGGTGCCATTTTTATTCATTGTATGCCCAATTGTTCCATAGTACCCATGCAATTGCTTTTTCATATTTTCTTGACAAAACCATTTTGGTTTGTTGAATTGTCTGGACCAAAGCTTTACTTAGCAAGTTATACCACATAAAAAACTCGGGTTGTTCTTTAATGATGAAAGGCTTCTCTGGAGCACATTAACTGGGTATTTTTACTATTCAATAAAACTTTACTAGATCTGTTACAAGAAAGACCATATTATAACAGTTAATAGTATACATACCGTTTTGCTTTTGAAGTTGTTTTTGGGTAGAAGGTAATTGTTGTGCATGTCTTTGGAACAGTTACCTTCTACCCAAAATCCTGATAGAAGTAGTTTAAATTGCAAAATGGATTTACAACAATCATTAGTATATAGACTACTTCACTTAGATTTAGGTCACAACAATGTTATTGAAGCAGTACACCAGCATTTTCCTTTGTTAATGAAGCAGTTGTTTTGACTCCACAATATTGTAGTCAGGGGCAAATTATTGAACCTCCTAGTTTAATATTTGGTCCAAGGTTCTAGGTTTAGGTCTTCTTGTAGTATCAGCCGTGTGAAGTTTTTTGCAATAAATACTTCCACAAATGTTTAAGAGTTTGTCAAAATGATGCTTAGAATTTGTGAAACACTAAGATTACAGAACATAGGATAAATTAGTAATATTTCTTCAAAATTGTGAACTTCAACCAAATGATCTGGGATATAATGTATTTTTACTGTTCTGTAGGAGTCAGACATGACACTTTTTTTGAATACTTCGGGCCTTTCTAGGAACTGTTTTTGGAAATAGTTTTCTAACTTACAATTGAAAACATGGAGAATGCTTTAGGATCAATTGAAAACAGTTCTTAACAACTGTTTTTTGAAAATTGTTTGTGAAAATGTCGCCAGATAGACCTTTAAAATTGCTACGTTTTAGATTTGCATCATGCATTTTGGTCAATGATCTTGAAATATTGTAGGCATTTGAATTGTTATTAATGTACCTTGTTCCCCAAAAAAGAAGTGGAGATCATGTTTCCATTAGAAAGAAAGATGAGCAACTAATCAATCATCAGTTTATCACACTCTTCTTTAGCCTGTTTCTTGTTTGAGGATTTTGAACAGCTAATGTATAAACTGCTGAATGAATGAACTTGTTCCATGGCAGGCCTGGGAAACATATACTCTTTGCAGCATAACTTGAAGACAGACTCAGTAAGTGGAGTCTGATTTTCATTGTATGTATTAATCTTCCACCATGTAAATTCATATTCATTACCTGAGGAATGTTGTATCGGCAGCAAGAAATTTTTGGCTTCTTTTCCCACCAGCTGTGGTAAACGCAAACCCTTGTATACTACATTGTCTATATGATAGCATACCAGTCTCTTCAAACACTCCCTTTTTTACCAGGCAAGAATGATCATTATTAACATTAGAATGTTGTATTATGGTGAGGTTAACCCGGGAAATGGTTCCTAAAGAACTCATGTTTTGAAGGTAGGATTTTGGTGATTGGAAATTGATTTCTGTAGGGTGGTTCTGGGCCAGAGCTATGGCCATCTGGATGAGGAAGAAGGCATCAAAGAATGTATTGTGGGTTTGAGAGACAGGCATAATCTAGGCCTTTATTTTATATGATTTCACATGCACTACAGGGTTTGTTCATGATCATTTCTATTTGGATATGGTGAAAATAATAAAATTCTCTTTGATTCATAGATTATTATTCCAATGTATTTATATATAATATATGTATGTATATTTATGTGTTTTTGAACACCATAAGAGGTTCTTACAATAAAGGGGTATCATTACAGTATCGAATCAATACATATCAAAAAGCACGATCAATCAGGTTGTGTAATGTATGTATTTACATTTCATTGCTTTGTACCAAATTTGGATCCATTATTTTGTATCCTAATCCCGTTGTATCTTGATCATACTATTTATATTTGATCTCATTCTTTTTGATCATATTATTTGTATTTTCATTAAATGGTTTAGGTTTCAAATAAACTGTTTTTTATTGAATCCAAATGTTAAGTCTATTAACCTCCACAATTAATTAATTTTTTTTTGCAAATTTTAGGAAAATAACTTTTAAAGAGAAATTAATTGTGTTATAAAGTAGTTAAGTGGGTATATAAATACATGCATAGTGATCCAACTAGGTATCTTAATTTTTTTTTACCTATTTCCTTAAATAAATTATTGTGGTATTTAAAAATCAATTCTTAGTTTTTTTTCTTTTATTTTTGAAAGTAATTTCATTTTTTTATTTTAATATTTAGCAATATATATATATATATATTGTTACATTTTAAGATAAATAGTGTGAATAAAAAATATATATCCTGGCAAGTATTGTACATCCAGAACAAAAAAGTTTCAACCAACATTCATTATTATGCTATCATTAAAGTTACAATAATTTTTTTTTTTGAAATTTTTATTTATTATAATTTTGGACTTAGTAATTAATCTTAGATATAAAAAGTATTGATAAAAAAAATTAAGTTAATGGGAAAAAAAATGTAATTTAAGGTAATAATATTTTATATAGTAATCAGACCAAATGTTTAATAGAAATATAACAATTTCATATATTTAGTATATATAAAATATTTTTGTTACTAATATTTGTTAATAATTTAGAACATTTTGGAGGGTGCAAGTAATTTTGCTCTACCTATTTACATTTTGTGCTCAATTGGACATTGTTCATTAGCTATAAATAACTGTGCTTAATTGGATATTTTACATTTTGATATTTTAATTTTTGGGTATTATATATATATATATATATAACTCGAGCACGCTCCCTTGACTTTTTAACACCAATTAGAGTAATATGAAGAAATAATTAACAGTGAAGTTATATTCATAGCTACTTAATAACAAAGCAAATAAGATATCACGATAATCAATACAGTAGATTACATAAAGGATAGACGTTTTAAACTCTTTCATAACTCGAATCCTCTCCCTCAACTTTTTAACACCAAGTAGAGCCATATGAAGAAATAATTAATAGAAAAGTTATATTCACAACTACTTAACAACAAAGCAAATAAGATATCTCGATAATCAATATACTAGATTACACATGGGATACATGTTTGAAATTCTTTCATCCATATATATAGGTTTAAGGTTTTGTATAAATTCATTGGTAGCACGAATGTTACATACAAACATATTAGTTTAGGGTTGAATACATCAAAGGAGTGCAATTCAAGGTTGCTTAATCAATGCATTAGGCTACATAAGAAATAGACAATTTTAACCCTTTCATCCATATATAAAGGTTTAGGGTTTCATATAAATGCATTAGGCTACATAAAAGAGAAAACATACTCATTACCACCATACATACTATTTAGGGTTGGAGACAGTAGTAGAGTGCACTTCAAACTCAGTAGACATCACGATGACATGTTGGTGCACTTTTATCTTAACCTGTAAACACAATAATCAAAGTAGCTCCATCCATAGGTCAAAACACAAAGCCAAAGAACTTCAGAGAACAAAAACCAATTAAGCAATGTTTGGTGGCTAAGAATTATGGTGCAAAAGTAAAGAAATTAACATTTGAACTCTAGATTTTAGAACCTATTCCTAGGCAACTCAACCTATGAATGTAATGAATACAATTATTTACACAATAAGAAATGAGATTTTCATTTTTTTAATCAAAACTAAAATGACCTAAATTAAATTGCACAAGGATTATTTATATTGTTTTCTTGAAACAAAGTTAACAAAAATTATACCTTTACTGTTGTATAAACTTGGAGTAATTAACTCCAATCTGAACGCAGGAGAAAGATTCTACAAAGCATCAAAATTGAAGATATTAGCTAACAATTTAAAACAATAAAAATCCAAAGAATGAAAAACTTATCCAGAAAAGACAAAAATAGTGGTGGAACAAAAATAATATTGTCTTACATTCAATTTTTCGAACCTTCTTGCTTATTCTTCTTCTTCCCACTCTGACTCCACTTTAGTTCTTTTCTGACTCCCCTCATTCCTTCTTTAGCAACATCATCAAATGTCATTTTTGTCAGACCAAGAAGGATCATAATCTTCAATGATGTTGATTTTTTGGGTAAATTTTTTGAAAGAAATTAGAGACATCCAATCCTTGAGACTATAACTACCAAATTGTTTCATTCTATGAATTAGAGAATTTTTTGAACTTTTGATTCAAGATGTTTCTTGAATTTGAATCCTCAAAAGGTGTTGC
Organism: Vitis vinifera; assembly: GCF_030704535.1. Classification (NCBI taxonomy): domain Eukaryota; kingdom Viridiplantae; phylum Streptophyta; class Magnoliopsida; order Vitales; family Vitaceae; genus Vitis; species Vitis vinifera. The sequence continues at coordinate 22,213,232 of NC_081805.1, read as the reverse complement.
AAGGTTTTTCCCCTCTAATTGAAAGCATATCAAGATCTTCGATCAAAGTTGAAACTTTTTCCAAGTGATGACTTTACTTCTTTTCCATGGCCATTTGGCTTTGAAGATTGAAATAAGCAACATTAGGAGAGATACAACATTGGAAAAGATTTTCCATGGTCATTTGGCTTTGAAGATTGGCATAAGCAACAATAGGAGAGATACAAAATTGGAAAATTGGAACACTAAAAAGAAAAATAGAGAGACAAAGATTAAAGAAAGAATGAAATTAAAGCTAAAACATCCTAGAAATCGAAGAGCTTCATAGAACTGAAAAGTAAATGAGAATTTAAGTTGAATTTGATTGAAAAAGGAAACATCATTACTAGATAATATACTTCTTCGAATAATCCATGCACTCTCAATGCTTTGGCATCCAAAACAATAGAAACCCAGGCCATAATAGTTCAATGTGTTGGTATTAAGGGCAACTATTTATAGAGCATCAAACCCTTAAACTTAAAGTATGTGGCCGATGTGGGATTGGAATGCATATATCATGATTTTTTTAATGTTTCATCGATGTGGGATTGGAGTACACAAAATGAGTCTTCAATTCAATATGCCTTTTGGATGTGAGATTGGAGTATACACATTGTGTTTTTTCAATGAATCACTCACAATCATATAGATGCACAATAATTAGACCATGTGGAGTTTTTTAACATCATCGTTTTTTCTGGTGAATGATTTTTTAGAGTTATTAAAATATACCAACTTTCTTTTTTGGATACTCACTTTTAATGTCAAAAGAAGATTTTTTTAATCATATTAGGGTAATAAAATTTCATAAAATAAAATATAATTATGTATTTAATTAATAAATTTTCACCATAGTTCTACAATAAAATTAGTCGATTTTCTAAGTTATATAGATTGATGTTTCAAAATCATAACAAGTGGAATTAGGAAATATGATTGAATTCAATATCAAATGAGTTTTTATCAATATCCACAACCTATAGTTCTAGTAGATTTTTCACACATTTTTTCAAAATTATTGACTTTTCTATTTCTTAAATCTATATTATTTCCAACAACTAATTCCCTTTTATAGACTATAGTGAGGTTTTTATATGAATTCATTACTATATAAAAGGACAAGAAGGACAAAAAAGGAGGTCATCCACATTTCTTATATACATTTACAACACTCCTTTAGGATGTCCATGACAACACTATTGACTAGTCTATGCACATTCTTTGTTCACTTTCTTAGCTTCAAAAATGATATTAATCCATTATCTATTGCAAAGAAAATTGTTCTAAATTTCCATAAAGGCGCAATTAAGAATTTTTTTCTTCTCTTCCTTTGCAATTTTTGTATTGAGTTTCCTAGGATTAGTTTGATTTCAAATTGCATTTTTATAGTTGAGATGCAACCTCGTTATCTCTTTTTTAATTTCCAATGGTCCTTTAATTGCCCTTCCTACTCTCTTAAGATGGAAAATTGTCATTAATTTTATAGGCATCTTACATTACAAATTTCACTACATCTAGTGCTTGAAAAGGTTCCCACAATCAACCTTTTGTGGAACTATTTATCTCTTTACAAGATTTTATTTCATTTATTTATTTATTTATTTTTCTGGACAAGTTCATGGAGTAACATTCGAAATGTCTAGGATTGCTTGAGAAGTCACCCAAATTTTGGGAGAAGCATATTGTATATTTTCCTCTTAGCTAGGTTATAATAAAATAAAAATATTAGGAAAATTATTTTAAATATTTTAAACTAATTCCAATATCAATAATTATAATTTAAACTATCATTAGTGTCAATTTTTGATGTTCTATCTTGTAAAGTTCCTATTGATCAATCATGACATAACATGTGTTTAGCGTATTGTTAGGATATACCCATTAAAAGTACGGCATGATATAACAAAATAAAGTTTCATTAGTAAATTTATTTATTATGATTCAGGTTCTTTCTTTATCCTTGCTTGCATTGATGATTAGCTGAGTATTTAGACTTCCATCACTTGCATTGTATATGACTTGGGTGCATTAGGAGTTGCATTGAAGACTTAAGTCATAGGTTCCTTAATAGATAATAAGTAATTAACAGTTAATTCATGGATGGGCAATCCATCAAAGACTGTATTGCAATACCTTCTAATTGAAGGAATGACTTGTCATGGTCATGGGGATGGTTTTGCCATGGTAAGTACCCTAATATGTATGGTTACACATTGAACATGACCAACGATGAATTATGACATTGGCTATTAGGTAGTTATAATTCATTAAGATATTATGCTGCATAGACTCTTAACCTTAAGAGAATATTGAGTTAGTACTAAGGTTTTCAGTGACTTTAACTTAAAGGTGAGACCCTAAAGTGGTCATATTTTCCCTATGGATTAGGTCACTATTGATTAAAACATATGACAACAAATAATCTTGACATAGGGACCATGATATCTCATAGATTTGAGAAAACATGTCCCCTTAGGTGATCCTAAGGACATGTGATGATGAAATGTATGACTATAGTAATTCCTTAATCAAAATTTGACATATACTCTTTAAGAGCTATTAAATTTTTTTAGTTAATCACATAATAAAGAAGATATGAGACTTAAGGATTGGAAAAGTAATATTGAAAGGTTTATAACATTTATTACTAGGAACCCTAAATCTCTTCATTTCCAAACCTTGAATTGAATAAGTATATGCAAATCTATCATAGGCTTTTCTAGAAATTATTCTAGCTGAAACAATGACAATAAAAACCATTTAGAATAATAAATTAGAGAAGATAGTAATCATACCAGGATCTAGATGTTCCCAGATTGGTTTCCTACAATGAAAATGAAGCTAAAAGAGTCTAGAGTTCTTGTACACCAAAGATCTTTCGCTCGATGACTCGAACCATGATATTGGCACTCTAAAGTGTGGGTTTTGGAAGTATAACAAATTTATCCATTGCATGTAGACTCCCTATAAACTAGTGTCTATAATCTAATAAGGTAGTATTATCACCTATCAAGATTACCTCTTTAATCCTTAAGTTATAGATCTTACTTATGATATGATCAATTGGTATACTTTAACTCTAAGAAGCATAAGTTAAATTCCATTAAAGGAAATGATATGACCATAACCTTTTATATCACATGCCCTTTGGATCACCTAATGGGACACATTGTCTCAATCGCATAATATATTATGGTGGCTCTATTGAGAATACTTGTTGCCATTAACCTTCATCAATAGTGACTTAATCCATAATGATATGTGACCACCTTAAGGTCTTACCCATAGGTCAAAAGCCTCCTGTTGGCTTTGACTCATGCTTAATATTATCTCAAAGTTGAGAATTCATGCAGTATAATAGTTTGGTGAATCATGGCAACTGTTAGCCTGATGTCATGATTCACCATAGGTATTGTCTAGTGTGTATCACATACATTAATGCACTTACCTTGGGAAAATCATCTTAATGGCCAAGACAAGTCATTCTTTCAATTAAGAGGTAGTGCATTATAGTCTCAAATGGATTACCCAAATCCATGAATTGTTTATTGACTACTCATCACTCTACAAAGAACCCATAACTTAGATCTTTTGTGCAACTCACACCCAAATCTATACAATATAAGTGATGTGGGGTATATATACTCAAATGATTGATTAATGTAAAATAGGACAAAATAGGGAAATTAAGAAACATAAACAAATTTATAAATTAATCTCTATTTGTTATATCATGTCATGCTTTTAGGGCTCAATCCTAATATTTGCCTTATTAGATTATAGATCCTAGTTGATTACTACTCAAAAAGTGCTCTTTTATAGCTTGTTATAAACTCTTTTAAACACTTTTGAGTAGTATTTATTACCTTTTAACTCAATTGGCACATTAAGGACCCTTGCAAGTATTACTAATTAGTTTTTGGCAAGTTTTGGTGTTTTTGGTAGCTTTTTGATAATTAAAACGAGCCAAGAATGAGGGAGAACTTTGTGTAGTCCATGGCAAAGCAAGTTAAAGCTCAAACACATGAAGAATCCAAGTTTTGGAGAGCTTCGTAGCCTTTTCCAAATCAATCAAGTATGCAAGGAAGAGAATCAGAGAAGGAATCTAACATCCAACAATTTCACAATGCTTTGCGAAATTTTCACAAGCTTGAGAAATGCCCAAAAGGAGTACAAACTGCAGGACAGAGAGCAAGGCTGTGAAGATGAATTTCGTAACCCCTTGTGAAATTTTGTAAGCCTTGCGAAATTGAGGAAAATGAATTTCGCAACCCTTTGCAAAATTTTCGCAAGCATTGCAAAATCTTCCTGTGTAATCTTCAGATATTTTGCACCGACTCTGTTAGATTTTTATCTCAAGATATTTTGTGTAATTACCTATTCTCTCATTGTAATCAGCTAAAGATATTTTTAGATAATTAGGATATCTAATTGAGGGGTTAAAAATATCTCTCTCTATATGTCTTAAGATATCACTTTTTGTAATATCTCGGAATCTCGAAAGAAATTCTTGGGATCACTTGTAATCTCTCGGAAGAAATTTCAAAGAAGACTTGTACATTCTTTTTAGTAAGAAATATACAGAGCGTTGCTCTGCCTTACCTACTCATTTTGTTTTTATTTTCTTTCTAGCCAAACAATCTCTGAGGATGTTTTTTCTAGAGGATGAGTGGCTAGGCTTTTTGTTTCTTGGACTGAAGGAAGCTACGTAAGGGATCTAGATACAAAAATGGGAGTTTTCCTTGTTTCAGTTTTAATTGAAGAGAAGTTGTGACCCGTTGATGGTTTTTATTTTTTTAGTTAACTTAAAATCCCTTAAAATCACCTAGGCGAACACTTGGTAAGCTTTTCGGACTCCATCCATGAGATCCATTAGTTATTTCTTGCGAGCCTCTGGGAGGTGGTTTAAAGGTAGGATTACCTAGAATAGCCAACACTTGGTAGCTTTTCGGACTCCCTGGAGACATCCATTAGTTATCTCTTACGAGCTTTTGAAGGGTAATCCAAGGTTAAGGATCACCTTGAATGGCCAATACTAGGTGAGAGGTATGAACCATTGCAAGATGATTCAGTGAGAGGACTTTAGTGTTTGAAACCATTAATGGGAAGCAACTGTAACACACCGGTTCAGGAGATAACTATAGGTTGAATCCCCAATACGAGGAAAAGATCCGGAATCTCCCTCTTTTTGTTTAAGGAACCTGAACCTAGTGACCTAAAACTCCAAGAAACCTTTTCTTTGTAATTAATCTTAGTTACTATTTTTGGTTAGCTTAAAACCAATCTTTTTCAACCATTATTATGTTTTCTTTTAAAAACTAACTCATAAAAGAATAAACACCATTTTAGTACTTTAAACTAATATCATGTGTGATATGAAAACCCATCCCTATGGACGATCCTAGAACCACTATACTATGCTAGCTATGCTACCCTAGTGTATGGTGAATTAGGTTTATAAATTTTGTTGATAACTCCCGTCTGAGGACTGAATCAAGAGTACACCAATTGAGGATGAATCAAATGGCACCGCTGCCAGGGATGGTGCCACTTCACAGTGATATGATCTTTTCAGAACACTTGTTATCTTCATCACAAGTTTAGTGATTTTTCTTTTCTTTTACTATCTCTTTTTATTTGTTTTTTTTTTTGTAATTGTTTCTGTTTTTAGTTTATCGTTTATCTAGTTTTTAGTTAATCTTAATTTTTTTTTTCTTCTAGAATTGATTTTCTTGTTTTTGTTTTTGTTTCAGTTATTGCTAGTTGTGCATGCCATATTGGATAAGAGACAGTGAAGGAAGACTTGTGAAAATCGAAAATCCTCACAAAACAGAGTTAGAATTGTGTGTTAAAGTCATGGAAGCTACACCTGAAGATCAACATAGTCAACATGCTCTAGAGGAGAATATCAACGCATACCGATCCATGAGGGACCGCATGCATCAACCTCGTATGAGTGCACCATCATGTATAGTGCCACCTACAGAGTAGCTAGTGATCCGATCACATATTGTGCCACTTCTACCTAATTTCCATGGGATGGAAAGTGAGAATACCTACGTGCATATCAATGAATTTGAGGAGGTTTGTAATACTTTCTGAGAAGGAGGAGCTTCAATCGACTTGATGAGGCTCAAGCTATTTCCTTTCACTTTGAAGGATAAGGCCAAGATCTGGCTTAATTCTTTAAGGCCAAGGAGTATCCGAACTTGGATTGATTTGCAAGCTGAATTCCTCAAGAAATTTTTCCCAACTCATAGGACCAACGACTTGAAAAGGCAAATTTCAAACTTCTCAGCTAAAGAGAATGAGAAATTCTATGAGTGTTAGGAGAGATACATGGAAGCTATCAATGTTTGTCCTCACCATGGCTTTGATACATGGCTATTGGTGAGCTATATTTACGACGGTATGTCTTCCTCAATGAAGCAACTCTTAGAAATGATGTGCGGAGGAGACTTCATGAGTAAGAATTCGGAGGAAGCCATGGATTTCTTGAGTTATGTAGCTGAAGTTTCAAGAGGATGGGATGAGTCGAATGCTAGAGAAGTGGGAAGAATGAAGTCTCAACCTAATGCTTCTAATGCTAAGACTGGGATGTATACTGTGAATGAAAACATTGATATGAAAGCAAAATTCGCAGCTATGGTAAGAAGATTGGAGGAGCTAGAAATGAAGAAGATATGAGAAGTACATGCCATTTCTAAAACACCAGTGCAAGTTATGTCGTGTTACATTTATCAATCTTTTGAGCACTTGGTGGAGGAGTGTCCTACGATTCTAGCTGTGAGAGAAATGTTTGGGGATCAAGCAAATGTTATTGGACAATTTAAGCCCAATAGCAATGCTTCATATGGCAACACTTACAATTCAAATTGGAGGAACCATCCGAATTTCTCTTGGAAGCCAAGGGCACTTTAGTACATGCAACCTGGCCAAGCACTCCCGCAAACCTCAAATCTTGAACAAGCCATTGTAAATCTTAGCAAGGTCATGAGAGACTTTGTTGGATACCAGAAATCCATCAATGCTCAGCTCAGTCAAAGAATTGACAATTTAGACAAAATGATGGATGAGAGGCAAAATGATCTATCTCAGAAGATAGATAATCTCCAGTACTCAATCTCAAGGCTCACCAATCTCAACACAGTACAAGAGAAAGGAAAATTTCCTTCTCAACCTCATAAGAATCCTAAGGGTATCCATGAAGTGGAGGCTCAAGAGGGAGAATCTTCACAGGTGAGGGAAGTCAAAGTAGTGATCACTTTAAGGAGTGTTAAAGAGGTTGATTTGCCTACATCCAAGTCAGAGCATGAACCAGAGAGTGAAGCAGAGAAAGAGAAGAGGGAGGAAATCAAAGGAAATAGAAAAAGGAATAGTGCAAAGAAAGAGGACCTTGAATCTAATGTGAATGAAGAACTGGAGAGGACCATCAACCAGGAAGATATGATGAAGAAACACACGCCTCCACCTTTCCCCCAAGCTTTGCATGACAATAAGGGAATCAATAATGTATCAAAAATTCTTGAAGTGTTGAGGCAAGTGAAATTTAACATCCCTTTGCTAGACATGATCAAACAAGTTCCAACTTATGCAAAATTCCTGAAGGACTTATGCACTATAAAAAGATGGTTGAATGTGAGTAAGAAGCCTTCTTAACTGAGCAAGTTAGTTCCATTATACAGTGCAAGTCTCCAGTGAAATACAAAGATCTGGGCTGTCCTATCATCTCAGTGATGATTGGAAAGACGTGTGTGGGGAAAGCTTTGTTGGACTTGGGGGCAAGTGTGAATTTGCTACCCTACTTTGTCTACAAGCAATTGAGACTTGGAGAGTTGAAGCCAACATCAATCACTTTATCTTTAGCAGATAGATCTATGAAAATTCCAAGAGGCATGATTGAAGACGTCCTAGTTGAAGTTGACAAATTCTACTACCTAGTGGATTTTGTTGTTCTTGATATGAACCTTGTGCCATAGGAACTAACTGTATTCTTATCATACTTGGAAGACCATTCCTAGCTACATCAAACACCATCATCAATTGTGGGAATGGAGTCATGCAACTTACATTTGGTAACATGACGCTAGAGCTTAACATCTTCTATATGTGCCAAAAACAATTCCATCCAGAAGAAGAAGGACCAGAAGAGGTGTGCATGCTAGACAACCTAGTGGAGGAGCATTGTGATCATAAAATGCTAGAAGATTTGAACGAGAGTCTTGGGGATCTTGATGAAGGGTTACTTGAACTCTCAGATTTGCTTGCTACTCTGCCCCCTTGGAAGAGGAGTGAAGAAATTCTGCCTTTATTCAATGGGGAAGAGACACAAGAAGCCGTTAAGGAGGAGCCCCCAAAGCTTATTCTAAAGCCATTACCCATGGAGTTGAAGTATGCATACCTGGAAGACAACAAGCAGAACCCTATTGTTATTTTTTCATCTCTTACCACTATTCAGGAGGATTGTCTACTTGAAGTCCTCAAGAGATGTAAGAAGGTGATAGAGTGGAAAATTTATGATCTGAAAGGGATCAGCCCTTTAGTCTGTACCCATCATATATACATGGAAGAAGAAGCTAAGCCAGTTCATCAACCCTAGAGAAGGTTGAACCCTCACATGCAAGAGGTGGTATGAGCTGAAGTGCTTAAGCTACTTCATGCTGGTATTATTTACCTATATCAGATAGCCCATGGGTGAGTCCTACGTAAGTCATGCCAAAGAAATCAGGAATCACGGTGGTGTAAAATGATAAGTGAGAAGAAGTTTCTACACGTCTCACTTCAGGTTGGAGGGTGTGTATTGGTTATAGAAAGTTGAATGCTGTAACAAGGAAGAACCACCTCCCATTGCCATTTATTGATCAAGTGCTTGAGAGGGTTTTTGGCCATCCATTCTACTGTTTCTTGGATGGCTACTCCGGGTATTTTCAAATAGAAATTGTTGTTGAAGATCAGGAGAAGACCACTTTCACATGTCCATTTGGAACCTACGCATACAGAAGAATGCCTTTCGACTTATGCAATGCACCAGTAACATTCCAAATATGCATGTTAAGCATTTTCAGTGATATGGTGGAGCGTATTATGGAAGTCTTTATGGACGATATCACCGTATATGGAGGTGCGTTTGACGAATGCTTATTCAACTTGGAAGCTGTGCTGAACCGATGCATTGAGAATGACTTGGTGCTTAACTGGGAGAAATGCCATTTCATGGTACCCCAAGGGATTGTCCTTGGGCATATTATCTCAAAGAAAGGCATTGAAGTGAACAAAGCAAAGGTTGAACTTATTGTCAAGTTGCCATCGCCTACAACTATCAAAGGAGTAAGGCAATTCCTTGGCCATGCTGGGTTCTATAGGAGGTTTATTAAAGATTTCTCTAAACTTGCAAGACCTCTTTGTGAACTATTGGTAAAAGATGCTAAATTCGTATGGGATGATCGATGTCAATGGAGTTTTGAAGAAGTGAAGCTATTCTTGACGATCACTCCAATAGTGAGAGCTCCAAACTGGAAATTGCCATTTGAAGTGATGTGCAATGCAGTGACTTTGCTATAGGAGCTGTTCTTGGGCAAAGAAAAGATGGAAAGCCTTATGTGATCTACTATGCTAGCAAAACGTTGAATGAAACACAAAGAAACTACACAACCACAGAGAAAGAATTATTGGCTGTAGTTTTTGCCTTAAACAAATTCCAAGCTTACTTGGTAGGGTATTTCATTGTGGTTTTCACCGATCAATCAGCCTTGAAATATTTGCTAACTAAACAAGATGCAAAAGCAAGGCTGATTAGATGAATTCTTTTACTTCAAGAGTTCAATCTTTAGATCAAATACGAGAAAAGAGTAGAAAATGTGGCAGCCGACCATCTGTCAAGGCTAGCCATCACACATAATTCCCATAGTTTCCCAATTAATGATGATTTTCCAGAGGAGTCACTCATGTTGATAGAAGCCGCTCCTTGGTATGTTCATATTGCTAACTATCTAGTTACCAGAGAAGTCCCAAGTGAGTGGAAAACACGAGATAAGAAACACTTCTTTGCAAAAATTCATGCCTACTATTGGGAAGAGCCATTTCTATTCAAATATTGTGCTGATCAAATAATACGGAAGTGCATCCTTGAGCAAGAGCAACAGAGGATCCTCAGTCATTTCCACGAAAGCACATGTGGATGCCACTTTGCTTCTCAGAAGACAGTTATGAAGGTATTGCAATCGGGTTTTTGCTGGCCATCACTTTTCAAAGATGCCCACACCATGTGCAGGAGCTGTGACAAATGCCAGAGGCTTGGGAAATTAACACGTAAGAACATGATGCCTTTGAACCTCATTTTAATAGTTGATCTTTTTTATGTCTGAGGCATTGACTTCATGGGACCTTTTCCTATGTCCTTTGGCTACTCCTACATCTTGGTAGGAGTGGATTATGTTTCTAGATGGGTTGAAGCGATCCCGTGCAAACGCAATGATCACAAAGTTATTCTCAAATTTCTCAAAGAGAACATTTTCTCTAAATTTGGAGTACCCAAGGTCATAATCAGTGATGGGGGTACTCATTTTTGTAACAAACCGTTTGAAACTCTCTTAGCTAAGTATGGGGTGAAGCATAAGGTAGCTACACCTTACCACCTTCAGACTTTTAGGCAAGTTGAGTTAGCAAACCGGGAGATCAAAAACATACTGATGAATGTGGTGAATACGAGAAAAAGATATTGGTCTGTTAAGCTTCGTGATTCACTATGGGCTTATAGAACAACTTACAAAACCATTCTTGGAATGTCTCCTTATCGCATAGTCTATGGCAAAGCGTTCCATCTCCCCGTTGAAGTGAAATACAAAGCTTGGTGGGTAATCAAGACACTCAACATGGATTTGAGCTGAGTCGGCATGAAGAGGTTTATAGACCTTAATGAGATGGAGAAATTGAGAAATGACACCTACAACAATTCAAACATTGCAAAACAAAGATTGAAAATGTGGCATGATCAGTTAGTCTCCCACAAAGAATTCCAGAAGGGATAAAAAGTCTTGCTGTATGACTCTAAGCTCTACATCTTCTTAGGAAAGTTGAAGTCAAAGTGGATAGGTCCGTTTACTATTCAACAAGTGTATTCAAATGGAGTAGTGAAACTACTCAATTCCAATAACACCGGGAGTTTCAAAGTCAACGGCCAACATCTCAAGCTTTTCATGGAGCCTTTTTCTCGAGACAAGAAGGAAATCAACCTCCTTGAACCACATCAAGCTTAAAAAGACAAATGGTTAGATGGACTTAGTCTGTTAGAAGACACTAAGTCCATATTTTTTGTTTTAATGTTGATTTCAAATTTTATTGATTTAGTATTTGTTTTAATTAAAATTTCTTGCTTTAATTTTATTTTGTTGTGATTTGATGATCAAATTGCAGGTGGATTCCAAAACAGATGGAAAAACTTTTCAAATTTATCTGAAGGAGGAAAAACAGAGCATTTCGCATGCCCTGCGAAAATTTCGCAGGGTTGTGAAAATCCCAAATACCATTTTGCAAGGGTTGCGAATTGCTTTGCGAAATTGAAAAGCCTGTGCGAACCCATTTCACAACCCTAGCACCCATTTCGCAACCTTGCGAATTCCAATAGTCACTTAAAACTCTATTTAAAGACATTCAAGCCCTATTTTCATTTTGCAAACCCATCTGCTCCTTGCGAAACCCTTCACCACCTTGCGACGCCCAAGCGACCATTGGCTTTCTCTCTGGTGGATGTCCCATGGCCAACCATTTGAAGAGGTGACCTACACATCTCGCTCTATTTCGGCCATGACGGGCATTAGAGGAGGCCATACCGACCCTTCAGGATCTTGCGAGCAAAGGCCAAGAGCCTCTCCTCCACAGAATTCGACATCTCAGGCCCCTTAGGCCCCGACCATTCCATTTTCTGAGGGTGAGGTGCCCTCTAATCCTCCTCAGCGTAGATACACAACAAGGAGACCATCGACTTCTCCACCCCCTGAGCCATCAGTACGTCGCATTCCACCTAAGAGAGCCAGGACTTTAGGCCCTAGAGAGACGTCTAGGAATTCATAGCCTGATCCTCGGGCCTCTGCCGATTCTCAGCATCCTTCCGACATCTCACCGGAAGTCATTATCAAGAGGCCTATGGTTACCATGCCGCCCATTGAGGGTAATTCAGATTGTAGAGCCAAGCCATTTCATTCCGAGCTTTATTTTGACATTGAGGCCATGCGACAACAGCTAGAGCTTCGGGACTCATTTGGACTGCTCCAGATGTACCATCTCGAGCGCCTTATGACTCCCAGGGAGTTCTTCTACCCTAGAGTGGCAATGGACTTCTATCAATCCATGACTACTCAGGGCGCCCGGAGTCCTACCGCCATTCATTTCAGTATTGATGGGCGCCAGGGTATCCTTGAGGCTAGACACATTGCTGAGGCTCTTCATATTCCATACGAGCTAGTGGATCCAACACATTTTAGGGAGTGGTCCTCTAAATCTCAACGAGAAATGGTCCGCATCCTATCTAGGAGGACCTCAGGAGATTCAGTCTTTCTACGTAAGGAGCTTCCATCTGGGACACTCCTAGTGGATGTGTTGTTGCGGTCCAACATTTTTCCTCTTCAGCATCTAGTGTAAAGGGGAGGAGCCATCCTGGACGATTTATTCAAGATATCTAAGAGCTTCTATTTTGGGCCACATCATTCTATTATGGTCGTTCTCCTCCACTTTGAGGAGAAGGTTCACAAGAAGAAGCTACAGAGAGCCGATACTATTCCACTATTGTTTCCGAGGCTCCTTTGTCATATATTGGAGCACATATGCTATCCTACTGAGCCCTACTTTGAGCACCGCCACCATTATCGAGAGCATTTCACTCTTGACAAATGGACACAGTTGGCAGGCTATTTGACACATGTAGCAGCACCACTCAGGTCAGCACCTCCAATGCCACCGCAGGCTGAGTAGCCACAGTAGGACGAGTTTCCTACGGAGTCTGTACCACCTGCCCCTGCTGCACTACCTATGCCTGAGGCCACTTCTACTGCTCCTCCCACCACTCCATCTTCTTCCGTTCCACCAGCTGCACCTTCTACATTGGAGGCCTCCATCACCATTTCTGCCACAGAGTTTCATGCCATGGTACATTTGTTCCAGACACTGACTACTACACATAATGCTTTATTCCGACAGATGGTAGACATACGTGCTCAGCAGGATCAACATACTACTATCCTTCGTCAAATTCAGCAACATCTAAGACTCCTGCCACCTCCTCAGACTGACATTCCTGGACCATTAGAGCCCATAGCTCCAATTGAGGAGACCACCAAGCCAATGTCCCGCCTTAGGCCACTCACAAGGCAGCTATAGAGCCATCATCTCCACCAGAGAGCCCCGCTACTTGATCATTTCTTTATTTTGTATTTACTTAGTATATTAGTAGACATTATTACTTGTTTTGATATTTTATATTCTGGGATTGGATGTATTATATGATCATATCTTGCATTGTACTTTCTCAGAGTAATATATAGATATCATTTTTGTTTACACTTGGAATTTTCCCTATTTCATCTACTCATTAATCTTTTGTTTTTTTTTAATCATGTGGTTTCTCCTATACGACTCAGACTCAATGTCACTCAGGAGGTACCACTTCCTTCCTTTATTTACTATCGCTCTTGCCATATTGAGGGCAATGTTGATCTTAGTTGGGGGGAGAGTTAAGGAAGGAAGTTTAGTTAATAATGCTAAGTTATTTTGTTAATTTAGTACTTTTTGCTTAATTTTAAAAGTTTTTACTCTACTCTCCATGATTATTAAGGAAAAATTATCAAAATGAAATGAGAGAAATTGAATTCTTATCTTTTTACTTGAATATTAGAGTTGTATTATGCTTATTGAGGTTGATGAATTATTGAAACTCTTATTGAATTCAACCTTATTTCTTGCACTTTAATCTTACCACACACTGTGCACATTAGGTTCCATTTATAAGATGAAAAACTATCTCACCCCCTAAACTTAGGAAAATTTAGACTTGGTACTTTCGACCTCGTTTTAATAGTGTTGGGACACCTTATAAAAGGCCAATGAGCCTTTGAAAAAAAATATATAAGAAAGAACAAAGTGTTATGCTTGCTTTGAAACCCGAGCAAGGTCCGATGGGTAAATGGCGAGAGTCTTTAAAACTCGGTGCCCTAAGCCTTTATTGGTTGGGAGCCACCGTCCTCAATGCTCGTTACAAGGGTGAATAGGTGGAGTTTAACATATTGTAGGTGCTTGGGTATTAAATTCCAATCTCAAAAGTCCGAGGTAAAATCCGAGGAGTTAGAGGTCGAAAGATCCTTAAATCTTGATGCCCTAAACCTTGATTGGTTGGAAGTCATCGATGGATCCCCGTTACATGGACACTTTAGAAAACAATACCTTAAGTATTGCACTCCTACAATGAAAAAACTTGTGAAATAAAAGAGGTGCGTTCTTAGCCTATTGGAAGTGGTCTGTTTGCTAAAGTCTGAGAAAGAACTAGGTTGGGGAGGAGAGATTAGTTCAACATACTATATTCAGAAACTAATAAGCTTAACACATAGATTTTTGGGGAAAAGTAATGATTGAGCCTATGAGAGTGGAAATCCTTTTAATACTTAAATTTGCATAATGTCGACTCTTTATGAATTGTGATAAGGCAATATATTTGACAAACTCCTGTTGAAGGTTGAGTTTTGCTTTTTTAATATTCCATGAGAGAGTATGCTCTACATCATGCCACTTATGATTTTTTGGAGTGATCAACATGATTTTGTAAATTATTTTACTGTTTATTTTTCTTTTTCTCTCTTTCATTGCTAAGGGACTAGCAATATGTTGGTTGGGGGGAGTGATTACTACTCAAAAAATGCTCTTTTATAGCTTGTTATAAACTCTTTTAAACACTTCTGAGTAGTATTTATTACCTTTTAACTCAATTAGCACATTAAGGACCCTTGCAAGTGTTACTAATAAGTTTTTGGCAAGTTTTGGTGTTTTTTTGTAGCTTTTTGATAATTAAAATGAGCCAAGAATGAGGGAGAACTTTGTGTAGTCCATGGAAAAGCAAGTTGAAGCTCAAACATATGAAGAATCCAAGTTTTGGAGAGCTTCGTAGCCTTTGCCAAATCAATCAAGTATGCAAGGAAGAGAATCAGAGAAAGAATCTAACATCCAACAATTTTGCAATGCTTTGCGAAATTTTCGCAAGATTGTGAAATGCCCAAAAGGAGTATAAGCTGTAGGACAGAGAGTAAGGCTATGAAGATGAATTTTGCAAGCCTTGCAAAATGAGGAAAATGAATTTTGCAACCCTTTGTGGCTTCTTGTGTAATCTTCAGATATTTTTGCATCAACTCCGTTAGATTTTTATCTCAAGATATTTTGTGTAATTATCTATTCTCTCCTTGTAATCAGCTAAAGATCTTTTTAGATATTTAGGATATCTAATTGAGGGGTTAAAAATATCTCTCTATATATGTTTTTTGGACTCCATCCATGAGATCCATTAGTTATCTCTTGCAAGCCTCTAGGAGGTGGTTTAAAGGTAGGATTACCTAGAATAGCCAACACTTGGTAAGCTTTTCGGAGTCCTTGGAGACATCCATTAGTTATCTCTTACGAGTTTTTGAAGGGTAATCCAAGGTTAAGGATCACCTTGAATGATCAATACTAGGTGAGAGGTATGAACCATTGCAAGATGATTCAATGAGAGGACTTTAGTGTTTGAAACCATTAATGGGAAGCAACTGTAACACACTGGTTCGGGAGATAACTATAGGTTGAATCCCCAATACGAGGAAAAGATCTGGAATCTCCCCCTTTTTGTTTAAGGAACCTGAACCTAGTGTCCTAAAACTCCAAGAAACCTTTTCTTTGTAATTAATCTTAATTACTATTTTTGGTTAGCTTAAAACCAATCTTTTTCAACCATTACTATGTTTTCTTTTAAAAGCTAACTCATAAAAGAAAAAACACCATTTTAGTACTTTAAACTAATATCATGTGTGATATGAAAACCCATCCCTATGGACGATCCTAGAACCACTATACTATGCTAGCTATGCTACTCTAGTGTATGGTGAATTAGGTTTATAAATTTTGTTGATAACTCTCATCTGAGGACTGAATCAAGAGTACACCAATTGGGGACGAATCACTAGTTCAAGGCAAGTTTACACGTAGTGGATAGTAGGTCATGGACTCGAGTTTATATCTTGTTTTAATATCATAGGATATTGGAGTGTAGTTAACTCTTTGTAGTGAAATGTTGAGTGAACTTCAAATTTAGATTTTGAAGGAGCTAATATTTTTCTGAGTCCCTAATGGCTCTTACTCGAGCTCATATTCCTTGGTGACACAGTTATTAAAGTAAATTTGGGTTATTTATTCATATGTGTGCATAGGGACATTCTAGTAAAAATATAAGATTACACTTTATCTTATGAATGACTTTTATGGACTGAATTGATTAATTAATTGGATTCTAATAGTATTAATTAATTGATTAGGATCCATGTGGGCTAGATTAAGTGATCCAAGCTTAAGATGAGTTCAGGTCACTTAAGCCCATAGAGAAGTTTATACCACCTTATTTGGGGTTTAGGGTTTCATTCTATACTCTAGCTATTAAAACTCTAGAGATGAACCCTAACCTTTGTCCCTCCAAAAATTCCACTCCTTCGGTACCAACATCTAAGAAAGAGAGCTATCTAATAAAAGACCTTTGGTTTTCGAGATATATGACACCTATGATGTCTCTTCATTGAATTAGATTTGATCTATGAACATCTTTATGACCATCTCATCTTTAGATCTAAGTTTTCATATCCTTATTCTTCCATTATGCATGGATATAGAGAACCCTAGGAAAGATTTACATGCACCTTGATGGTCTATGAATGGGAATAAAGATATCCATGTATTCTCAACATTTATGACATGTTTGCTTCTTTATGAAACCACTTAATAATGTCATATGTCTTCAAACTCAATGTCACATGTTCAAGACAACTCTTTATTAATAACACACTCGGGGGCACCTTGTGTAGACCCTCCATTTTGTCATCTTAGCACATGTTATCTAGTGTTTGCTTTCTTTCATCTTATGATCCCTTATTGTATACTTAGGATTCATTTTTGAGCTTTTATTATGTCTTTTTTGGTGGTCCACTATTACTTACCTTATCATTGTTTTTAGACCTCTTTTGAAGATATATCTTGGAGGGATTATGTGGATCCTTAGTGTGATTTTCTAGGGGCTCCTAGGTTTAGTTTAGGAGTTTGTTTTTTTAGTGAGCCATTCTTTGGTTTAATTTATGTTTTTAGTGCATTAGGCTTGATTTTGATTTTGATTACATGTTTTTAGGTTAGATGAGATTTGATTTGTTATTTAATTTTTAACGTGTCATCAATTTTTGATATTTTGAGTGCATGATTAATTTATTTATTGCATGATTAATTTTTAGTGCATGATTGATTTATTTATTGCATGATTAATTTTTAGTGCATAAATGATTTTAATATTAAGTTCATATCTGATTTTTGATTGTGATTGTTTGTGATTTTAATTTTCAAGTTCATAATTGATTTTTGATTTTATTGCATGATTGGTTATTTTCTAGTTTCATTTTAGCTTAGTTCATTTAGTGGCATGTTTAGTTCAACTCATTTCACTTACTTGCATGTTTAGTCTAACTCACTTAGTTCACTTAGATGCACTTTTGTTTAACTCACTTAGGTTATTTAGATGCACTTTAATTTAGCTTACTTAGAAGCACTTTAGTTTAATTCACTTAGTTTCAGTTTAGGTTTAGTTTACTTAGGCTAGCCCACTTAGTTGTATTTGAGGAAATTTATTAATTGCACTTTAAGATAGTTCACCTTGGATACACTTTAGTTCATTTCATTTAGGTGTTTTGAGATGGTTCCTCTAGATGCATTCTTAGTTCTTTAAATTTAGGTACACTTTAAGTTAGTTCATCTAGGTGCGTTTTAAGATAGGTTATCTAGATGCATTTAAAAAAAATAAAATTGGGTGCACTTTATAATAACATTTCATATCATCTTACATGACTTGTGTATAGGGGCTTATTTGGGAAGATAAGGTAAATATTAAGACATTGATATTTAGGATTGAGTTTGAGATGGAAAAGATTCTCTAGGGATTATCATGGCTTTGAAATTCAACAATGAGGAGAGGACTCTTGTTGATCACATTATTGATTTTTTTTTTAAAAAGGGATTCTCATTGGGAAGTGATGATATTAGAAAGTTTAATGGAAAATATACTTTTTTTTTTAGAGATTTTGAGTTTTTTTAGGAAGGATGACAACCATTGAATTTTAAATGGAGTATGACTCTAAAAAGAGAAAGAGATTGGGTAGACTTGATATGGAAATTGGAAGATTCATGACATGAAAGGAATAGGAAGAGGAGAAGATTCTCATGATGATCTATCACAATGGGGAACTTTAGATATGGAAGGATTCTTTTTAAGGATTCCATGTTGGAGTGGGATTCTTTGAAGGCACATATAATGACTCCTCTTGATACATAGGTAGAGAGAGGTTTTTGAAGATTTTGGAAAGTTGAGATTGAGAAAGATTCTGCTAAAAGGTGTCGACCGCAATAGAGGATTGCAAGACAAAAGATACACAGTTCTAGGAGAATATAGGAAGTTCAATTTGGGAGATTGGATGCGGGCTGCCATATAGTATTTGGAAGGTGCCATATTGAGATTGAAAAGATTGAAAGACACCTAAGGAGATCAGGAGACTTTTTGGGAGGAGGATTCTCTTGGATTAGAAGGTGTGGGCTGCCATAATTTGAAAAATGAAGGAGAAGGATTCATAGATGGTAAGACACGGATAGGGATGTGAGGATAGAAATCATTAGAGATTTTTGACACATCTGGAAGAGACATTAAAAGTTTGTGACCATAAAAGGAATTGGGATATGGAAGGGGGATTGATTTTTGGGAACTTTGAAAGGATCACGGCTGCACATCAGATTGCGAGACATCTTGAAGACTTTCGAGGATGATACTCACAGGGGAGAGAGATAGAGAAAGAGTAGGAGAGTTTTCTCGTCATATGATGAATAAACTTCAGTATTTTAGGCACAATTTTTTTGCTACAGATATCAAAATAAGGTGATTCTTAAAGCTTAGGAAAATATAAGAGAAAGGGTTACAATTTGTTTGTTGACAACTTCTCCTAAATCAATCGTTATTAAGGAGTAAAATTTGTGACAATATTTGGGCCGATCAAGATGCTTTCCGGCTCATGGTGCCAGGTCAAGGCCACTCACAAGTGGCTAGAATGATGGAGACGTAACATCTCGGGGATGTGAAGGATAGGAATGGCTTCGGGTCGTGAGCTTAGGGCTCGGAATGCCATGAATGACTCTAGGTCATTGATGAAATGAGTGACTCTGGGTCACGATGAATAGCTCAGGGCCATGGATGGCATGAATGATTCTAGGTCATGATGCAATGAGTAACTCAGGGTTATGATGAATAGCTTAAGGCTATATGTATAGCTCAAGGCTATGAGCTTTAGGCTCTATGACTGATCGACTAGAAAGAGAATGTGATATGCAAACTCCAGGTCAAACCACTCATGGGCGACCAAATGATGAAGGCTCAACTCAAGGCTAGAAAGACTTTGGGTCTTAAGGAAATGGTAGATCAGGGCTATCTGGCTTAAGGCCTAGAGAAAAATGATAAGTCAGGGTTATAAGACTTAGGGTCTAGAAGGAATGAATAGCTCAGGGCTATAAGACTTAAGGTCAAGAAGGAATGGATAGCTCAGGGCTACAAGGCTCAGGGCCTAGAAGGAACAAATGGCTCAGGGCTACAAGGCTCAGGGCCTAAGAAGAGAGGGGCTCAAGGCCTAAAAGGAACAAATAGAGAAGACCAACTCAAAAGTGGATAGGAAGTAAATGGGCTCAAAGTCGTATACTCAAAATGCCAAGAGTCGGACTACTGAACTTAGAAAGAGAAATAAGCCCCAGTATTTAGGGTGCTCGCATTAATAAAACAACCAGTAAATCAATCATCCGTTGAAATTAATGGGTCAAAAACTGATGCATCACGACAAGCCTCTGAAAAACCTAAACTGAAAGAACTCTCTATGTCTTAAAAGCAACTCAAAGTGTGTATATCATGGCTCATCTAAAAGCAAATCTTAAAGTGTACAGAATATTGCTCATCTGGACAATCCAACCCGTAAGATAACAATGGCAAAAACAATCCATCTCATTAGCATACGACTAAAGGATCCACCCATGCTCCTCAGGTGAAACCTAATGTGATCCATCTCTATCTCAACAAATCCATGTAGGAAGGTCCGGATACAGTCAATCGTCGAAAGCCCTAGACTAGTGCTCAATCTAAAATCAAGCTGGCCCCTATCTCAATCTCAAGGATACTCAAAGAAAATGGCGAAATATGCCTCAGTATAAGATTTGATGTTAAAGTCATGAGGTAAAAAACCAACGCTAATCATCTATCTTCATATCATTGACCAAACAAAACCTCATCAAGGAGAGGGGACTATGCCCTAGTATGGATATCTGATGTCAAAGTCATGAGGTAAACAAACAATAATGATCATCCATCCTTATACCACTGCCCAAACACAATCTCATCGAAGAAAGGGAAATATGCCCCAGTATGAACATCTGATGTACAATAAAGAATCTATCTAAATCCATCAAACATCTCTATGATCATAAATAGGGGTAGCCATACCACCCAACAACAAGAAGGAACCTCGAAGAAAAAAAGGGAAATATGCCCTAGTGTGGATATCTAATGCACAACAAAATGATGAATCCAACATCACCAATCAACTATCTCCAGCTCAACAATAATCCACTAAGAAGTTAGAATGAAGTATCGGCTAATGCCTTAAGGGAGACACTCTAAATCTAATCTCAAATGAATAGCCAAAATGATGAGGGATGTGATAATCTCAAGAGTAGAAGCATGTCTCTGATGAATCCCTAACTAAATCTGATAGGAATCTGACAACCTCAAAATGAGGAAATATGCCTCAGTGTATAAGATCTATATATTGCACTGAAAATTGTCTCCAACTCAGTAATGATCCACTAGTCTATCTCAAAAATACTTCGCAAATGGAACCTAGAATCATGAAAACCGTCAATGAGCTCAACAGTGCTCCACTAGAATTGATATCATCTCAACATACTCTATTAGGGATCTCTGATTGGTGAAAATGCCCGGACTTAAAGAAAGTTCTCCACTAGGGGCTCATCTCAACCAGATGAAAGAGGGATATGCCTCATTATGATAGTTGATGCACAGTAGAATGAGAAGTCGGACAACATCAAATATCATCCATAAAATGAATCAATCGTCTACATCCATCACTAAATCACCTCCAAGCATCAAGGAGCATCTCCCAAAAGAAGAAATAGGATGACGTCCATATATCAACCAAATCCCAAACACCAGCCTAAGTAGAGGCGGTCAAAGATAACATCTAATCTCATGGCCTCAAGGTGGTCTTAAGACACGGGACGTAAAGTAGGCCAGGGTGATAGGGTGAAAGAAATGAAAGGAAACTAGGCTCAAATACCAAATGATCAAACCCATACCTTCGTGTAAAAGATGTAATGCATAGAAAAATCTCATGAGCCATGGACCTAAAGGTAACCAAATGAAATATCGATGGTGGAACAAGAGAAATGATAAGTGGTCAAACCATCAATGAAACATGTGAATGATGTGAAGAAAGTATCGAATCATAAATGTGTATCAATATGTAGGAAGTGGATAAAATGTGGAACGAAGATCTGGAAATAGGTGATGGGATACAAAATAAGGCCATAAGAAAGTGGAGTGAATGATGATCAACCCATATCAGTACAATAAGGGAAAGTCATATCACCAATGATGGAATGGGGGATAAGACCATGATCTGAAGACCCTAATAAAAATGTTACTCATATTTCATACCTAATACATATCAACCATGATCCAAGAAGCATAGGATTTGATAGAACTCTCACATGAACCCTCGACACTCCAAATGCATAACAAGAGTGTCTCAAGGAGTGAAAACTCATATAAAAATCTCACAAGAATCCACAATGACAAATACACCCAATAAACAGACCTCAAAAGGTGACATAAGTGCCCAATTGAGCAAGATACCATATATGAACATATCATTGCGTTTTTTTTTCTTATTTTTGTTTTGTTTTGTTTTTTTTTAATATGCATGCTCTGATCATCAATAAATCAAACTCCAATGGAAAATATATAAGGAATGAACAAACTCTCTCAAATCACTAATGAATACATGAACCCTAACCCATGAGACAACTTCTTAAACTAAAATCTCCGAATCAATTCCAAATGATGGGATGAATGGAGTGATATGACTGCCCTCTTTGCACCAAGATGTGAAGAATCATCAACCCAAGGAAGAGAAGAGATAAGATGAAACAAATGGTGATAAAAGCAAGAAAGAGAATGAAAATGTGATGAAAGTAAAATAGAACAAACAGGGTGATAAGGAGATGGTAACAAGAATGAGAAGATAGGCCTATAAGTCTAAAGCTCATGAGACTTTCCTAGCAAAGCATGCATATACATCAAAGGGTCCTAACCCAGGTGTAGAAATAATAATCAAGGCTATAGAAAAAGAAAAGGCTATAACATACCATATGAGGCTCAATGGGCTGGCAACGGTCTAATATATCAATAAAGGTGATAAAGTGTAAGGCTAACCGAAATTATGGCCACTCGTCCTGCAACCATGGTCTTAAATGTAATATTTCTTCAGCTGATCCATGTTGGTAGGGTTTGAGAACTAGTCTATATCTAGATATGTCAATCATATTTCCTTTCTGAGGTTAACTCTCTAATGACACGTGGTGTACTCCAAGTAAGTCCCTTAGGTCTCCTGGAATAGATGAATCTCCATGACCATAACTTGGCTAACATCATCCCCGAACATATCATCAACATAAGTGGAATGCCCTAACATAAATAAACTGAATCTCTTCTGAACTCTCAACAATGAAGATCTCAAGCATATCAAGAGAGTGAACTATATCTGGCTAATCTGTGCTAACCATCCAACTATCATCCAATACATCCATCTCAGGCTCATCATGAAGAAAACCATGTCAATCAAATCTTCCATCTTATAAAAAAACTAACATCCTATATAAGAACTCTCATATGATAAACTTTAACTCAGTATATACTAAACTCATCATATATACAATGTCACCTTCAATAATGTCACTGGCTAACTGGGTGGTGGGGGTGGGAGGCAGTGAATCATAGGACATCTCTTCATGAACTAGATGCTATCTATCTCACTGTCCATCAATCTTCTGGGTCAAACCTACTAATGCCTTCTGAATAAAGTCATGGTGATTGTAAGTCGATCAACTATAACATGCTGAGGATCCATACTTGACTGCTTTGAAACCCTGATCAATTTATGTTCAATTCTAATCTAAGAAGTCGAATCCAAACCAAAACGAATAACACTCCTATAAGGTATAAAGACACGGAAAGAGAAATGTCATGAAGGAAGCTCAAAAGGGGTGGAAACGCACTAATCACAACGCAGAAAGGTGGCCGAACTGAAACTCAAACATGTACCAATATCTGAGAACATAAAAAAGAGGCCATGAAGAGGATAACTGAACCCAATTGTGACCAAGACAACTCTGAAGGTCCACAGATGCACCCACATGTAGGACAAAAATCTTAATTGGGTCTAGGCTAACCTACAAGGTTGAAGTGGCTCTATAAGTTAAAATAGGTGGGTTAAAGGATCCCTAGCAGAAGCGATCCTACCCTCTAATGGTACGTAACCCTCTGCACGCTTCCTAGGAGACAAGGTGCTTCCATACAAGGTGGTTATCACCTCCTCGCATGCACTTCCTCGTTTTCCTAGGGGGTTTCTTAATGGTGAAGGCTCTCTCATATCTCAACACTCAAGGATAATCTAAAGTGCACAGTGAATGATGTGGGTGCATCCGAAAAAAACCTAAGATCTAAAGTGAGAAGGTAAACAAAGAAAAATAATCATACAATCATGCAGGAGCAAGGGTTGTCATGTAATAAGCAGTCATACCAAATAGATAGGTATTATACAAACAAAGTCCTATCTATCATATGTGAGAGTGAATCATGCTAAAGTGAACAGAGCAGTCAAGTGATCATGCAAGATAAACAAGTATAAAGATAGCATACCAAACAAGCAAACAAACTAAATCACCTTGGCTAAAAGAAATTGAGATATCCTCTAGTCGACCAATTAAACACCACATTTTCCTCAACTAGTGTTCAAACTTGATCCTTAAAATCCCTAGTAGAGTCGCCAATTTGTGGACCCGCATTTTTCACGTGCGTCCCCACTCAATGGCAAGACTCGCTTTTATTAGTGAAAAAAATTTAGTTTTGGAAAAGTTGGAGTCGCCACTTATTTTATTTTATTTTAAAAAGAAAAATAAAACAAGAAAGAAAACCCTAAAGAAGTGACTCCATAGTTTTTGGAAAAACGTGTCTTTGAAAAACCTGAGTCTAGGTCCAGGGATCAGGTTACTTATTGGGAAGGTACCTTTAAAAGATAACACCCTTCTAAGCCCTACAAAGGTCTCTATTGACTAAGTTGAGAATAATATGAAAATTAATTGGTTGATTATAGATACCTAGGTAGGCTAGGTGATTTAAAAAATAGCCAGCCTAACAAGAAAACCAATCACAATCATAAAAAAGGTTTAGGGTGCGTACCTTGACTGCTTCTTAAGCGCTATACCAAGACATCAAAGTTAATTCAAATAGTATATCATCTAGCATGAGCTTTATAAAAAATAATCGAACAATGAAACAAATATCAAGACACCCAAGCACTATCAAGCATAAGCGTAGTTCACCGTGACAAACATATTCATAGAATTTAGAAAGTAGGAGATAGGGGGTGTACCTGGATAGCATAGATAACTTGTAACGTGCTTCTGCAAGACATGAGGCGTTAGATAATAAATAATAAAATAAGGAAATCCTAGCATGCTTCTTATCTAACTAGCATAACAAAAATGATCAAGGTATACGAAATCATCAATTATCACATACATCTTGTATATAATTCCTAAAAAAGTAGATAGATATGATTTCAACAAGTAGCAAATGTGGCAGCAAAAATGAGTTTTGAAAATTTTTCTTCTGTAGGGGTTTCACTAATTCCCTAATTGATGTACACAAATCTAGCCTAGAATTACCCCATTTGTTTGGGACCACAAGCTTGGATTCATGTCTTACTCAAAACCCTAGTTTTTATTGAAAACTAAGAAAGATGTGAACCGATCAAAACATGGTTGCACATTATTTAAGAAAATGAGATTTTGATTCCAAAGACTCTAAATGAATTTTTAAAATAGATTTTTATGAGGAACATTTCGAGAAAAGTATTTTATTTTAAAATTAAAGAAATTAATTTGAAAAACAACAAAATGTATGAGATAAAATACAAACAAAACAAAAGAAAACGAAATCACAAAGTGAAATTTTTTACTATCAAGCAAACCAATATGGTGAAAGTAGGACCGATCATCATTATTTTTCGATGGCCTCGAAAAATTAAATTTGACAAGAGACTACCAAAACAATAAGCTATTAAAACTTAGGTCAAATAAGCTAACGAGATATCCACCAAGAATTAATGACTACAATTTAAGGAACACATCAATTAAGAATAAAAAATCAAAAACTAGCACATGATCAACTAAACACAAACACATCTAGACTAAAAAAAAAATAGTTAAAATTGAACTTAATCGGAATTAAAAACATGAACTTTATCTAACAAGATTATTTAAACTAATGAATTAAAATTGCTAACACTCTTGAATTAAAAAAATGGGTTAAAACTAAACTAATTCGGAATTTAAAAAAAAAACATAAACTTTATTTTATAGGATCAATTAAACTAATTACCTAAAACTTTGAAAAACACAAGAATTGAAATTGGACCAAATTAAATCAGGGCAAACTAAAAACATGAATTTTCAAACATAGAATCAATTTTATTAATGAACTAAAATTATAAAAGTACCTAAGCTAATTAAAATGAACCAAATTAAATGAAAGCAAACTAAAAGAATGAACTTTCAAACATAGAATCAATTTTATCAATGATCTAAAACTACAAAAGTATTTAAACCAAATAGATGAATTAAATTTAATCAAAGTAGACTAAAAACATGATTTCTTCACATAAAATTGATTAAACCAAAAAAAATTAGAAACTCACAAACACATCTAAACTAAAAGAAAAATCAACACTAAACTAAATCAGAATGAAAAATAAGAACTTTATCATGTAGAATTAATTAATCTAATTATAAAATCTAAACTAACAAAATAAATTAAAATTAAACTAAAATAAAATTTTAAAAAAAGAACTTACCTTCAAGAATGCATGTTGTTGTGCCTTGTTGGGGAATAGTGGCACATTGTTGAGTTGTCTCGTTAGCCTCCGAACTCCAACACACAATTCTCCATTTTCTTTTCTAAGGAATATAAGCGCATCGCCAACTGCTAATCTCTTAGTACTAACAAAAACACTCCATCCAGTTGTGAGCAGATGACATCTAGGTTGACCTTGAAAAATATGACGAAAAGGTCATTCATTTCCATGCATATCTTTAGCAACCAATTCTTGCCATGGTGGATTCTGGGACATATCCAATGGTGGCAAGCATTCATCTGTGTGCCTCCGAAGAACAGAGAATCCACCATGAGTGCTTGTGTCGGAAGCAGTAAGTGTCTTACAAAATGGATGGACAATGCAACTTTAAGGTTTAGGAAGTGAAGGATCTGGAGAAGTTATCTCACTTTGATCTTGTTCAGGCAATAATATAACTTGTGTATAAACTTAATCAGTTCTAGGTTCAATCTGAAGGTGAACATTAACTACTTGCATAGGATCTTAGATGGTAAATTGAATGAAGGCATCTTCTGGTCCAGTTCCTGATGCATCGATGCTTCAAGCTATTCCATATGGCCTTGAGGAAAGTAATAAACACGTTCCTATTCATGAGGTATATTAACCAGAGGCTAGTACAGGCATGCCAAAGTTCCTTATATAAAGCAATATTGACGGTCCCTAATTTAGATCCATTGAGCTGATAATTTAAAGCCACCATAACCATGGAAATCCAAAAGAAATTGTACTAGATAAGCATAACCCAAATAAAGTCTTCTCTGTTTGTTTCCTAATTTAAGCCGATTTGATTCAACCAATCAGCCCATTCAATTGCCAAGGCTTGCTATCAACAAACCTAGTTGAAGAAATCTCTATAACCATGACTGTTGTCTCTCTTAGTACGTGGTTGTGTCTCCTTTTCGTTTTACAATGTGTGCTCCCTTTGAATAGGATCTCGTTTATGCGTGAATCTGGTTGTCCTCCATTGATGTGCCTTGAAGATACAATTTGTTAAGTTTGGTCCAATTCCTAATTAAATCAGTTATTTTCCTAAATAAATTATTCCCATAGCCAAGGACACTATTGGCTCGGCTTTTGTTTTTGTACCTGTTGTCAACGGTTAACCAACCACGCCCACTTGTTCTTGAATCATAGCCATTAGATCTAAATCCAAAACCTGTCCAGAATGCATTCCCATACTGGTCATACATCCTCTTGTTTGGGTACATGCAACTCATGAATCCAGAAGCCTAGTCCAAGCTAGATGCCGACCTTGCATGCATTAGTTGTGGAATAGGGTGAAAATTCTAATTCATTCCAGATGGAAAGTTGTTGGCATGAGAAACTGGTGATGAGAAACCCAAGCTTGCTACATATTTGGACTGACCATTGGAAAACATATCTGCCAAATGGATTAATGATTCGTTCCCAATTGGTGTCTCAGCTGATTCATGTCCTCTCAATGGTCCCTGATAGTGGTGCCATTTGATTCGTGTCCAGCTGGTGTCCCTTGATTGTGGTCCTCAGAAGGGAGTAATCAACAAAATTTATAACCTATTACACCATGTACTGGGATAGCCTTAGCTAGCATAGCATAGTGGCTCTAGGGTCGTTCACTGGGATGGGTTTTCACTTCACAATTGATATTAATTCAAGAGCTGAATTGGTGCCTTTTCATTTCAAGGTTAGCTTTAAAAGAAAACATAATCTTTGGTGGAAAAAGGTTTGGTTTTAAACTAACCAAAAATAGTAATTGATTTTACTTACAAAGAAAAGTGTTTCTTGGTGTTTAGATCACTAGGCTCAGATTTCTCATACAAAAAGGGAGTTCCGGTCACTTGTTTCTTTTTCTCGCAATAGAGAATTAACATATAGTTAATTCTCTAATCGGTGTGGTACAGATGTTTCCCCTTAATGGGTTCAAACACTAAATCCCTCTCACTGATGCATCTTGCAATGACTCATGCCTCTCACCTAACATTTACCATTCAAGGTGATCTTTAACCTTGGATTACCCGTCAAAAGCTCGCAAGAGATAACTAATGGATGTCTCCTTAGAGTCCAAAAGCTTACCAAGTGTTGGCTATTCTAGAAAATCCTACCTTCAAACCACCTCCCAAAGGCTCGCAAAAGACAAACAAGTGCATCTCAATGGATGGAGATCACTTGCCTTACCAAGTTTTGGCCCAGGTGATTTAATGACGTTTTAAGTTAACTAAAAAGATAAAAACCATTAACATGTCACACTTTCTCTTCATTAAAAACTAAAATAACAAAACTTCCAATTTATGCTTGAGGAAACTTACTTGGCTTTCTTCACTCCAAGAGACGACGAGCCTAGCCTCTCATCCTCTGAGGAAAAATCCTTAGAGTTTGATTGGCTAGAAACAAAAAGAACGAGAAAACAAAAATATATATGAAAAACAGAGCAAGTGCTCTGTAGATATACTTCTTACTTATACAAAAGGTTGTCTCCAAGAACAAGCTCCCGAGAGATTCATTATTAAAGAAAATTATAACTATATATAAGAGGTTATTCACCTATTTTGTTCTTGCTTAACGACTAAGGAATCCTATGATAGGTGGGTTACAAGGAGAGTTTGGGGATTTAGTCATCAAATATCTAAAGCAAAATATCTCAAAAAGTCAGTCGGAAATATTAGGAAGCTTTAGGAGAACACTGCGGCACTGTATACTAAGAGAAAAACTCTCCGGGTAAGCGCTATCAGAGGATCCAAACATGTCTGACCGGGGAAGTTGAAACGTCCTCCTCTCCCATCCGGTTGTGAGATATCCGGATGTGAAGTATCCGATCAGAGGATCCGGACATGTCTGACCGGAGAAGTTGAAACGTCCTCCTCTCCCATCCGGATGAGAGATATCCGGAAAAGGTGGAATGTCGGTCGGACAGAATTCTTCCCCGGGTGGAATGAGCTATGCTGCGCATCGCAAGGGGGACTGTCTGCGTGTACAAGGTGTAGGGACCCATCCCCCTGATGAGACGGAGCGCGCAAGGCTATCCGGATCAACTCCATCCGGATTCCCCAAGAGGACATGTGGCGCACTCCCCTATCCGGATATCCTCAGGGAGAAGCACACGGCACTCGTGAACATCACACCTGGACGATAGCATATCCTATCCGGATATGTTGTCCGGATCATTGACTAATGTGAGCAAGCCTTGCTACGTCATTCTGACAGCCTGCCATAGCCCATGTTCCGCCACCCTCCGATGGTGTGTCCGAACGCCCTGTCCAGACATCTTTGCCATGGATTCCAAAGAACTCTCCTCAATCTCGGATTGCTTTGGTGATAAAAAAACTATCAAAACACCAAAAATTAACACAATTTGATTAGAATTGATTGCAAGAGTCTTTAATATGTTAATTGGGTTAAAATGTGATAACTACTACTCAAAAGTGTTTAAAAGAGTTAATTACAAGCTATGAAATAACACTTTTTGAGCAGTAATCAATTAATGATCTAGTTCCATCAAACCCAAACCTTGGATCCTGATAACCTGAAGATGGAACATCTGTTGGCAGCGATGTCCTTCCATAAGAACCATTTAAACTTAAAGATGAGTTTTGGTGGCTCGGTCTAAGTGCTTTTGGACCATAATTTCCATTCACATTCCCATCGTTTACTAGATTGTTTGTATTCCCTTTAGTCGCTTCAATAGATAAAGGAACTTGGTCGACTGCAACTGAAATAGAGACATCCCCCTAGGGAGCAGTGGCTTGTCTGAGAGCATAAGGCCCACCATTTGGAGCTTGAGGCTGGTAATAAGAAGTAGGATACTGGTAATGCTATGGTTCATACAACCAACCATCGTGTCCCGTGGTGGGAACAGGTGAACTTAGTGGGGGATACGTTCTATATGGACAACCAAAACCATAATGATATATATCACCATAAACACGAGGAAGCATCTCAACCCCATCACCGCACTCGTTCATTAGTATGTAAACCATCCACATAGAGACGTCCTCTTAAAACCCTCAAACCAAAGACAACACATTGACTTGGCAATTCCATCTCCTGGAGCTTCTCCTCTCTGAGACTAAAAAGCAACCATTGAACTACATTCCTCTTCTCCATACTTGAATGCTAGCCAATAAAGATTCCCGTTAAAATAAGTTGTGGACCAATATCCAATTACACTTGAATGAGTCTCCTCAACTGTTCTCAACTTGTTAGTTTTTAGTGTGAAAATAGCGATTTTGGTTCTGTTTGTACCAAAAAATGTGAAAATCCTCACAATCTTGTAGTCATCACTATCAAGATCATAGAAAAAGTTGTACATACAATTCTGGTAACCAACAAAAACTAAGGCATGGAATATGGTTGCACTGTCTGGTAGATGGGTTCCAAAGGATCAGTTTCTTAAGGGAGCTGAGGGAATAAAACCTATAAAAGAAATCAACTACACACAACAACCCATTATAAGAATCCGGAATTGTTGCGGTGCAATTTTTTTTTTTAGATACCCCACGGGCAGTCCAAGATCCATCGCCAAATCATCCTTATGTAGAGGGTCATCCATGTCTTCATATGGTAGCATGTGGATCTTCTTTCTTAGAGCATGATCTTCTTTCTAGAGATGATGGCCCAAATACGGAGACTTTCTTTTGTCAAAAAATCTTGGTGATCCTCTTTCCAAAAATCTTCTCCAAATGGTGTGCGCGAGCTGCCCATGGTAAATCTTGAAGTAGCAGCTTGCTATTTCTTCTTCAATATGTGCGGTTGTGTGTGAGGCTGTGGATAAGCCACTAATATTCATGCTTGCAAATGATCCTCCATGCACATGTGTATCCTCTCTTTTGAAGAATCAAGTATTTTTTTTCTTTCTTTTTTTGCATGAGTGGCAACCGTCCCAAGAAATCTGCAGCCTCGGTGATGTTTGATGTTTTCCTAATGCATCCAGATGTGCTTTTTTAGAGAGAATTTTCTCAATGCAGCTGTGAGTAACCTGGACCCCTTCAATATGGCAACAAGTTATTTTTATATACAAAGTTTTTTTTCTTTCGTAACAAAAAATGGTGTTTTATTGGAAAGTGGTATTTTAATTTTCATGGAAAGTGGTTTTCTATTTCATATACATCACAATTAAAAAAATAAAAAATAAAAAATAACTTACTAAAAACATTTAATAGTAATAATAATAATAATAATCATAAAAAGAGATAAGATAATTGATCACATGCAATTGTCTGAAAACAAATAAATAGATAAAAGTAAAGAAATAGCTAAACACATAATAATAAATAAATAACTAACTAAATAAATAAATAGATAAATAAATAAGAAATCAAGCATATGCAAATGTTAAAAATGCAAATCATGAGAACTATGTAAGCCAATCATCTTAAGTAAAGAAGGTATAACACAGTCTTTAAGAAATATCCTTAAAAGAACATGAGAAAAGATGATAAACCAATCATCAATCTCACTATGTTTATCAAAGTTTGATTTCTCTTTTTCTCTACTCCATTATGCAATGGAGTCCTCGGTGCACATAATCAGAATCTAATCTTGTGCTTCCCAAGGAAAGTATTAAACTTACTAGACATATCACCTCGATTTAATCAAGATGTCTAGATATGTTTACTTGATAGGTTATCTAATTCCACTTTAAATTCAGAGAATCTATCATAAGAATCGGATTTTCTATACACGTATCCAAACCTATTTGTAATCATCACTAAAAGTGATGAAGTGCCCATACCTTTCCCATGTATAACCATTAAAAGGTCCACACATGTTAGTATACACTAACTCCAAATATTCCTTAGTTCTATATCCTTTAAAAGTAAAAGGCCTATCAATCATTTTACCATTTATACTGGATTCATAAATGGGAATATCTCCTAAAATAAAAAAATCCAGACTTAACCAACCCTTAGGTCTTATTTAGATTAACATGACCTAAGCTATAGAAACCACATTTGATTAGTGCTAACTTTATTTCTTTAATGAGACCTAGCTATTCTCATTACATGGCAAAGTAATAATGGAATCGACATGGAAGTAGTATTTCCACTTGCTTGCACAACTAACTTTGCAATTAAAGCTAAGGTAAGTATAATCCCATTATTTAACCTTCTTATTGAAAAACCTATAAAGACTTTCAAATAGTGGGCCTGAAATATATTCACCATAATTGGTAAAATCCACCACCATATATTAAACAATGAGAAAATGATGTATACTTTTTTTTTCCTTCAATAAACCAAACATTCTTTTTCTAGTGTCTCAAAAGGGAAAAAAGGAATTGCCTATCCTGATATTGTTTTTTTATTCTCTCTTTTGAACTTTCCTTATTTGGTGTCTTTCTTCTTCTTCTTGGTAGAAGAAATTGAAGAACCCTTGACTTTCATATGAACATCCTTAAGTTTTTTGAGAATCCCTTTAGCCATCTTGAAGGAAACTGACAAGGTCTCCAAGATCATATAAGATATAATGTTCATAATAATCCTAAGGATAGCTTATCTTTGTTAGTCTACCCTTATCACCAAATATCAAAGTCCCTAGTAATAGATATGTGTTGTTATTGCAACATATTATCTAAAGATCCAAATATGAGACATTTGATTTTCTTATATGTCTAATCTCATATTTGATATACCACTTTTTCTTCTTGCTAGGTTAGTTATTGAGGAATAGCTAGCTCTATCTAAATTAGCTTCTATGTAATTGGTTACTATATCCAAATTAATATTAAAATCAGTCTAAAGAATAGTTTAGCTTGGTCCATAGTTGAGCTCAAGTCATTTAAGCCTAGTAAGAAACTTATAAATACCCCTTTAGGGGTTAGGGTTTGGAGGTCTTGTCATTTTCTCCTTGTAGTTTAAAGAGAAAACCCTAACTACCAGACTTGAGATCTCCACGATCTTAGTGCCTAGATTCAAGAAGGAGTCATCAGATGGAAGATCCCTATGTTTACGAGATATGTTGTGGCTTTGGAGTATTCTATATTGACAAGATTCGATTTGGGAACATATGGATTGTAGGTATGACACTAATCTCTAGATCTATGATATATTTTTGGTTTTGAAAGTTATATTTTTCTATTATGATAATTCTAGAGAAGCCTAGAATAGGATTTCATACACCTTAACTATCCAGGGCTTGGCAATGAAGTAATATAGGGTTTTCCAACAATTGGTATCAAAGCTCTAGATTAGGTTCTTGCATGTTAGGGCCATTTTAAGGTGTGTTTATTTGGTTTTGAAAGTATGCTTATTCATCCCATGGCCCAAAGGAAAGAATGTATGGATGTTTATTTTATGATTATTTTGTGATTGATTGTTTGAATTTTTTCATTCACTAGATTGGGTTGTAAGGTCCATGGTTGATATCATAGGATTTTTATATTTGTATGTAAAAATCATTTATTTTTGTTAGATAGATTGTAAGCTCTGTTTCAATGAAGCATAAGATTTTTCCTTTTGTAAAAATCATATTTTTGTTTGTCTTTGGTAACCCAATAGTGGAGATTAATGGTTTTAACTATTCATGAACATCCATCGCATGGAAAACAATCGAAAAGAGTAAGTTTTTCGAAGAGACGGGTGGTTGGAAAAGTTGTAAAAATAACGTCGAGTGCCTAAGTAGCGCACTACAATGTTGAATTACTCAAATATATGAAACAACTACGAACAACTTATCATCTTATAAGGAATCCATGACTTGTATCTTCTATGTAACCCTTAATGCACCCAAGTCATGTACAATGCAAGTAATATGAGTCTAAATGCTCAAATCAATGTCAATGCATAAAAAGGATAATAGAGGGGAAACAAAATCTAACTTTGTTACATCATGTCTTACTTTTAATAGCTCAATCCTAACAGAGTCAATTTTAGAATTAGATTTGAGGGAAACATTATTTTCTTATGGATCTTAGTGGCCCTCCCTTGAGCTTATAGTCAATGGTGATACAGTTTGTAAGGTTAGTTGTTTTCTTTATTTACTTACACGTATAAGAAAATTTTGGTAAATATGTAAGGTTTTATGGGAGCTTGTGAATAGCCTCTCTAAACTAGGCTAATTGATTAATTGGAACTCAATATTGCTAATTAATCAATTAAGACCCAAAGTGGATTAGGTTAAGTGACTTAAGCATAGGATGAGCTTAAGTCACTTAAATCTACTATAAGCCTATATAAACTCCTTATATAGACTCCTTTTAGGGGTTAAGGCTTCAAACTTTTGCCACTCTTGTCATCAACCCTTTTAAAGGATTCCACCCCTCACATGTTAAGATCCAAAAGAAGCTATTAAGCTTTGGCTATTATGTTTTGAGATCTACCATGTATTCGTCACATCCTCTCCAATAAGAATTGATCTGGGAACTCCAATTCTTAGGTGAAGTATTAATCTTCTGGATCCAAGTATGAGCATGTATGGTCTTTCAAGTCAACCTCTAGTAATATCTTCCCAAAACTATAACCATGTATACATAAACTGGGATTTTTAATCTTGGTAATGTTAGTAGCTAATTTTTGTTTCATTTTTGGGCTTAAAATTCCTTTCCATTCCATTAATCTAGTTTTGTGCCATACATCAACCCACCAAGCTACTTATATATTTAATTATGAAGTTGTTTATGGTATTATGATGGTTTTCTCTAATCTAAGCATTGAACAACTCCGAAATATTTATTGTCATTAGTTCCCATCATTTCCTTGAAATCTAGACCTTACCTAATGTTCCAAATTATTATTTTCAACATACTTCAATAACTCTAGATTGTATACCCTTAAATTTGTCTTGACATTATTACAGTCAATTTGAAACTTTATAGAGAATTAATAATTTATGTCCATAAAGGCATTTTGGTAAAAATGTAAAATTGCATAGGATTTTATGGTTAATTAATTTTATTTATTTAGATTGAGTTAATTAATTAGAATAATTAGGGCTAATTAATTAATTAGGACCTAGTGGTTAGATTAAGTGACCCAAACCTAAGTTGACCAAAAGTCACTTAAACCCATAGAAAAGACTTTCTAAACCCCATAGATTTTAGGGTTAATTTGAATTTTTCTAATCTTTTAGAGAGTTGGTCTTTTTGAGACTTTGTCTCTATATTTCTCTCTCAAGAAGTATGTAACCACTTTGGAGAAATATCCTAAATCAAAGAAGAAGTCATCAAGTGGAAGATTACAAAGTTAGATACATCTTTTGTGGAAACGGATTTGAGTTTAAGAACATTCAAACCCTAGGTATGGTTTCTAACACATCCTATGAGGCCAAAGTTTTGATTTTTTTTTTTAATTGCTTCCATTATGCCTAGGATCTTCGATGCATGCACCCCAAAGCCTTAACAAATATCAAATTGACCAATAATTGATACACTCTTGTATGGCCCACTTAAGTAAGTAGAGTCAATTGATATAATTGGCAAGCAAACCATTTAAAATCCTTGCAAAAAACATGCATAGGTAATAAACAACTCAATGAAATGATTATCATAGGAGATGGTCAATTTAGCAAACAACCTTGGATTTTGGTAAATTATTTGTTTCATAGTAACATGGAAATAACTCATATAAATCCCAAGGAAAACTATAAACTCTCTCCTTATTCTTTTCTTTGCAGTGCAAAGCTTGATTGTAACTAAATTTGAAATCATGTAATCTTTCAAAGTTTCTGCATGCTTACTTGATCAAATACTTAAGACATGATCATATTATCTAATAAATTTGCACTCTAATGAGCATCACTTACTAGTTTGCTTGAGCCTAGACACTTTATTAAGTGGTTGTGCTTATTCATAAATGTATGAACTTGAAATACACTTAAGTTACCAATAAATCGAGTTGTTACCTTCCATGGACATTTCTTATTACAAATTGTAATGACGTGTGTATGATTATTGATAGTGTACTTGCATCAGAACTTTTCTACTAATACCAATAAGTATAATGCATCCATGAATTTTTTGGAGGTCTTGAAAGTTTGGCCAAAGCTAATTGTTGTAGAATCAAATATAATGGAATTTAATAGTCTAATTTTTTTTACTTCATATAACATTGTAAAAATCTATGTGCTTCATTTGGTTGGCTTTAATATGGAACTATCTTAGACTCAACATTTGCTAATATTACCTTAGTATATCATCTTTATTGTAGATTTCCAAATAATTCAACATTTAAATTATATATTTAAATAACTTATTATGTCATTTCACTTAATATGGTACAAG
This sequence comes from Vitis vinifera, assembly GCF_030704535.1. Classification (NCBI taxonomy): domain Eukaryota; kingdom Viridiplantae; phylum Streptophyta; class Magnoliopsida; order Vitales; family Vitaceae; genus Vitis; species Vitis vinifera. The sequence continues at coordinate 22,176,485 of NC_081805.1, read as the reverse complement.
ATAATAAATAACTATTTGTTAATTTCATCATACCTACCTATTGATCTCTTACTATCTAATTGTCCAATTCTCTAGAAATCACTCTTACACAATGATAAGTCGATTTAGAGCGACTTATTATCTATGATTTAACTTGATATGTCATTAGTTTAAAAGTAATTTTCTTAACAATCATTATTTTTATTGTTTTAGGTCTCAAATAGCCAAGAGTACGAAAAGAAAGCAATACGAGGCAAAATTGGAAGAAAAATATGAAGTTCGATGAAAATGTGGAAACCGCCACAACGGGAGCTCTCAAGTGTTGTGGCGGCTCCTTACGTGACAATTTGAGTGACTTGCATGAAAGGAAAGCACCGCAGCGGGAAGGACTTAAGCTCCCCGGTGTGCGCATGTGGAAAATCATAGTTGGGGACCCGAGACAAAACCGCCGTGATGGGAGAAACTTGTCCACTGCGATGCCCGAAGGAATTTCAAAAATCCTTAGGACCTAAGACTAAAGCGTCGCGGCGGGAGGCATTGAGCGCCGCAACACGATATTTAAAATTTGAAAATTATTTGTTATTATCTCATCTTGTTTAGACCCAAATTAGGTGGGACTTGAGTTTGTGGTACTAGGGCTATAAATAGACGAAAGTAGAGTTTATTTCGGAGAAGAGAGACCTGGGGTAAGAAAGAACTTAGAGAACAAGAAGAGGATTTGCAGACTTTCTTCTATTTTTCTAGTTAATTCTTTCATTTTCTTAATGATTGTAATTCAGGATGCTTATTCTTCATCTTAATATGACCTAATTTCCTTTGTCTAGGGCTAAGATGTAACTCAATCATGATTTATGTTTTTGATTAGTTTAATTTAATTCTTTGTTTTGCATCAATTTATTTATGTATCTATTCTGCAGTTAAAACTCTCAATTCTTAAGGGCCAAAGTTTTTATTGAATTTTTGATTTAGGTTGATAACGAGAGTTAAAATCTAAATTAGATCCATAGAATAAATTACATTAGAATGAATGACTAGTAGAGATACATTACCATGTTCTAAGAGATTAATAGTTAAATCTATAATAATTCCATAGATCTTAATTACTCCTTTAGACTTAAATTCACATAGAGATATGCTAGGTTAGTAATTTAAGGAGCAATCTAATACATTTCGAGAGAAAATATTGGTTGGCTTAGGGAATTAAATCTCCAAATAAAGCATAACAGAAATTAGGTTAAGCAATCAATCGCATGAAAATGTTTGTAGTGAAATCAAAAGCTCTAGATCGTTTAAATCATAAGAGTTTGAATTTATTTTCTTTAATTGTTTAAGTTACTTTCTTCTGCAATTTTAAAATTTTGGTTGATCAAATAGTAGTAGAAATAATAAATTTTAGTAATTAGTAGCATAGTCGTTGTGTGTTCAATAGCCATAGTTAGGTACAATTATATTACTTGAATGATTCGTATACTTATGAATTTGCACATCAAGTTTTTGGCGTCATTACCGGGGACTATTGGTTACTAATATTAATACTAGTTATTTCTTTGCTAATTTGATTTATTTTCTTTTTATTCTTACTCAATTGTTTTTCTCTTTTTAGGTTTTCTTAGTGTATGAGACGTACAAGGAGTTTGGACTTAGTACCAATCGACCTTGATATCGACAAAACACTGCTGAAGCTAAATTGAGAATGCAAGCAACAAGTAATCAAGAGGTTCCTATAATGGGGGATGAGAATCATGGTGATAATGAAGTTCCAAACAGGGCACTCAAGATTATTCTATTCCTAATGTGGGTGTCTCAAGCATTGGAATGCCACCCATCCAAGCTAACAATTTTGAGATCAAACCGACAATTATTCAAATGATTCAATCTTCGGTTCAATTTGAAGGATTGGCCAATGATGATCTTAATCTACATAATGCAAATTTCTTAGAAATTTGTGATACCTTCAAGCATAATGGTGTGACCAATGATGCAATAAGACTTCGATTGTTTCCATTCTCTCTAAATAACAAGGCTAAGGCATGGTTAACTTCATTACCTCCAGGGACAATCACTTCATGGGATGGACTAGTTAACGTTTTTCTTGCTAAATACTTCCCACCGGTAAAATCTACAAAGATGAGGAATGATATAACTAACTTTTTACAACAAGATCAAGAGTCTCTTTATGAAGCTTGGGAGAGGTTCAAAGATCTTTTAAGAAAGTGCCCACACCATGGCTTACCAATGTGGATGCAAGTGCAAACATTCTACAATAGTTTGCACCCTAATACTCAAACCATGGTGGATGCAACAAGCGGAGAAGCTTTTATTAATAAGACACCGGAGGAAGGATATCAACTTATAGAAGTGATGGGTAGCAACAATTTCTTGAAGTCTATGGATAGAAATGCACAAAAGAGGACAACCAATGTTCATGATATCGATGCTTTTAATAATTTGGCTACTCAAGTTGCAATTTTAAATAATAATTTTAAGAAAATGAATGTTACTATTGTTTCTAATGTAGTCTGTGAAAATTGTGCAGGTAACCATCCTATCTTAGAGTGTCAAGCTGGAGGCCCATATGAAGCAAATCGATCCGAACAAGTGAACTATGTGGCCAATAATCAACATCAATACAATCCCAGGTTCAATTATTTCAACCAAGGGTGGAAGAATCATCCGAACTTCTCATGGAGTAACAACTCTAATGTGTAAAAACCACCATCCGGTTTCCTATCTCAAGAGAAGAAGCCAAACTTGGAAGAAGTTTTCACCCAATTTATACAAAAGACTAATGATTTTATTGATGATACTAAAGCAAATTTTAGGAACCAAGGTGCAAGTATTCGCAACCTTGAGCATCAAATGGGGGAGATTTCTAAGTTATTGACAGAGAGAACTCAATGAACACTTCCTAGTATATCTGAGACAAATCCTAAGGAGCATGTAAAAGCCATAACTCTTAGAAGTGGGAATGAGTTAGAACAATGAAAGGAGGCCGAGCAATAAGCAAATAAGAAGGATACTTCGATTCCCAACGAACAAGATGTTTCCACTCCTATACAACCATCTACTCCAAAACCATCATCTAATGTCATTCATTTTCCTCAAAGGCTGAAAAAGCAAAATTTAGATAAGCAATTTTCTAAATTTATTGATATTTTAAGAGCTTACATATCAATCTTCCTTTTGTAGATATGCTGGAGCAAATGCCGAAATATGCTAAATTCTTAAAGGAGGTGTTATTGAATAAGAGGAAATTGGTGGACAATGAGAAGGTGATGCTCACTGAAGAGTGCAGTGCCATTCTTCAGAGGAAGTTTCCTCCTAAGCTAAAAGACCTAGAGAGTTTCACTATACCATGCACTATTGGTGATTTTGATTTTGATAAAGTTTTATGTGATCTTGGTGCAAGTGTTAATTTGATGTCTCTTTCTATTTTTAGGAAACTTGAACTAGGGGAAGTGAAGCCTACTACGGGATCTTTGTAGCTTGCGAATAGATCTATCAAACATCTAAGAGGCATTATTGAGGATGTTTTGGTAAAAGTGGATAAGTTTATATTTTCGGCTGATTTTATTGTATTAGATATGGAAGAAGATCGGGAAGTTCCAATTATATTAGGAAGGCCTTTTCTTTCTATTGGTAGAACTCTTATAGATGTTCATCAAGGTAAGTTGATTTTAAGGGTTCAAGATGAACAAGTTACGTTTAATGTTTTTGAGGCTATGAAATTTCCATATGATGTTGATGCATGCTTTGCAATTAGTGTTTTGGATAAGGTGGTAGCTAAAACATTTCATGAAACTTTTCCTACTTCACCTTTAGAAAATTGTATAATGAATGGTAGAACTTTAGGAACTCTTTGTGATGATGATGATATAATTGAATGTGTTAATAATCTTGATGCATTGCCAACTTATGAGTTTCCAAAAGAGTTAAAATTTAAAGAATTAGAGGTTATTCATGTTAACAATCATACATTAAAGAAGGAGCCTCCTAAACTTGAACTTAAATTATTGCTATCTCATCTCATATATGCCTTCTTAGAAGATTCTAGTTTTTATCCTATTATTATTAACTCTTATTTAAATGATTTGGGAGAGGAAAAACTATTAAGAGTTTTGAGAGAGCATAGGAAATCTATTGGATGGACTATTGATGGCATCAAGGGAATAAGCCCATCGATTTGTATGCATAAGATCCTATTTGAAGAAAGCTACAAGCCAACAGTTCAACCAAAACGAAGTTTAAATCCATCTATGCAAGAAGTGGTTAAGAAGGAGGTTATGGAGCTTTTGGATGCAGGTATAATTTATCCAATCTCGGATAGTACATGGGTAAGTCTAGTTCAAGTAGTTTCTAAGAAGGGAGGTATAATTGTAACTGGTTGGAGAGTTTGTATTGATTATCGAAAGCTTAATAATGCCACAAGAAATGATCACTTTCTTTTACCCTTCATTGACCAAATGGTGGAGAGACTTTTCGGTCAAGATTATTATTGTTTTCTAAATGGATATTCGGGGTACAATCACACAACACATGTGATAAATCAAAACATCATATGGAAGTCATTCTCATTTCTTAAAGGTACCAAATTTTAAAATGTGTTCAAATGTTAATCATTCGAGTTCAATATTTAATTAATTCTCTTAGTGAAATCCCTACATTGACAATCATTTCAACCATTTTAACATCATTATATCTTAGTATTCCATCTTCAAGCTTTGTTATCCTCCATTTTTCATGTAAGTATTGTTGGGAACCCCAAATTTCTCTATTCCATCATCTTAAATCTCATAAAATGCATGCATCTATCCCTAAGCATTTCTAAATCTATAGTAACAAAATAAAATGACAATAAAAAACATTATTAACTATAAATCTAGAGAGATAGTACTCATTCCTAGATTTGGATGTTCCTAAATCAATTTTTTATAGTAAAGAACATGCTCAAATAGTTTGGAGTTCTCGTTCACCCAAGATCTTCCACCTAATGACTTGAACCATGTCTATGGCACTCTAAAGAGTGGAATTTGAAAGGAATGAAGATTTGGCTCTCTCTTTGGAGGTGAAAGATTGCTAACTAAAGCCATTAGGAAACCTTAACCTTGGGTATTTATAGGGTTTCCCTATTGGGCTTAAGTGACTTCAGCCCATATGGGCTTGGACCACTTATTCTAGACTAAAATAAGTCCTAATTCATTAATTAACCACATAAAATCATTTAATTAATTAATTAGCTTAATCCAAATACCTTATTCATTATCCCCTATGCAATCTTGCAATAATTACCAAAACACTCTTATGCATAAGAGTGAACTAAGAGCTTATCCAACCCTTATAAATTGTGTCATTATGGTATATGAGCTCAAAGTAGAGACAAATGAGACTCATAGGAGTATTGGCTTCCTCATAATCCAATTTTGAAGTTGATTTAACATTTCATTACAAAGAATCAATTACACTCTAGTACCTTATGTAAATAACAATGAGACAAAGTTCGATTCCATGACCTATTATCCATTGCATACATAGACCTCATGAATTGGTGTCTGTAATTTAATAAGGTAGTGCTATCACTGATTACTACCCAAAAAGTGCTATTTTACACCTTTAAGTCATTATGTTTTAAGCACTTTTGTGTAGTAATTCTTCATCTTTATTCCAATTGGCATGTTAAGGACCTAGCAATGACTCCTAATCGTATTTGTGGCTAGTTTTAGTGTTTTTGACATCTTTTTAGATCATTAAGACAAGCCATCCAAAGGAGAAAAGTAAAGAAAACCAAAGAGAAGCAAAGAGAAGAAAGGAGGAAAATAGAGGACAGCAACTGTAGTCTTCTTTGGCACTTTTGGAGTACTTTCCGAAGTCCATTTTTTACATGCTATATACCATTTCAAAGCTCAGGAAGTCAAGAATCCAACGCTTCAAACCGTGTATGATTTGGAGCTGAAACGAGGAAGATATGACCTTCGGAAGACAACTGCTCCAGGTGTGCGAATGGTGTGCGAAACTCGCACACCCCCCTCAGGTGTGCGAAAATTCGCACACCCCATGCGTGGTGCGAATTTTCCTCTGTTTTTTCCAACTCCACTTTAGATATTTTCTTTTGTATTTTTTGATGTAATTTCCTTTCTTCTCCTTGTAACAAGCCAATCACAAGCTTTGCTTTTGTAAAAACTATATAAGGGGTGGAAATCACCTCTTGGAAAAAAATCACGCGTGTTATGTTTTACACTTAGAAAAATATACAGAGCTCTCTCGTTTTCCCTTTTCTCTTTACTATTTTCTTTTTCTTGGAAGCCAAACAACCTCTAAGGATGTTTTCTCAGAGGATGAGAGGCTAAACTTTTGGTTTCTTGGAGTGATGGAAGCTAGGTGAAAAGTCCAGATGCAAGGTGGAAAACGCTCGTGCCTTAAATACAGGTAGTTGAAGTTCATAAATGGCTTTTAAATCCAAAGTTTTGCTTTAAATCCCTTAGAATCACTTTGAATGGCCAATACATGGTAAGCTTCAGGTCTTTGTGGATGCTTATTGCTAGATCCATATCAGTCCATTAGTTATCATGTACGAGCCATTGTAAAGTGGTTCAAGGTGAAGACCCATAGTGTCTAAAGCCATTAATGGACCTTGACTACCATTTCTATTGATTTTTATGGATTAAATCTTCATTGTTAAACCTATACCGGTTCGGAAAATAACTATAGGTTAAATCCCCAATGCGAGGAGAAAAATCCGGAATTTTCCACTTTGCATTCTAAACTTGATCCTAGCAATCCTGAGCTCCGGGAGACTTTCTTTCTTCCATTTTTAATTAGTTTATGTTAATTTAGTTTCAAACACTTTAAAAAAAAATTTATTTTCTTTTAAACTCTAAGTTTTTGATAAAGGAAATCATTAAATTCAATTCCTAATCATGAGTATATCACTGGTAGAATGAAAACCCATCCCAGAGTTCGACCCTAGAGCCACTATACTATAGTAGCTTTGCTACACTAGTATGAAGTCATAGGTTTTATAAATGTTTTTGATTAAATGACCCGACTGGATTTTCATACGCGAATCAATCACCTATCAAAATTACCTCTCAAATCCTTGAGTTGCAGATCTCACTTATTATGTAATCAACTAACATACTTTAGCTTCATAATCACAAATTTCATGATCACATGTCTTTTGGATCTCCTAAGGGGACACATTGCCTTAATTCCATAAGATATCATGCTACCTCTATCGAGAACATCTGTTGTCATCAGCCTCCATCAATAGTGACACAATCTATAGGGATATATCACCATTTTAGGGTCTCACCCAGAGGTCAAAGTCTTTTGTTAGTTTCACCGTAGACATAATATCTTCCCAAGGTTAAGAGTCCATGCAATTTAATAGCTTGGTGAATTATGACAATTAATAACCTTATGTCATGATTCACCGTAGGTCTTGTCTAGTGTGCATCACATACACTAGTGCATTTATCATGAAAAAACCATTGTGACAACTAAAACAAGTCATCCTTCCAATTAGGAAATGGTGCACTATAATCTCTACCGGATTGCCCAAATCTATGAACTAATTGTGGACAACTTATCTACTTACAAGGGACCCATGACTTGTATTCTATATGAAGCTCTTAATGCACTTAAATCATGTATAACATAAGGGATATGAGTTGAATACTCAAATCAATATCAATATATAAAAAAGATAACAAAGGGATAATTAAGTTTGACTTTGTTACATAATGTCTTGCTTTTAGGGAATTAATCTCAACAAGTAAACATATTATAACACCTCATTATTCAAATCTATCTAACCATTCAAACTTTAACAATATGGGAGAGGAAGAAGCTCCTCATAGTTTGAAAATCACTTTAATTAGGGTGAAACTAAAAACAAAATACAAAAAAAAAAAAAACCAAGGTTAAGGCTAATCTTGGACTTTTTTTAGAAATGAATAAGGAAAGTCACTATGTCTTTCTTTTTTCCATAACTTTGGAAAAACTTTTGAGTCAACTTTGAAAATGCAACTTTTTTTTTTAACCTTTTCATGATCCTTTTAACACAATTTTCCCTTTTTAAATAGCTACTTATACAAATGTTTGCCTAGACATCAAGACAATGCTATGAACCTAACAAGTAATAAATTACTATTATGAATCTAAGAATGAGCGTTTTATTCTAAAAATGGAAATTAAATTAATAATACAGTAACAATGAAAAATAAATAAAAAATAGATATATTGTGTATATGCTTGCTTTGTTTTCATGTATATTTATAAAGTGTGGGTTGTGTGGTAGCACCTAGGACCTATAATTAAAATATCACAAGAGTGACATGACATGATAAACTCTAAAGATCTTATTGCAAGTGCTTTTGTTCATGTTATCCTAATTTATAACTTTGTGTTTTAATTATCATAAAATCATTTCATTTTTCTTTAAAAATTTTGCAAGTTATGATGCATTTATTTTCATTTTACTTACAACTATTAATAATTTATTCATTTTAGGTATTTTGTTGAAGTGAACCTATTTTGAAGTCTAGATTACTAATTGGTTGTAACTTTATTCGGAAAAAAATATAGAAAAGTTTCGATGATACCATATAAAAGACTCTATGGAACATACTTATGAGGTAGTATTGCGCTTTGTTTATTTAGTTTTAGCTTTTTCACATTAGTTTATATAAAATATTTAATATTAATTTATATATTTGAAAAATAAAACCGAAAACCTGAATATTTCAAAGTATGATATGTCTATACTTAAGTTACATAATCAAGGTTTGTTGCTTACCTATAGTATTATAATGTTTTGTTATTTAATTGAAACTATTCAAAAGAAAATAATGTACTAATTAAGTATTTGTTTAGATATAATTTCTATTTTTTATTTTTATAAATAGATTGAAATAAATAATTTATATATTAGGATGAAAATATTTCTAAATGAAAAAACTAAGCTTAAAAGCTTTAAAACCATCTTACAAGGTTTTTCAAATATGTTAGTAAAAGATTAATTAATTAAATCCACTTAAGTTGAGCCAAAAATTGTAAATTTGTATTTTTATCAAAATCTAAGGCATTGTTGGTTGATCAATTGAGGTGACCTTGTGCCTCAATTTTCATTTCTTGGTAGTGGTCATTGGTTAAACTCCTATGTCAATAGATCGAGGAAAATTGTGTAATTGTTAGTTTGATTCGTCTATCTCATATATAAAACCTCATTTAAGCTTTTATTGCTAAGAGATATTTGTGATTTTATTATTTATCAATCTAAAAGGCTTTCAAGACCTTGTTTGAGCGCATTTTGAAACTTACTTGCAATCATTTAGTGTACCACCTATAATCTAAGTTTTCATTTATATCATCTATAGTTAATACTTGTGCTAATATTTTGTCAAATTAACATTGTTCTATTATTACCTTGTAAGTATGTTCAAGAGTGAGGAATTTTTTCACAAAAAGTATATAAATTTAAGTATAAAGGATTAAAGCTTGGTTAAAACCTTGGAGGCTTGTGAAATCCTTAACTTGGTTAAAGGTTGAGGGTTATAAACATACAATATAATTAGGCTAAATCATTATTAACCTTGTATTCGTATCACTTTTCCCTTTTCTCCGATCACTTTATTGTCTATTTTATTTCCCATTATTTCTAGTTATAATCATTTGCATTCATTTAACTACACATTTGTTAAAATTGACTATCACCCTATTTACCCAATCTTTTAGGTGATTAACCACAATGGCTTAGCTTTCACTTCACAATTCTAATATTTTAACAATATCTTTTAATTTAACTAGCTAATTTACTTTTTGACTCAAAAGTTATCCAATTGTAGAAGTCAATAGGAATATTATGTTATGAAATTAACTTGCATAATTCTTATGGCCTATTACAATTGTTTACAATTATTATAATTTTTGAAATAATGTTGGAGCACATTTTTTTGATATATTAACACCATATAATAATTGCAAATGACAATCATGCCATGGTTGGAGAATTCTTCAAATTCCTCATGTTACTAAGAATTATTTTATTTTATTTTTATAATTCTTTTATTCTTATGTTACAAAACATACATGGCATCTAATTTAGAATTTGCTAAACATTATCACTCCACATTTTGTTTGGATGATGTTTAATTTTATTAATAGAAAAATTTATATGTTTTGTATTTAATCTAAGTGTATATCATATGAATTTTTTTGTTGGTAAAAATAAATATCATAAAAAATGAAGTGATTTATTTAACAATTTTGAAAGACAAATTATTGATTTTGAATATGAGGGTGTTTACTCAATTAAAGAAGTCCAAATTATTAAGGGAATTTTAAAATACAAAATAATTATAAGAATTATTATAGTTATGTTTCATTTAGGAAAGTGAAAAAAAAAAAAAAATTTAAAAATGGTTTTTTACATTTAATTTTTGTAACGACCTACATCCAACCGTGTAGATATTGTTCGCTTTGAACCCAAAAGGAGCCCCTCATAATTTTAAAACACGTCTACAAGATTAAAAGGAGTCAATATTAATATAATGTTAGAAACTTTCTTCGGTGAGATATCACAAAATTCTCCTATACAAATACAACATTCTTATTGTGTCCCAAGAGATTATGAAACTAAATAGACAAATACCCCTCATGAAGCCAAAATAACCCTCACATCGGGGTTGAGATCGACTATGATACCATTTTTAAATGACTTGTACCAAATCGTATAGATATTATCTGTTTTGAACTTTTTCTATAAGGTTAAACGAAGTTCATACTAGTATAGCGAAACTTTCTCCCCTATCCAATGTGAGACATTACAATTTTATTATGAAAAATCCGAAAAAAATTAAATATAATTAAATTAATTAAAAATTTATATATTTTCAAATTTTTAATTTTTATCAATAATAGTAAAAGTAATTAAAATGAATTTAATATAATCGTATGGAAATAATTTATTAAATTTTAGATTTTTTTTTCTCTTTTTTTTTCTTGTAATTTTTCTCAAATTTTGTACAACCAAAAATACTGAATTATCCCGAATTTAATATCTACAAGACAGATTTCAACTCTCACGCCTTATTATTGTGGTTAGTCTCACGTATATAGATCCAATGATTAAAATCAGTGAAAGAACCATACATCCAAAGACATATATGCCCACTACTCTATACATAGCCAGAACGACTTTCTTGTGGCATTTTGGTCTTTTGACAAAACACTTACCCAAAATTTGCTTCCATGTCCCATTTCCATCAGCCAAAGAAACCCTAACACAGACGCCCGCTCTCTCTAGAAACGTCTTCAAACCCTCCGGCTACGGTTACGGTTACCTCGAATTCGAATTGGGAGTTGAGATTTGAGGAATTATCTCAATCCACTGGTATTTGTTTTCCTTGTAATTCTTGTAATTTTTGTCATTCTGATTTTGTTAATGATTATATCTGCTTGATTTTGTTCCCACAAACCCTTCAGCAGATCTGATAATTCGACGCAAAACGCGTTGTTATGGGGTTTTGGTTTGCTGGGGTTTAGGGTTCTTGATGTTGTTCATTATCTGGGGCTGGTTTGTAATTTTGATTGAGAATGGTGGAAACTGGTGTCTGATTGTTGTGTTGTGAAACCCTAATTAGTGCATGTTTGGCCTTGGTGCAGTTCATTGTTACTGTGGCAACTGTGGGACAGAATTGAAAAATGGGTGAAATTGTGGGTTGAGCAGGTTAGGGTTACGGTTTGTTTGCCATTGGAAGTGAGATGGGGGTTTCTTTTTCTTTTTTTGGATTTGTTTTAAGTTTGTAAAATGTCAGGGCGGACTTTTCCATTTTTATTTTATTTATTTATTTTTTATTTTTAATTGGGAGAATACAATATTTTTGTGTTATCCTAATATGAAATGTTTTCGGGGAAAAAAAAAAATCTTGGAAAATGTGTTACCAAACATGTTCTATTATTGAATACAAACTCATTCTCATTTTAGCTATGAAACATTTCTTAGGGCCTGTTTGTAGTCGGGTTTTAAGGAAGAAGAATGACTTCTAAGTCCTAATGATATTGTGCCATGTTTCTGGGCACAGACAAAATTTCTGGTATTGCATTCACTACTGAAGGCATGCAGCTCTATTATTGAATACTAAATCATTATCATTTTTTGCTAGGCAACATGCCTTAGGCTATATTTGTTGTCAAGTTTTAAGGATGAAGAATGGCTTCTAAGTTCTAACAATATCCCATAGTGTGACATATTTTTGGGCACGTACAAATTTTTGGCATATTGCATGCACCACTGAAAGCATGGAGCTTTACTTTGCAGAACTTATTGATGTGTTCTGATATATCAATAATAGGATCAATTGAGTGTTTTTCAGATTGAAATAAGTATCCATATCACAGACAGTTTATTAAAAACTTTACATATCCGAAACCTTGACCCACTGATAAGTGAATGTGTATTGCATTTTATTGAATCTTAATAGCTTTCCTGGGTCATATTCAATTCACTTTCTGTATTTCTTTTTTATTTTCCCATGTTATACAAATACCACCCTCTCTAGGTTGTGAGCAAGATTACCGCATTTTTCATCAAGTTACACATTTGCATATATTAGGAATGTAGCTGAGCTGATGTAAGCATGCAAATTTGGCTTGAATTATTAGATGTTTTATGTGAACTTGGCTTGAAAGTAGGTTAGATGCAACTAGATCATATATCATAAATCATCAATCATTTATTTCTTTTTCTTCTTTTTTCTCAATCCTTTTTTGGTCCTTTGTTTTCTGTTCCTTAATGCCCAAATCTCTTATAAGCATAACTAATCTAATTTCTTTCTTCATTTGCCTCTTATTTTTTATTATAACAGCATGGTATTCTTTAGGACTTTATCTCAATTATTTTGCTAGTCAGCAAGAGTTTTTTGAAATATTTAATATTTTCATGAAATAATTTAAAGGGAGTTCTTTTGTCTTGAAATCCAAATTATATTCATCAAAAAAAGTTTCCCTCTTGGGCATTCATTGGAAGGGCTGTTGGCTCTTGACTAAATGAGATATTTGGAAGCAATCTTTTATTATTTCTTTATTTGAAATGGGCTGTTATTCTATTTCTACGTCCTTTCTATATCGAAGGACTAATCATTGAGTTGCAAATAAAAAATAGGGAATATGTTTCATAGGATTGGTACCTTAAACATTAGAATCCAAATTGATGAATGAGTTGGGTTCATTAATGATTCATGATTTTAGGAAGATTAAAAAAAATAAAAATTGCAGAACTATGTAGTCCTTTATGAATCTATAAAATTACAAATCGACCACTTGATGGGAATTTCAAGAATTGCTTGGGTATCATTTCACAGAAGCCTTATTGATTGGAGTATCAAGTGGATTGAATTCTGCTCATTTAAGCTTGAGAGCTTGGTTATTGAATGACCTTCAATGAGACTTTAGTGCACTGATCTATAGTTGAGCATCTGTAGCTTGTCCCATTTTACAGCACTAGTTCAAATGTTGACTTCATGCTTTCCTTGAATCATATTGGATGATTGGATGCGTCTTTTTGTAGGGTTGAGTGCAGGTTACATCTCTGTGCTTTCATGACATTGGAGCACAATGGCAAACTATTCAGGAACAGGAGCCCCTTCAAATGGCTCTGTCTATGTTTGTAACTTGCCTCATGGAACTGATGAAACTATGTTGGCTGAATATTTTGGCACCATTGGGTTGATAAAGGTAGTTAATCTGACTGGCTATTATTTGAAATTCCATATTGTGCTTGTTTTACAAGCCTTTTGTTTTGTAAAACTTGATAAGTTCAAATGCTCATCCTTTTCTTCCATTTTCTTTCTCATTCACGTTCCTTTGTAGAAAGACAAAAGAACAGGTCGACCTAAGATATGGTTGTACCGGGACAAAGTCACTAATGAACCAAAGGGTGATGCAACTGTAACATATGAGGATCCACATGCTGCATTAGCTGCTGTTGAATGGTTCAACAACAAAGATTTCCATGGAAGCATCATTGGAGTATTTATAGCGGAGTCGAAGAACAAAGATGATCACTCATATAACTCAGGGAATCAAGTGAATGATGTTGGAGATCCTGGTGCAGCCAGTGACTTAAGGGGTTTAGAAGAAGATCCTCTTGATATGAATGGAAGTGCTGGAAGAGGTAGAGGTCGGGGTGATGCTGCAGGAAAGGCATGGCAACAAGATGGAGACTGGTTGTGTCCGAATACAAGGTCTGTGATGTGAGATTGGTGAGCAGCTCTTTCTTTTTCTTTTATACTCTTTTCTTGTGTAGTGTATTTTCAAAAACCATTGTTATGCATTTGGCTTTCTTATATGCTATGTGGTAGCAGTTGTTCGAACGTGAACTTTGCATTTCGTGGTGTGTGCAATCGTTGTGGAAGTGCTCGACCTTCTGGTGTGTCTGGCAGTGGTGCAGGGGCAGGTGGTCGGGGGAGGGGCCGTGGTGGTCCTGACTCTGCAGGCCATGGCCGTTCAGTTGGTGCTCCAACAGGTCTTTTTGGTCCAAATGATTGGCCCTGTCCAATGTAAGACCGCATCTTCTATGCTTAATTTATATTCTTTTTGTATGTATGCGTGATTTTTAGAAAGCTTCAGCAGATGGTTTCTGCTTCGTATGACTTTATAATTTTTCTTGGTCCAATCATCTCTTTGTTTCTTAGTTCTCCATCAATTAGTTCAAAGTCATGCAAATTCTGTTTGTTGTATGTTGTTGGTTTTGTGTTAGATCCTTTTTGCTGAAAGTTGGCTTCCTAGTATGTTTCTGTTGTACATGAGACCTGCAAACAAGACCATTTATTATTAAATATGTTCTCTTACCTAAAGGAATACTCTGTTGCATTTACATAAATTCTTGAAGAATTTTCCTTTCCTGAATGACAGGGCCAGGGCAGTTCACCGCCCTGCCATTCTGCCTGGAATATGGGTGAGCTGAGCTAGAACCTTTTGGTCTGGGCTTGGTATAGCTTTTTCATTCTTAAGCTTGACCGAGCCAGTATGCGAAGTTTCAAGGGCCAGTATGAAATCAGTTCTAAGTACTCATCTCAAGGGCCTTTTGCTGAATAAAGCAATTACATTGGAAGTTCTCTGTACACATTTCCATTCATATCTATTTGAATCCAACATGAATTTTTATTCTATAAATATAGAAGATATGTTTTTCATAGTTTCATCTGCTTGAGTGTCTTTTGTAGTTTTCATAGCTTGCATAACATTTAAGAGCAACAACTCTTATTTATTTATTTTTTGTGGATAAATGATTTCATGTTAATGATTATATACATGTAGTGTCTGCATATTTTATTCCATACATTTGCTTAACAATGGTATTTTGGTTTACCTGGACTGGCTATAAGGTTGTTATGTTTTAGAATTCCGTGCTTATGATAGATAATTAGAGTTTATTGTGATGTCTAATTTTCACCATCGATTATGAGCTTGAAACATATGTGTGGACTGATCACAGCCATTCTCATGTCATCTTTTTGTGAGACAATTTAATCCATGATGTTTTAAAAAATATGGTCAAATAAACATCACATAAATTATTGCTTTTCATATTGCTTCTTCCTTATGATTATGAGTTGTTTCAGGTGTGGCAACATTAACTGGGCAAAGCGGACAAAGTGCAATATATGCAACACCAATAAGCCTGGCCATAATGAAGGTGGTGTGAGGTAGGGATGATGGTTATGTTTTAATTGGATGGATGTTGGTTATTTTTTATCTGTGCATATGTCAGAACCACAATTTTTAGCTGACAATAATCTTCCTTTCTATGCTAAATTTTGTATTGTATTGTTTGGAGTGTTCTCTCATAATCCTCGTAAGTTTTCCTGTTTGCAACTTCAGCATGCACAAGTTAATCGATCTATTTTAATTTTTTATTTTCTTTAATGGGAGGTTTGGAAAGGGAAAGGCTAAGCTTCTGGGTTTAGAAATTGTGGGTGGTGCAGAATAAGCTTCAGATTGTTATTAAGAATAAGAGTGGGATTAGTCAGGGAGCTATGTTGGTGCACAGAAGTGGAAGAGGAAAACATTTAGGGGATCCTGAGCCTTCAGTGAACTGGTAAGTTCTTAATGCTAGTCTGTAACAGATGGTCCTAAGTGATGGGCATAATATTGTTTTGGGTGAAGGGTTTTGGGGAATTTAGAGGATAAATTGGATATGTAGAGGGAGAAACTAAGATGGTTCCAAGTCATGGCATCAGTTGTTGACTTGAGAAGTCCCGAGATGGATTGGTTGTGGCATTTAGATTGATATTTGGTGTTACACACAATACACTAATTAATACAAAAGATCTAAAACGATAGTAATAGAAGTTCTAGAAATATAAATACAATTAGACGCACTCAATAAATTAATAAAAAAATTTTGCTTGGTTGTGGAGGAGAAGGATTTGTATAGAACTTCTGTGAATGACTGATTCTTATTTCAGCAGAATCCGGTGGGGCACTTCTTTTGGTTGTTTTCTGATAGTGCTCTCACTACTACACTAGGTTGGTTTTTCTTTCTTTTTTTTGTTTGTTTGTTTGTTTGTTGTGTGTGTGTGTGTGTGTGTGTTTTTAACACTTCTAATTTTTGTATTTATTTTTTAATTATTTTATTTGTTTTTTGGATGCTGATGGATTGTGAGTGGAGATATTTTCTACATTTGAAGATGTTTGGGTGGGAAAGGAGGTTTTTGGGGATATGGTAAGAATGTGCTAGCCAAGCTATAGATTCTATGGAACTTTGGGTTACCAAGGGAATTAGAGGTGTTCAAGAAGGGCCTTAATAAATACCTATATAAAAAAAGAAGAAGGGCCTTACTAGGTGGATCTGTGAAATTTTAGGAATGTGACTATGGTATGTTGAATGGATTAGAGTATATATTTGGGGAAAAAGGTCTAGAGCCATATGGCCTAAAGTAGGGAATAAGAAAGAAAGCTTTTTGTAGGGTCACCAAAATTCACAAGAGTAATTATTATATAAGTTTTAACTTGAAGCAGAGTGCAAGGCTGAGGATGAAATTAGTTGGGGATTTGTTATTTTTCTAGGTTTTGTTTTTTGATTGGGGAGTGTATTGCCCTCATCTGGATGGGAATAGCTTCAGATCCATTGATACAGTAAATTTGACGCCTTTGAGCAATGATAAAGGCAGTGACGACCTGAATAATGTGTGAGAGTGAGGAATGATGAGATATTAGTATTCTGTGCTATTCGTCTCCTTGGTGGTTTTTTTGAGTTTATTGATAAGATTTTGGCTCATAAACTTGGGAGGGTGATGTAATTAGTGGTGTTAGAGGCTCTAGAATGCAATTATGGAGGGGGCAAATCTTAGATGCTGTTTTGATTGGTAACAAGGCCTAAAATGGAAGAGTGTAGGCTGGAGTATTTTGCAATTGGATGCTGAAAAGGCCAGTGACCATGTCATCAAGACATTTTGGATTATTTACTTTTCAGAGTTAGAGTATATGGTGGGGACCTAGTTTTCATGCTTGCCCCTTAGGTGAATACTGCCTTTATTGATAAATATAAGCATTGTTGGTTACCTGTGGTGGCTGCTGAGGAAGTTTCCTACACATATCAGGATTGAATCATTGCATAATGTGAAAATAGAAGGGGCCATACATACACATGGCTTCTGTAGAATTGGCCTCCTATTCCCTTATCTATTCCAGGATATGGTGGCAACCTAGTTAGATATGGAGACATCCTCTTGGAGTTCCATCTTATGGTCTTCCGCACCAAAAAACAAATGTAACGGCAAGGAGAACTATAAATAGAGTGATCCAAGTTGGAATATGTAATTTTAAAATTACTTAAGCATTTTCACAAACATGTTGTTTACAAGATGGTTTTACCTTTGATAATAAACATGCATAAGCTCCATATCCCCAACTCAAATCCTGAGCTTATGAAATCAAGTTATGACAAATGTATGTTGAGAGCAAAAATGCAAGTGCTTAAAGCATTTACAAATGTTCCATAATCTAAAATAAGGTTGCAAGGAAGGGAGTTTAATTTCACTCTTAAGTATCTAACTCAAACCCTAGAATAACAAAATCAAGAGATGACAATCATAGGTCAAGGTATGAAAAACCCAACCACCTGAAGTACTTTTCAAGCATTTCATAATCTAAAATCAGGTTGAGAGTTAAGAGAGAACAAACACAAAACCATAATATAGATTTTGTACTTTAAACCCAAATTAATTTGGTACAGACAATCATGGGAGGTCACTCATCAAGTAGCCATCTCCCTAATAAAATAACTAAGCAAAGGAAACATTAGTATCTCCATGAATGAAAACAACTACCAAAATGCATCATGAAAATGTAGAGAAATGCTTACAAAAATGGAGTTCAACAACAAATGAAGCTAACCAAAGCAAGATTAATCTAAAATAAAGCTTAAGCTTAAGATAAAAGAAAAATTAGGAAATCTAAAAGCCCAAAATGAAGGGATCAAAGGAGCTCCCTGACATGGAGAAATAGCCATCTTTCATCTGTAAAATGGGAATCCATACCCATAAGGCTGAGCCAACCACATCCATAGGTCAAATAAGCATGGCTGGGGTTGCAGATTTTGGGGGCGATTTTCCATTGATTCTCAATTTTTGGCTTTTTGATGTGCTCATTCTTGATGCAACAAGTGCACTTGACCTGGACTTTGCAACTTTACCCAATTTAAGTGGAAACACTGGCCTAACATGTCTAGAAACTTGGAGTAAGGTGGTGTCTTCTTCCCAAAATGCCTTTGTTGAAGGAAGGCAAATCCTTGACATAGCGTTAATTGCTAACGAGGCCATAGACTCGTTGCTGAAAGGGGATGAAGCTGGTGTGTTATGCAAACTGGACCTAGAGAAGGCTTATGACCATATTAATTGGGATTTTCTGATGTCAGTGATGCAAAAAATGGGTTTTGGGGAGAAGTGGGCTGGCTGGATCAGGTGGTGCATCTCCACTGCTTCCTTCTCAGTTCTGATTAACGGTTCGCCCGCGGGTTTCTTCCAGAGCACTCGAGGGTTAAGGCAAGGGGACCCCATTTCCCCCTACTTGTATGTCTTAGGAATGGAGGCCTTAAGCTGCCTCATTAACAAAGCGGTTAGGGGGGGCTTCCTATCCGGCTGCAGGTTAAGGGGTAGGGGTGGAAATGGGATTCAAGTATCTCATCTGTTATTCGCGGATGATACGTTGGTCTTTTGTAAGGATTCCCAAGACCAAATGGCTGTTCTAAGCTGGCTTTTAATGTGGTTTGAAGCCATTTCTGGCCTGAACATCAATTTGGAAAAGAGCAAAATTCTGCTGGTGGGAAGAGTTGAGAATGCTGAGGTCTTGGCTTCTGAATTGGGTTGCAAAGTGGGTTCTCTTCTTTCCACTTACTTGGGGCTGCTTCTAGGTGCTCCTCACAAATCGGTGGTTGTGTGGGATGGTGTGGAAGAAAGGATGAGGAAGAGACTCGCTTTGTGGAAGAGGCAGTTCATTTCTAAGGGGGGGAGAATCACTCTCATTCGGAGCACTTTGGATAGCATGCTGATTTATCTTATGTCCTTGATGCGTATTCCAAGAGTTGTAAGATTGAGGCTTGAGAAAATCCAAAGGGATTTCCTTTGGGGTGGGGGTGCGTTGGAGAAGAGGCCCCACCTTGTAAAGTGGGATGTGGTTCGCTCTCATAAAATGAAGGGTGGCTTGGGGATTAGAAAATTTTCTATCCTTAATAGGGCCCTGTTGTGTAAATGGAGCTGGCACTTTGCGGCTGAAAGAGAGTCTTTTTGGAAGCTTATTATCAACACGAAATATGGGGAAGAAGGAGGAGGGTGGATCTCTTGTGAGGTTAGGGAAGGCTATGGGGTGGGGTTGTGGAAGGAAATTAGAAAGGAAGGTGTTCTGATGTTTAAAAACGTTTCCTTCACTGTAGGGGATGGTAGAAGGGTGAAATTTTGGAAGGACATTTGGTGTGGAAACATTCTCCTATGTGAGGCTTTTCCTTCTCTGTTTGCCTTTGCGGTATCCCAAGATGCGTGGGTAGCGGATTGTTGGGATTCTATGGGGGATGCGGGGGGATGGTATCCTTGTTTTTCTAGATCATTTAATGACTAGGAGTTGGAGGCGGTGGCGAGTCTCCTTTCGGTCCTTCAAGGAAAGAGGCTCAATGTTGGGATGGAGGATAGAGTGGTGTGGAATGCTTCTAAGAATGGGATTTTCTCTGTAAAATCCCTTTACAATACTCTTGATTCTGGTGGTGCAGTCCCGTTTCCGTGGAGAATCATATGAAGCCCTTGCGTGCCTACTAAGGTGGGTTTTTTTGCTTGGGAAGCTTCTTGGGGGAAGGTGCTAACCCAAGATCAACTCAAAAGGAGGGGCTGGTTTCTAGCAAACAGATGCTTCTTATGTTGTGATGACGAGGAGACAATAAACCACATCCTTATTCATTGCCCCAAGGCGAGGGTGTTGTGGAATCTTGTGTTTTCGTTGTTTAGGGTTAATTGGGTCCTTCAGCTCACGGTTAGAGACACTCTCCTTGGTTGGTCCGCTTCCTTTGTGGACAAGAAGCGTGGGAAGATTTGGCGGGCAGCCCCCCTTTGTTTATTTTGGACGATGTGGAAAGAAAGAAATAGGATAGTTTTTGATAATGAGGCTTTGTCGATCCAAAGATTGAAAATTTCCTTCGTTTGTAATCTTTTCTCTTGGTCTAAGTCTTGTTTAGATGGAGAGCCCCGCTCCTTAATTAACTTTGTAGATTGGTTGAGTTCTAATTGAGGGTTGGTGAGTGTATGCTTCCTTGTGCTTTTTGTTTGTGGGGCTTCTCGTGTATACTTCCTGTATGCTTCGGGTTGCCTTCTTGCTCCCTTCTTTTAATATAATTTTTCTGTGTTTATCTATAAAAAAAAAAACATGTCTAGAAACTTGGAAAACATAAATACACGGGGTATCCAGAGATAGCTCAAAACGATAGATTGGGGGATGAGAAGCACGAGGAAATATGCTCCAAAATATGAGCAATTTGTGGAGCTAATCAATGATGAATATTGCTGAACTCCAGAGTTTGTCACATACACCAATTCAAGAGCAGAAAGAGAATAAGCAGACAGAGGTGTGGATATATGGCCACCCTGGTGTACCATACTGTCACATTCTCTGAGCACAAGAGGTTTGACCCTACATTTGGGTTTCTGCCTTTTCAAATTTTTATAGAAATGTTATGAGTTTTCATCTAGTGAAAATAGTCATTGAGTCATCTTTAAGTACTTCTATTTCATCATTCATTCTAATTTTTGTTTTATAATATCTTGAGGTGTAATGTCAGTATTAATAATATTTTTTTGGGTTGTTAAACAGAGGAGGACGTGGTGGAGGTTACAAAGAACTTGATGAAGAAGAACTAGAGGAGACCAAAAGACGCCGGCGGGAGGCTGAAGAAGTAAGATAAATGTGTACAAGCTATATGTTGACTTTCATATTTATTCTGGTTTTAAACTTGTTTCCTGTTCCACTCAGGATGACGGTGAGTTGTATGATGAATTTGGAAATCTCAAAAAGAAGTTCCGTGCCAAAACGCAGCAAGCCGAAGCTGGACAGGTGCTTCCAGGTGCTGGGCGTGCAGGATGGGAAGTAGAGGAATTAGGTATTTCTCCTGTTCCACTTTCTCTCTTACTATTAGGAGACCAAATTCTTTTGTTAAAAGAATGAAAGAGTTAAAAGTGGGTTAAGGATTTCTGTCCACCCAACAATGGTACATAAAGATGAGGTGACAGGAAAACAAACCACTCAAGCGAAGCCCAAAATATTTTAAAAAGGGTAAACACAAAAAAACTTGAAGTACCCTTGTTTAAATTATTTTCAAGGAACAAAAATTGTATTAATATGAGAAGGGGATAAGTGCAAAGAAGAATGTGGTATTATGCGAAGAAAGTGAAGTACCAGCATGGAACTAGTTTATTACGAGTTATTGTAACCATCATATTAATTTACAAAATGATAAAAAATATCTACCTAGATTTCATTACTACTCTGTGATCTAGATGAAATCACCTAGCACATGTTGTAGGTTGTAGATTTGGAAATCTCTCCAAGTTTGTAAGGTTTACATATGACCATATATATATATATATATATCCTTTAAAATGTAAGAGTTATAGAAGCAACCTGACTTAAATATGAAGAAGGAAGGAAACTCAAATTTGGAAAAAGATAATGGGAGACTTGTTTCAAGTTTAAATACTTTGTATTGTATTAGTAATAGATTTAATAAATGATTTGAGAAGCTGTTGTCTTGTACAAACTTCTAAGGGTCTTTTTTTTACATGACGACACAGAATCGTTTCTGTGAAAACAATACTGTTTCTGTTATTCTTAAGAAAAATCTGGAGTTTGATTGTTTGGGTTTTTTGTGCTAGTGTTTGATTGCAATTTTTGTGTCAATCAAAAGTGTCCCAGCCCCATTGTGCTCCTAGGTTGTTTCCATCTTAGAATTAATTTTTGCATCTTGAAAGTATATAGAATGGCATTAATAATTCTGAATTATCACTTTTATTGTGTTTCCCAAATTGTGACATTTGGTGCATTTGATCCCATGAAAAGTTGCTTTCCTTTGATCACTGGTCTGGTTTAAAAATTGTTGTATTGTTTTGACTCTTGACTGTTGTGCAAGGCTGATTTTCTTGTACAAAATTTTGTAATGGAAGGTATGGCCGACAGAGATGGTAGAGAAAGAAGCAAAGACAGGGGAAGGGAGCGCGATGACAGGGAGAAGAATAGAGAACGAGATGATAGGGATAGGCGTCGGAGCCGAAGCAGGGAGAGGGATAGGGGAAAAGATCGAGACCGAGACCGAGATTATGATCACGATCGAGACAGAGACTATGGACGGGACCGGGACAGGGACAGGGACCGGGACCGGGACCGGGATAGAGACAGGGACCGGGATCGGAGCAGATACCGTTATTGAGGATGTATTTAAGGTTCTAGCATAGTATTGGGCGGTCTTAACATTTTGAGATTAAAGTGGTTTTTTGGGCTTTGGCAAAGGATGAGTTTGATGTTTAATCATCTTTGCTTCTTTTAGTGATCAATCTTGGTCTGGAATTGTAGAACTTACATTTTAGTAGTATGTTTTGTTTTCCCCTTTTTGTTTGGAAAACTGTGACCGGTGTTCTCATGTATGC
Organism: Vitis vinifera; assembly: GCF_030704535.1. Classification (NCBI taxonomy): domain Eukaryota; kingdom Viridiplantae; phylum Streptophyta; class Magnoliopsida; order Vitales; family Vitaceae; genus Vitis; species Vitis vinifera. The sequence goes on along the minus strand of NC_081805.1, from coordinate 22,153,329 downwards.
TTTCTTGTTAGGTGCTCTACTATTTGGGGGAAGCCGGGTTTCTGGAACTCGAAATGGGGTGTTCCTTGAATCAATTTGGTTGTCATGTCTTCATATTAAATTTGATTTTGAATGGAATTGATCACTTTTCAGTTCCTATCTTTGGTAGGGATGCAGGGACTCCCACATATTTTTGGAGTAGGAACTCCTCTATTATTTGATTTGGACAAATGATGGAAGTGGGGCTGATAAGGTCAATTTTGTTGAATCAGAGTATGCTTGCATGGGCTATTTGTGTTATATCCTGTCTGAAATAATCTTTTTAGTGGATTCAAAGGGTAGAGATTGATTGACTTTAATGAGACCATCAAGGAAGATCAAGCGATTGATCTTTCATAGTCTACTTGTTTTCATCTGCTAGTAGAAGCTATTTGACAGCACTATAGCACAATGGTAGATAGGAGGTCTTTCATCTAAATAAGGTTTGAAAGTTGGGAGTTGGTTGAGACAATTGATTCTGGGTTTTGCCTTTATTTATCGTACTTCAATTCTGATGGAGGCTTTTGGAATAAAAAGATCAGTGATTTTGGGAAGATTAGAAGAGTTTTCGCTGGTTGGAAGTGCTTTCTTTGCAAAAATTCGGTAAAATTAGTTGTGAAAACTATACATCTAATGTGGATGCTTAATATCTCAAAATATTTGGTTTTTTCGTTGAATATTAAAAATAATCTTTTGAAACAATTAAAACACAATTTTAAGATGATTCTCATCCTATTAATACTTAATGCTTAATACTTAACATAAATAAAGTAAAAGAAAAAAACTTAATGCTTTATTCTATTAAGTTTATTCAAATTTAAATAAAAAAACAAAAAACAAAAAAACAAACACCACCTTAGTATGAATTAAAATTGCTACTCTGGGAATTTGGTTCTTTCTACTTAAATTGAAGTATTATTTTATATTTATTGCCTTTTTTTTGTTCTTAACAAATTACCAATGGAGTCCTTTCAAGAGAGAAGCCATGTACTTTGGTTTCTCCTAAGCAACTGTTGTGATCCGTGCAATGATTTAATGGCAAAAAATAAGAAAAACGAGAAAGAAGAACACGTAGATTTAGCGTGGTTCGGCTAATTGCCTACGTCCATGGGAATAGGGAAAGAGGATTTTCACTATATGTCAAATTAGGGTTACATAAAAGGGTATTTATACTAGCTCTTAGGAATAAAATTCCAAAAATACCCTTGAACCATACCGTGGGGGGTGTTGCCTCCCACACCCCCCAATCTATCGTTCACCCATAACAATCTCCAATATGAGCCACATACTACAACAATCTCCGTCTTGGCGAATATTCACTCCCCCCTTAGGAGATAAGAAACATAGCTTATAACTCCACCTGGGACAATAGGTTGGGATATCTCCCATCTAGCAACTGGAGACATTAATCAAGTTCAAGCAATGCTTGAACTTTTCTGTGGTAACAGGCTTTGTCAACATGTCTGCTGCGTTCTTAGAGGTGTGAACCTTCTCAAGTAACAATTCACCAGAAGAAACCAATTCCCTGATCTTGTGAAACCTCACATCTATGTGTTTGGTCTTTGCATGATACACTTGGTTCTTTGCCAAATAAATGGCACTCTGACTGTCACAATATAATTGAACTCCACCTTAATGAATACCCAACTCCTTAACCAAACCTATAAGCCATAATGATTCCTTTGCAGCCTCAGCTATTGCCATATATTTTGATTCAGTAGTAGATAGCGCAACTAAAGACTGTATCATAGACTTCCAACAAATAGGTCCCCCACCAAGAGTGAATACATAACCTATGGTAGACTTCCTGTCATCCAAGTCTCCTGCATAGTCTGCACCAACATATCCTCTAACTGAAGGATCACTTTGTTGTTTTCTAAACATGATTCCATAGTCTGAAGTACCCCTTAAGTATATAAAAATCCACTTGATTGCATCTCAATGAATTCTTCCTGGATTTGATAGAAACTTGCTCACCACACTAACTGCATGCACCAAATCTAGTCTTGTACAAACCATAGCATACATCAAGCATCCCACTGCACTTACATATGGAACCTTTGACATGTCTTTCACTTCATCATTTGTCTTTGGACATTGATTAGTAGACAACCTAAAATGATTTTTCAAAGGTGTACTTACTGGTTTTACATCATCCATGTTGAACCTCTCCAATACTCTCTTGACATAGCTATATTGAGATAACCATAATCTCCCTGAAGCTCTATCCCTGTGAATCTCCATTCCAAGAATCTTCTTGGTTGCACCTAAGTCCTTCATGTCAAACTCCTTACTCAACAAGGACTTCAACTTATTGACCTCAACCATACTCTTTGTAGCAATTAACATGTCATCCACATAGAGTAATAGAAAAATAAATGAATCATCATCATCTAGGCTCTTTACATAAACACAACAATCATACTCACATCTCTTGTAGCCAATTCCCGCTTGCCTTAGTGAGCTCGAAAAACAGGAAGGGGAGGACGTTTTTGCACAAGAACAAAGGTTGAGTCATAGGGGATTGCGATTGCTTGAGGAAGGCCCACATACCATTCCGAAAGAATGGAGTAGAGGCACCCCAACTTAGTGAAGCGAGAATTGATAATGCCTTGGGCGCCAGGGCCAATGGCGAATCAGGATCATGTAGGAGTCAAAACACTTGTACCACTGCCTTGGAGACTGCTTCAACCCAAAAAGTGATTTCCTCAATTTACAGACCAAGTGTTTTTGTCCAGGTTGAATAAACCCTTCTGGTTGTACCATATAGACCAACTCCTCCAAATCACCATGAAGAAAAACTGTCTTTACATCCATTTCCTCCAACTGCATGTCAAAATGTGCTACCAAACCCAACACTGTCCTGATGGAAGTGTGTTTAACCACGAGGGAGAAGATCTCATCATAGTCAACCCCTTTCCTCTGTGAGTAACCTTTTGCTACTAAATGAGTTTTGAACTTTTCACCCTCTTTTTCTAAAACTGCTTCTTTCTTCTTGTACACCCATTTGCATCCTATTGCTCTCTTCCCCTTTGGAAGCTCCACTAAATTCCATGTCTGGTTCTTATGCAAAGATTGAATCTCTTCCACCATAACACCCATCCATCTACTTTTCTCTTGACTGTGTAGTGCCTCTTGAAAAGTAGTAGGATCCCTACTACTAGTAATCAATGCATAAGAAACCAAATCTTCAAAACCATACATGATAGGTGGCTTAATAGTGCGTCTAGGTCTATCATGGTTGTACTGTGATGTTGCTGATCTTTTAAACTAGACTTCCCTGCATTCCGAGCATGATCCTCTATATCATGAGACTCTAATTCCACCTGTATCAACTACTCATTACTACTGCAACTTTCTGGTTCCTGTTTCTCTCATTTCTGAGTACACTGTAACATGGGTTTCTCATAAAAAAACCACATCTCTACTGATCACCACCTTATTTGCCTTTGGATCCTAGAGCTTAAAGCCTTTTACCTCTTTCTGATACCCTAGAAAGATACACTATCTAGACTTTGCATCAAGCTTTGATCTCTCCTCATTAGGAATGTGCACATAGGTTGAGCACCCAAATACTCTCAAACCAGAGTAATCTATCGGATTGCTTGTCTATACCTCCTCTGCTACTTTCCCATCTAATGCTGCTCTAGGTGACCTGTTGATCAAATAACATGTCATGTTGATTGCTTCTACCCAAAATTTCTTTTCAAGGCCTGCATTCAATCTAAGACATCGAGCTCTTTCAACTATTGTTCTGTTCATCCTTTCTGCTACACCATTCTGTTGTGGTGTCTTGCGTACTATGAAGTGTCTCTTAATCCCATGCTACTCACACAATTCCGTGAACTTTGAATCTGTATACTCAGTACCATTATCTGACCTAAGACATTTTATCTTTCTTCCTGTCTGGTCTTCTACTTTAGCTTTCCACAACTTAAACTTCGCAAACGTTTCTAACTTATGCCGCATGAAGTACACCCAAAAATTTTGTGAGTAATCGTCAATAAAACTCAAAAAATACATACTTCCTCCCAAAGATGCTACCCTCACTGGTCCCCAAACATCTGTATGAACATAGTCAAGAACCTCTTCTGTCTTGTGTGTGGTTGTCTTAAACTGCACTTTATTCTGTTTTCCAAAAACACATTACTTGCAGAAATCAAGTTTACATGTTTTGATGCCCTTCAACAGATTTCTCTTATGAAGCTCCATTATCCCACACTCACCCATATGCCCTAACTGCATATTCCACAAAATTGTACTGTTTGAATCAGACTCTGCGGTTGCAACTCCACCTACAATTGTGGTACCCAACAGTTTATAAATATTTTTCTTGCTAGTTTATGCCCTTTCATCATTGTCATAGCACCTTTGCTCACCTTCATTACTCCACTTGTAGACTTGTAACTAAACCTGTTACAATCTAAAGTCCCCAAAGAAATCAGATTCTTGTTTAAATCAGGTACATGTCTAACATCACCCAATGTTCTAACAACACCATCAAACATTTTAATTTTGATATTCCCTATTCCAACGACTTTACATGAAACGACATTACCCATCAAAACAGAAACAGAATTTATTGACCTGTATGTGTTAAACCAATCTTTATTGGGTATCATATGATAAGAGCATGCTGAGTCCAGGATCTAAGAATCTGTAAGATGATCTGAACTGGATGATACTGACAACATATCACTATCACCACTCTTTGAGTCTTCTTCTACCACTATATTCGTAGACTTTGATGTACCCTCTTTATTTTATGATATTGAGCCCTCTTTTTTTTCTTTGGACAATCCTGTTTCATGTGCCCTTTTTTTCCACACTTGTAACATTGTATGTCCTTTCTCTTCTTAGATTTAGATCGAGATTTATTATTACTTGATTCACTCTGGAGCTTGTTTCTCCCACGTTCCTGATTACTCTTTGCCACAAGCCCTTCACCTTGAGTTTCTTTCCCCCACATCAGAGTTGTAACCAAATTTTCATACGTAGAACAAGCAGGAAGGGAATTCACTAACATCAACGCTTTGTCTTCATCTTCGAACTTCACATCAATTCGCTTCAAATCACTAATGATCTAATTGAACACGTTGATATGTTGGCTTAGATCTAAACTCTCTGCCATCTTAAGACCATATAGTTTCTGCTTAAGATACAACTTGTTCGTCAACGACTTGGACATATACCGACTTTCCAATTTCAACTAGATTGTCGCCGGTGACTCCTCATCCATGACATGGTACATCACGCCATCAGCTAAACAAAGCCTGATAGTTGCCACGGCCTTCGCTTCCAAATCCTTCCAATCCATGTCGTCTATTCCTTCTGGCTACTTTTCGTATAATGCCTTCACCATACCTTGCTACACTAACAAATCTTTAACCCTCTTCTACCATAGGCTGAAATTCCCAGATCCATCGAACTTGACCACGTCGAACTTCGCAAAAGAAATCCTAGACATTGATCCCAATCTGGCTCTAATACCAATTGTTGTGATCCGTGCAACGATTTGATGGCGAAAAATAAGAAAAATGAGAAAGAAGAACACGCAGATTTAACGTGGTTTGACTAATTGCCTACGTCCACGAGAACATGGGAAGAGGATTTTCACTATGTATCAAATTAGGGTTACATAAAAGGGTATTTATACTAACCCTTAAGAATGAAATTACAAAAATACCCCTGAACCATACCGCGGGGGCGTTGCCTCCCACACCCTATCGTTCACCCACAACAATCTTCAATATGAGCCACATACTACAACAACAACTTATGTGACACTTTAAATAAATTAACACTTGATGCTAGTAATACTAATCAAGGTATATGCAACTTGGAAGTTAGATGATCAAATGAAAACACGAGTAGAGAGTTTGAAGAATGGAAACTTTTATTGCACGAAACATATTATACAAGGCTTGACATGCATTGCTTTGACCAAATGAGGACCCTTCCTATTTATAGAGACCAAATGAACTATTTAGAATCTTGAGAGTTCTTGAGAAAATATTCCTATATCTACTAAGTGATAAGTATCCATGTACGTAATACATAATCTAGATCGTCTTACATTGTTTTAGATATGCCTATTGAATTTCAAAGAACTCTGGATTACCTCAGAAGCTTCTAGAATATTTTGATTTTTTGAATGAAGCTCCTATCGAAAAGGTCATTGTTATTGAGTCCACAAAATGTTAAGTAACTTATCATTGATTCTAGAATGTCTTGCCCAACTATATATACTAAAAGAAGGCTTATTTGTTCAGGATGTGATTCGCATATAAGGAATATCTGAATTACTCCATTCACATCCCTTGGTCGCTAGAGTACATGCAAATCTTCCTAAGGCTCTCTAGATCCTAGTAATGGAAGCAAATAAACATATAAAAACTTTTGGATCTAGAAAAAAATGTTTCAACTCATTTTTATATCAATTCTAATCCAATGAAGATGCATAGTGTGCGTTGTAGATCTCATAAACCCAAAGATCTTTTACTATGATGTCTTGTTCTCCTTGAATCCAAGTATTAGAAAGGAAAACTAGAGCTTTCTTCTCTCTGGAGTGAATAGGAATGCAAGATTCAAAGCCTAACACCTTATATAGGCTTCCAATGAGCTTAAGTCACTTAAACTTAGCCCACTTGGGTCTTAATTTATTAATTAACCCTATTAGGATCCAATTAATCAATTAACCCAGTTGAAAAAGACAATTCACAAGCTCTTGTACAATCTCACATATTTATCAAAATGCCCTTACACACATAAAAGAACATAATTAAACCTCATAAACTGTGCCATCAAGAAATATGAGCTCGATTAGGGACCATTAAGACCTATAAACAAACACTAGCTCCCTCATAATACAATTTTAAAGTTGACTCATCATTTCACTATATAGAGTCAACTGTACTCAAGTATCTAATATGATATTATAATGGATATAAGAACTCGAGTCTATGACCTACTATTCATTGTATACAAATTCCCCATGAATTGATGTACATAATCTAACAACATGAATTTTATCGACCTCTAAAGATTAACACTACAATATTTGAGTTTCAGATCATTCTATTATACAGTCAACTAACATATTTTAACTCATAAAGAGCATATGTCAAGTTTCAATTAATGAACTATTACGACCATAGATTCTCTGAACACATGTCTTTAGGATCACCTAAGGGGACACATTGTCTCAATCCCATGAGATGTCATGATGCCTTTATTAAGAATGCTTTTTGCTGTTGATCTCCATCAACAATGATCCAATCTATAGAAAATATATGACCACCTTAAGGTCTTACTTATAGGTCAAAATCATTGCAAACTTTAGCATAAACTCAATATCCTTTCAAGATTGAGAAACCATACAATATAGTAGCTTGGTGAGATAATAACCACTTGATAGTCAATGTTGTAACTCATCATAGGTCATATCGAATGTGTATCATATGCGCTAGTACACTCACCATGGAATCCTATCCGGATGACCAAGACGAGTCATCTCTCTAATTAAAAGGCAACGCACTACAATCTTAAATGAATTACTTAAGTCCATGAATCAATTGTTAACTAATCATCTACTTGTAAAAAACCCATGACTTGAATTTTGTGTATAACTCCTAATGCAATTAAGTCATGTATAATACAAGAGATGCTAAACCAAAATACTCAGAAGGTATACTGCATAAATATAGGATAGTGAAAGGAAAATCGGAATCATAATATAAATATTAATGAATTCTCATTATTGTTATATCATGTTGTGCTTTAAGGGCTCTATCCCAATAACAACCTATTGTAACTTAATCGAGTGGTTAAACCGATTATCGATTGTGATCTATGTCATATGCAATTGTTGAGCTCACTTGGTTATCCTTTGTGCTTTGAGATATCATTGTTAATCTTTCCTAGCCTCCATAGCTTCTTTGTGATAATTTGAGTGCTTTACACATGACTATTTATCCCATATGTTCCATTGCCATATAAAAGGTTGACTTTTTGTTCAAGAAAAGGTTGTATTAGAGCTCTTTTTACTCACTATGCTACATGATCAAATAGTGGATGTGTTCACTAAGGCCCTTCTTTAACAATCTTTTGCTCAATTTTAATCCAAGTTGGTCGTTCATTCCATTTCTAGACATGATAAGAAAAGTAAATTGCAAAAGTTAAAGCTCTTGAAATGGGATTCTTACCTCCACAAGTTATGGGGAGTCTAGTCAATAACGAAAAATTAGAGGAAGGGGAATTAGAAAGAAATTGATATTAGTAGGCAGGGAAATAAAATTTCTTTAACTTTCTAGAATTTATGTGATTTGTCTTCTAATATATATATTTAAGATTTATCTTCTCTTGTATATATATGACTAGTTGTATAATACTAAAGAATGAATGAAAAATCATCATATTTTTTCAACTTCTTCTATACTGATCATATTAAGGCACACATATCATCATTGTTCATATTGAATGGTTCAATTTATTATATTTTAATTTTTTAGGTGATGGAGTTGAACCCTATTGTAGAGGGTGGATTTGTTAGTATCATTGCACTACATTAGTCATAGATCATGACTATTCCCTTTTTATGCTATATGTAATTGAGGACTCTAGTCCTTCCATGCTTTCTTCCTATGTTTACAACTTGTATTTAAGGTCATACATTGGTTGGGATATATTAAGATTTTAGCTATACCAACCCAATGTATTCACCCTAGGGTGGGGGTGGGGGTGTGTGAATAAGGCAATGATTACTTTTTACAAATTTAAACTTAGATAATGTAAGTAACAATTATATGCAATTATATAACAAATATGATGAAAGAGAAATTTGCATAAAAATAAAGAGATAAAAAATAGAGAGTTTGCAAACACTAGTTTTAATAATGGTTCGACCCAACCCGACCTACACTCACTTACCTCAAGCTTTAATTGCATTGAGGATTCCACTATTTCAATGCTTCCAACCCAAACTAGCAAACTTAAAATTGGATTATGATTCCAATAAAATCTTTGGACTTATGACTCCACTTATCCTCTTGGATTATGGTTCTAAGACACCCTTTATAAGAAGACTTTCAAGACAAAATTTCCAAACTCTTTCCTTTAGATTATGGTACCAAAACCCTGTCATAAGAAATAAAAATAAAAAGCCTTGTCATGAGAAATAGAGATAAAGAAAGAATTCTTACTTTACAATATTTGCTTAAATGGAATACAAAAAAATTAGGTTAAATGGTGCACTAGTATAAAATGCAAGTTTGAAAGCAAGTGTACTCTAAAAACACTTCCACAAGGCTTAAGTAACATTTAGAACTCTTTCCCCATCAATACAAGAAGTTTGAAGCCTTTAAATAGGAATTAGAAGCCCAAATTAGCTGTTAGGCATAATTTGGAGTCGACCAGTTAACTAATCAGTCAAACTAGCTACTAGCCATTGAGTGATAGAAGGTACAAAAAGTGATCCTTAGATCACAAGAGCTTAATCAGTTGATCATTGGTTCAACTAGTCCTAGACTAATTGAGTGAACAGTAATCCATTCAACCAATTGAGTGAATAAGTAATCGATTAAGCTGCTTTGGTCAAACTTGGTCAAACATACACAAAATATGGAAAATTGATGCATAAATGAACCTTCAATGATTCATATTGTTTCAATATAAAAATGAGATTGAAAACCCCTTTTTTAATGATGAAATACATGTGACAAAATGAGTTTTTATCCTTGAAATAATCAATATCATTTTTTTATATATATAAAAAATCATTAAAAGATGCATAAATGAACTCGATAGTTTTTGCAACTTTTACATTTTTAACACCAAATCCTTATGGAAACCTGACTAGATAAACTCTTTATTATTTTGAAAACCCTTTTAACTATGAATAACACTAAACAAAGGTACTTTTCATTTAGAAAGAAATTTTATCCAATTTATAGAAGAATAAAATCAATTTAAGTACTTTGATGATTTTATGTGCTTAAATAAAAATGAAGTGTATGATTTTAGTGGACTGACAACTTTACAAAAAGATTCTAAGAAAGATATTGAACTTGGAATGTCATTTTTATGGGGTTTTCTCCTTGATTTTCATTTTCACTTAATGCCTTCATGATTATCTTTTTGGAAAACCTTTTTGCTTAATTACACTTGAAATATAATCATTAGTTTCAAATCTTGTTTTGTTATCATTAAAATCAAGAATAACCAAATCTTATTTATAGACTTATGATCTTCACTTACATTTCATTTCTCAATTAAGTTAGAAACTGGTGCTTCCATAGCTACAGAAACTTAGTTACTATTAGATTACTAGTTTGATTTTGTTCGTTTGAGTATTGATTTGTTGGGATAATGACTTCATAATGGGCTTGAGCTTAATACGAATTCACAATTTAAATTTTACCATATGCAATCAATGATTTGGATTAGGATTTTGGCAAGATACCGCCTTGATACTTTAGCATTTTCCCATCATCATGAGACATTGTAAATAAAAAAATACCAAGGAAAAAAATTAAAAAACAAGTAGTCTCTAACTTTTTTAGCGGTTGATTTGATTTAGTCCATACAATCCAAATCGGAACAACAACAAAAGGGTAACTAAGTCGAAAAGTTCGGCTTGTCATAAATCACAAAAATCATAAAATAACCACCAAAAGCATAAAAAAGAAAAAGGGAAATAAAATAAAACTTTGGGTTGTCACAGGTTGGTCCAATACAGATAAGCCCCTTCGTTTTGTCAATCTCTCAATCCCATGGCATGGGTGCATAGTAAACTTAACACTCCCAAGACTCCCAACAACGCCCTGTAAAACCACATATATTTTTGGGTTGTTTTGGCTGTTTTCTCTCATCACAAGGGCATGGGCCCCATGTTTCACATGCCCAAAAATCCTCACTTTAAATAAATCCAAGCCAATGGAGAGCCAAAATTAGATATGTGACAAGGGAAATGCCAATTTAATGAAAGTAGGCCTTCTTGACTTGCAGATCAGACAATATCTCTACATTTTCTCTTTTCTATTCATTGTATCAACTTGTATTCTGTACACCATAGAATATATTTATTTTATTTTATTTGATTGGACAGGCAGAGCAAAACAATACAATTTTATACATGAATTTTTATGCCACTCTGACTGCAACAAAAAAAAAAAAAAAAATGAAAAGAAAAGAAAAGAAAAGAAAAGAAAAAAAGAATAGAAATTAGTTATACCCTTGAGGAACATTGAGAAGATGCTCCTATATAATCAAATAAACATAAATATCAAATTGCCCAATAGCTTATCTCTTAAGAGTTCATGAACTTAGCTCCAAAAAATAGTAAGGTTTATGCTCTGTTCTCAAAAAATACCAAAAAACAAAAAAATTGTTAAAGAAAATGATTTTCTCATATTTGATTGTCTTAAGGAAAAAAAATCAATTATAATTAAAATTTTATACATTTTTAAATTATTTAATCTTTACTAAATAAGTAAAATGAGTTTGAAATAGTAAATAAAAATAATTTATTGATTTTAAATATATTTTTTATTTTTTTTTATTTTCTTCTACTTTTCCTTTTTATTTTCTTTCTTTTGTATTTTTTCTCAAATTTTATAGGAATCAAACATAACCTAAGTAAAAAAAGAAAAAAGCAAAAAAAAAAAAGAAAAAAAAACTTTTTATGCAAGAATTGAGAAAGGAAAAGAAAATATTATAAAGGTCAAAATCAAATCTGTATCTCAATGTTTTAAGAACAAAAGCATTGTATATTGAAGAGAAAAAAGTTATTAAAATTAAATAATATCAATTTTATTTTATATATATTTATATATATATTTTTATCATTTATCTCAAAATTTTTGAGAAGCAGACATTGCCCATGAATCATGATCCCCCTAAAAGGGTATATATGGGAAGTAGATAACCATCATCACCCACAGTTTCTAGTATACAAGCTCATATAATGTGTATATATATAAGTATATTCTTTTCTTTGTCTACAGTCAAAACACAACCGTGAACATTTCTCAGTGTCTGCAATTCCAACAAGGAGGTTTCTTGGTTTCTTTCAATGCATAGCAGCCATGCCAGAGCTCTGTGATCTGCAAATCCATGTGAATGCCCAACAAACATTCTTTGTGAATGAGGTATAATCTCAAAACTTACTCAATCAGAACTCAATTCCCTTGTAATTGTGACCGATCAAATCTTTTTGTAAGTGTTGTAAGCTCACTTTTTGCAGAAGATTATATCAAAGTATTCAGGGAGGTTGAAGAAGGTCATCAAGCAAGAAAAGAGAAGAACCCAGATCAAGAATTCGGGCATCGATATCGATGACTTTCCAGGTGGAGCAGATGGGTTTGAGCTGGTCTCAAGATTCTGCTACAACCATGGCAAGATAACTGTAACCGTGTCAAATGTGTCTCTCCTCCATTGCTGTGCAGTCTTTCTTGGAATGACTGAGAAGGTTTCACCTTGCAATCTCTTGCAACAGACAGAGACCTTTCTTGAAGGAATGTTTTACTGGTCATGGAATGATATACTGGTTTCTCTCAAGAGCTGTGAATCATTCTTCTCATATGCAGACTCATCAGGCCTTTTGGAAAAGCTCATAGGTGCACTTCTGGCAAAGTTTGCGCAGAATTCAGACATAATCCTCATTGCTCCATCTTCTTCTTCTTCATCTTCTCCTGAGACTACATCAGGGTTTCAGTTCTCTTCCTCGACGAAGAACACTCCTCAATCCATCAGGCGCCGTTCATCTAGCAAGGCATGGTGGTTTGATGATTTGAGCATTTTACCTCCAAAGATTATAGAGAAGGTCATCAAAAGCTTAGGGGCTTATAGCACTGAAAACAACAGCTTAGTCCTCACGAAATTCCTCCTCCATTACCTTCAGAAAACTGCTGTCCATAGAAAAGGTTCATTGAATTCAAGGTCTGAGTACGGTAGCCTTGCAGACACAGTTGCATATGGGGTGATTTTATTGGGGAAGACAGCATTTTCTTGGAGGGGTCTGTTCTGGATATTGAGGGTTGTTTCCGGATTGGGTCTGAGCAGAGACTGTAGAATTGGGCTGGAGAGATTGATTGGGGGGATGCTTGATCAAGCAACGTTGGATGATTTGTTGGTGTGCGGGCATGATGGGGGTGTTTATGATGTGAATCTGGTGTTGAGATTGATTAGAGTTTTTGTTAGTGATGATGGTGTGTCCGCACAGAAGATGAAGAAAGTTGGAAGATTGATTGATAAGTACTTGGGAGAGGTGTCTCCTGATCAGAATCTGAAGATCTCAAAGTTTCTCGGGGTTGCAGAAAGCTTACCAGATTCTGCAAGAGATTGTTTTGATGGAGTCTACAGAGCTATTGACATCTATCTTCAGGTGAATATTACTGCATAACCCATTTCTTCTTTTCTTTTCTTTACCTTGGAAAACTCAAAATGGAAAAGAAAACAAGCTTTTACTGTTCATGTGAATTTTTCCGCAGAAAAAATTGATTTTCTAATCAACGTTTGAAATCAGTTTTCAACTTGTTTTTTGTCTCAAGCCCTTTGGCATATTCCTGGAATTTTGTTTTCTTCTATTTGGACATGTCATACATGGACAGCCATAAAAAAAATTACTAAATTGTCATTATCTATAGTACTGTTAACCATATATAGCTTAGAATTGCCCTTATATATAGCTATGGATTCAAATGTTTCTTCAATTGTAAGGCCACTTGTCTGTTGGCTCGATTATTAAATCCTTGCATACAATGCCTTTGATCAACCATTCACTCTCTGATGAAGCCACTGATATTTTCTTTTTTGGGGTAGTGTAGTCTCATCCTACTCTTTCATTTGAGGAGCGATCAAGGTTATGCAGATGCCTAAACTATGAGAAGCTAACCCTGGAAGCCTGCAAAGACCTCGCGAAGAGCCCGAGAATTCCTCCAAAGATTGCAGTTCAAGCACTTGCCTCTCAGTCTCAGCAATGCACCATACCAACAACACAAGAATTTGTATATGAGAGTCCCATCAAGAGCCACGCCCAAATGGTCTTGTACAACAGCTTTGATGCAGAAAGCGTCTCCGAAGAGAATGAAGACATGAGGTTGAACCTGCAAAGAATGCAATGGAGGGTGGTAGAGTTAGAGAGAGCCTGCAGGAAGATGAAGGGTGAGATGTCAAGAATGGCAAGAAACAAGATTGCTACTTCACCTGGTAACAATAGAGCATTGCCTAGACTATGTTGACATATGGAGAACATGCTTTCAATTTGTAAAGCCTTGTGTTTTCATTGTGAATTTTGAGGCAAAATTGAAGTGTATGTTTAAGGAATTGCTTATGATTTTGTTGAGAGGAATCTGGGAATTCAAAGACTATATCATATACGTGTTGAGTTCGAAGAATCCACAAATTAGAATTTTGTGTTTGAGTATATATTTCTTAGCTCCCACGGTCAAATTTGTTGGGTTGTTTTATGTGGAAAAGTCTATATTTAGGCCTATCAGTGAAGATGAGATGAGTGTTGTGTCATCTGAATTTTCTTACCATTGCATTGAAGTAATAATATTGTCTTATTTTATAATAAATATATATATATATATATATATATACACATTGGAAGAGCCAGAAAATAGGTTGAGGGAGCAAGAACTTACCTCTGGAGGAGGCACAAAATAACATCATAGTATTTGCATAGTCAATGGATCAATATCAAATCTCACCCCATTGTATCACTGGCCGACCTTGACCTTTTGAGGCCAGATCTAGTATTAAGAGTTTGCCTCGATTTGGTACCGCTCTCGTGGCCCGCATTGAAACAGTGCTTTACCCCTAGATGTCTAGTCAACCGCTGCGCCTCAACTCATTTCGGGGAGAACCAACTAGCTCTGGGTTCGAGTGGCATTTCACCCCTAACCACAATTCATTCGTTGATTCTTCAACATCAGTCAGTTCGGACTTCCACTTAGTTTCACCTAAGCTTCATTTTGGTCATGGATAGATCACCAATCTTGAACTTTTTTTTTTTTTAAATTTCCCACTAATCCTTAACATTTTTTTAAAAAATTTGATAAGAGCCAAATGCCCTTTGCTGGCATTGCCTAGCTCCACCCCTATATATATATATAGATATATAATAACATTAACAAGAGCTTCGATAAATAATGTGATTTTTATATATTCAAAGTTCGCTAATCAAAAGGAATAAAAAATATTATAATAGTGAAACTCTTGGAAAAATATCTTTCATTGTAAACGTATTTTTTGAAAAACAAAAAATTAAAATATAAAAAGATTAAATTTATAATAGGGATAAACTTATCATTTTCAATATCATACTAAAATTTATTATAACTTCGAAATATTTTTATCTTTGAATTGCTAGTTTGATTTTGAAGTTCAATCCCATTTAACAAGAAAAAATTCAAACCATGGGCACATAATAAAATGGGTACTTTCCCCCTTTCAAACTTTGGAAGACATTTCAATCACATATTTAAATGGTGGGTGAATTAAACTATTTTATTATTTATAATTAAAAATGGTCTCATGTCGTCCCAAAAATATATGAATGATTGGACACGGGCGACTGGACAAATGTGCACATGCATGCATATAGTCTTGTAAATATCTAATCATACAACATTTATTATTTCAATTCAGAGAATCTTTCTAATTATTTACCCAACATATATTTGTTGAATTGATGAAAAGAAAAAATAATTGAAGCTTTGTGTGGGATATGACAAATGAAAATATTTTTTTTATAATTATTTTTATTTTTAAAATGAAACTTGGGTGTGTTAATGAACCATCATTTTCTAGATAATTTTTCTTTAATTTTTTGAAAATATAAGAAATGATATTTAATTCAATAATTTGTACAAATTTGAAGAGTTCCTCTTACGCTAAAATTATTTGAAGAGTTCCTCTTACGCTAAAAATATTTGAAGATTTGAGTCTTCTCAAATAATTTTGTATTTTTTAAAGAATAATATTGATATTATAAGAATTTTATTGAATATGAAATGACTTTTTATATGAGATAAAATATAACTTAGAGGAAAAATAATATTTTTCTACTTTTACATGAAATTTATTTTTAGGTTATAATTTATTTTAATAAAAATACTAAAAAGAAAGAACTTTTAGCTTCCCAATTAATACCAATTCAAAGTTGTAAAGATGTATGGATTGAGGTTTCTGCTGGATTGTGAAACTTGAATTAGTTTTGTTACCCTTCACTTGAGTGCTCCTTGGATATATATATATTTTTAATTTCCTTTATGTGATGATTGACGAATTTGCCCCTATTATATAATTAACCTTTTATGTTTAGGGTTTTGGTTTTATGAGAGAGCGCAATCGTAATTGAGAGTTTTTTAAACCTTTACCATTGTAACCCTTTTTATTTGTTTTGATTATTGGATTATTGAGTGTTGATACACTTTATGAATGTAAGAATTACATTGATCGTCGAACCATGTTAAAAATCTTGTCTTTTTTTATTTTTTATTTTCTACTCATATGTGTGCGTGATTTGGTTAGCATTTCCCACTCTATTATATTCCTTTTAGAAAAACATAAGATTTATATTGTCAAGGGCAATAAAAAAACATATTTTTATCTAATTAAAATTTTAAAAATATTTTAATTTATAATAAAATTATTTTTTTCAAGTATAGTAAAGTTAATTATTTTTATTTTACTTTTTATGCTAATTAAATTAGAAATTAAAAATAATTCTAAACAGGTTATTATATTCTAAATAATTAAAAGGAAAATTCTCTAATACATCTAGATGTATCATATTGATTATCATAATCTTAACCTTCGAATTTTTAAAGATCAATGATTGAGATTAAGTTTGAGATATTCTACGGTTAAGAAAGCATAGTTGTGTAGGGGTGGACAAAAGATTTGTCAAACCTTTTCTATTGGTTTGAAACCAGCCACCATGATAAGTTACCTTTATTTATTGAATTAATTGGTTAAATGAAATAAAATAATCTCCATATTTATGAATTTATCCTCTCCTATGTTTTTATTCGAAAAATAATCTATTTTTTATATAAATGTTCTTAACTATTTTAAGTATCTACAATATGTTTTAAAAGAAAAAGATTATTTTTACGAGAAAATAATGAAAACATTTTTATTAAAATAAGGTCAAAAAAAGGATGAAGGGTTAGCTTTCCAAAATTGGGTTTGTAATGATTCTTTTAATCAAATAACCCTTATTTATTTATCTAAAGATAACACTCATTTATTTATCTTTATTCTAGCTCTCTTTTTTGTTTTTTTCTTTATTTTCTTAGCAAAGACAAGCTTCTTTGGTTAAGGATATCTATCTAAAATAATTTTATTATCATCTAATATTATAGTTTGAATTATCATATTTTTAGGGTGGATGATATAACTTGTATTTAGTTATCTGGTTTCAAAGCAAATATTTTATGTTCCAATGTTTACCTAAATCTAATAAATCAAACTAATACTAAATTAGGTTGGTTTGGTTCAATAATTAAGAGTGCGTTTAATAGTGTTTCTATTGGAAGTATTTTTAGTGGAAGTATTTTCTTTGAAAATATTTTTAAGAGAATCACTTATCGATTGTTTCTCCTGAAAACACTACCGGTGGTTTTCTAACATTATAAGTGCTTTTGTAGATTTTTGGAAGTGTTTTCTAAATTTTGTCAGATTTTTTTTTTTTCAAAAACTCTTTGTAAGATAAAAATGCTTTTTAAAATCACTATCAAATATATTCTAAATTGGTTCTACTTGGTACCAATTTAACTAAAAATGAGTAACATGGTTTGGCTTTCGTGTTGGTGAAGAACTAACATAAAATGGATTGTGCTTACCCCTAAAGTCATGCTACTTTGGTTTTATAAAATACTTTTTCAATTCATACTTTTACTCACATTTCTTCAAATATGACATTAGTTAACAAATTTTAGAAGTTCAATTTTGTGTATGACTTATTATTTGCACTATAATAATTATATTATACATTGTTTGAGATAAAATCTAACTTTTGTATTCAATAGTAGAAGTAGAGGTAGTTACAATTGTGGGTGCAATTGAATTTATGTTTAGAAAATGTATTATTAAAGAAAATGATAATTATGATATTTAAAAAAAATCATTAAATAAAGATCTACTTCCTATATTGTATATTAAGAAAAGCACGAGTGTCCTTGCTTCTTCAAATAAATCAAGTTGCGAATTCCTAATAAGGGAGTTAAAATTGGGTTATTTGATTAAAATGATAATTGAAAGCTCAATTTTAGAAATCTAACTGTCCATTCTTTTTTGGTTACATTTTAACAAAAATGCCTCTATTCTTTTCTTGTAAAAATAACTATTTATTTTAAAACGTACATGTAAATGCTTGAAATAATTAAGAGCATTTATGTAAAGAATGGGCTACTCTTCAAGCAAAAATATAGGAGAGGTTAAATTTTCAAATATGATGATTATTTCATTCCTTTTAACTAATTATTTTTTTTAAATTTATTTGAGGTAACTATTTCATCATTTTTTTTTGCTCTTAACTTTCTTTGATTCCTCTTGCTTGTAAGAAGTTGGTTAGAACATACGTATGTTGTTTAGATTGATTCTTGTCCGATGATCAAGATAGTCATGATTATGAACTTAGAAGACATAATAGATCAGAGAGATAAGAGAATGATTGATCATTTGCCTTGCTTTGAGACTTCACTCCCTTCTTATAGATTGTTGAGAAAAAATATGCATCTTTTCAAAAGTGTTAGTTACAAGAAGAGTAGTAATGATAGAAGTATTTAGTTACATGGAAAGTCATTAAATCATTAAAATGACGTCTCTTATAACTTTGATATATTTATTGTGTATTAATTGGTTTGCAATTTTGTTACCAATGAGAGGTTGTTCGTTGATGTTTTTAATAATGGGTCTTTTTTTGTTTTTGTTTTGGCAAGATAACCATTGCTCTTGTTTGGCTAAAGGTGTACTACAACGAAGGATTGAAATTTTGGGATATTTCGCCGAAACATTGACAAAATATCGGATATCGACAGTGGTCGAAGCGAACAAAATCAATTACCAATTATCATCGATTGGACAATTTTTTGCCAAAAAATCGAAAATACCACTTATGTATCATTGAAATTTCGGTAAAAAAAATCGAAATTTCATCGAAAAATCGGAAGTGGAGAGCACATGCATGGAGGAGGGTTTATTTATTTATTTTTTTTCTTTTTTTGCAAAAAATCATCGATTTTTTTGGTGATATATTGCCAATTTAATGGATGATTTTTTGCGACTTTTTAAAAAATACAAGTTTTATATATATATATTTATTTATTTATCCTGTTATTATTATTTTTTAATTATTCGTTTGTAATTTATCTTTTATTTTAAATTTATATTATCATTTTATTTTATATTATCTTTTTTATATTTAACTACTTTTCATATGTATCGCATAAATCATATTTTAAATAATTACTGTCACTTCATTCTTATTTAGTTTTTTTATATCTATCCTTTTAATTTTTTTTTTAAATTTTAAATGTTTTTATTTTAAAATATTAAAAATATAATTTTACTCCAAAATTGCTACAATATAAAAAAATTTAATGAAGTTTTATTATTTTATAAATTAAAATTAATTTGATAAAATAAATTATTAATAATTTTATTTATTTAAATAAATTAATGTTAATAAAAAAAGTTGTCATTACATATTTGTAATAAAATTTTAGAAATTAAATCTCAAATAAAATATTTTACATAAATCAATTTAATTTTTTATTTAAAATGTAATAAAACATGTTTTAATAAAATTATTTTTTTAATTTTTAAAATAAATGAATATAAATATATTAAAGGAGTTTAAGTTAATTTTTTTATTTATAAAAATTTGATAAATATTATTTTTAATCATACTTATATCAATTACACTTACAAAATAACTTTAATATTAGTATTCTTACTTATTTTTATCATTTTTGAAAGTTTTCTAACCATTTTCATGAATTTTGAACCGTTTCTATTTAATTGATATTTTTGATAAAATATCCACCCATATTTCTATGATATTTATGATATATCCATAAAATCTAAATATCAATATATTTACTACCGGTATTTCAAACCTTAGCTACAACTATGGTGAAGAATATCTTATCAATGTAATGATGAGGGTAGTCAACTTATACGATTATATCTAATACTATGTAATAATTAAGATGAAGGTCTATTGGAATTAATGATGTGGTAAGTGGGCATCTTAGAGCAAACATTTTTATCCTATAAATTGCACAAAAAAACAATTTTATTTTATTTTTTTATCAAAATTATCTTCAAAAATATTTTTAAAGAATAAAAATGATCTATGAATAATAATAAATTAAATTAAATAACAAAAAATTAAATTTATAACGTTGTTATCCTTTACAATAGGTGAATAAAAATGGTATTTCTTTTTATATTTATTTTTTGTTTTTATTTCTACTTTGACAATTTATAGTTATTTAAAATATTAAAATTTTATCAACCTTAAAGTACAAAATCTATGCCTAATTAATATAATTTTATGAAATACAAATATGTGAACTCTACTAAGAGCAAACCTACGGTAATCACAAGAGAGATAAATTGGGTGATGATCACTTTTAAAAAAATTTGCTAAATTACAATATTAATGGAATAAAGATATAAAACATAATAAATGGCAGTAGTAAGAAAATAATAAATTGTTAGGAAAAGAGAATGCAAACAATGATTTTAATGTGCATGGCTTAGCATAATCCTACTTATATCCATAGCCTCAAGCTCTAATTCAAACCTTTAGTGTTAGGATAAGACCCTTAAAAACATGATATGATGTTACAACTTTAGAATTCATTATTTATTTTATCACATTCTAATTGCACTTTAATCTATCATTATTCTATACATTATTCTTTATGAGCTAGTATTCTGACCTACATCTCTTAAATGGTACATGAGTTTGGTGCATTAGAAGTTATATAAAAGATCCAAATAATGAGTTCCTTGTATGTAGATGATTTGTTCATAACTAGTTCATGGACATAGGCAATCCATTTAAGGTTGTAGTGTACTACTTCTTAATTGGAGGGATGATTGGTATTGGCTATTGGGTGAGGTTCTTATGGTAAGTGTACTAGTGTGTACAATTACACATTGGACATGACCTATGATGAGTCATGATGTAAAACTATCGAGTTTTCATAATTTCGCTAAGCTGCTTTATTGTATTGTCTTTCAATCTTGAGAGAATATTGAATTTGTGTAGAAGTTAGTAATGACTTGACCTACGATTGAAATCCTAAAGTGATTATATATTCTCTACGGATTGAATCACTATTAATAGAAATCAATAGCAACAAATATTCTTAATACAAACACCATGATATCTCATAGGATTGAGACAGTATGTCCTCTTAGGTGATTTTAAGGATATATATTCAAGTAAACTATATATAATCATTGTAGTGTCTTAAGTGGAACTTGACATAAGCTTTTTGTGAGTTAAGATATGTTAGTTGATCATACAATAAGAGGATCTACAACCCAATGATAGCAGAGATAGTTTTGAGAGACTGATAACTTTCACCTCATTAGATTAAGAACACTAATTCATAGGAAAACTGTACATAATGGATAGTAGGTCATGGACCCAAGCACTTAGTGTTTCATTGTTACTTACATAGGGCATTGATTTATAGTTGACTATCTATAGTGGGATTTTAAGTCAATTTCAGAATTGGATTCAAAGGGAGCCAATACTATTTTATGGGTCCCAATTGTCCCCGTTCGAGCTCATATACCTTGATGGTACGATTTATGAGAGTTGGATTAGCTTTTAGTTAACTTATGTGTATAAGGGTATTTTGGTAAGTACACAAAGTTTCATTAGGTTTAGTGAATAGTATCTTTGGAATGAACTAATTGATTAATTGGAGCTCTATTGGGTTAATCAAGTACAACTCTTTTTTGGCTAGATTAAGTGACTCAAGCCAAAAATGGGTTCAAGTCACTTAGGTTTAATAGGAACCCTATAGATATCCCTATGTGGTTATTCTCTCCACGTTCTAGAGTGAGAGCCTCAACCTTCACCCTCTAGACTTCTACCATCTATGTGCCTAGTTTCAAGGAGGAGTCATTGGATAGAAGATCGGGGGATTAGGAAATCACCTTAGACCACCACAACATCAAATGACAATTTTCACCACTAGGATTTGATCTAGGAACATCCAAATCTAAGGTAAGCATTCTAAACATGTAGTATAGATCTTGTAAATAGTTTTAAATACTATGTTTCCACTATACATAGGATCTAGTAGCCTTAGGAGTAGTTTTATGCTCCCAACCTGATTATAGGATTGAGAATAGAGTGATCCAGAGTTCCTAACATTAACGTGCTCCACAATACTAGACCTTTAAATTAAGGAATCTTTTAATGGACACTTGATTTCTTGGTACTAAGAGACCTAGACAATTCTATAAGTATTATTTCAACACTTAGAACCACTTTCTCATAAAATATGATGAATTTGAAATCAAGAGAACTTAAGATTAACTTAGCAAGTTTGAATACACTTTTTTCCAACAAACTAATCAACTACCTAGTTAACCATCTAACTAGTCATTATGCATTAATTATATTGTTGGTGATCGTTGAAACTCAAATTGCCCAACTTGTTGACCTACCACAATTGGTTGGTCATTTTTTGAACATTGACAAAAATACACTATTTAGGCAACCAACCTTGATGAATGCATGGTTGATCGGCTTGTTTAGTACTTAGTCAACCACTTAACTACTCAAGTTGGAAAAATAAAAAAGTGCATAAATGACCAATAGCAATAGCTTGGTTTGGTTCAAAAGATTGAAAAAACTTTTTTATCAATGAAAAAAACATGTCAGGCGTAGGCTTTTAATCTTATAGGATTCAAACTCATTTTTTTTCTATAAAAATCATTAATAGCACATATATGAGTTCTTTTTAAAACCTTTATAAAAATGTGATTCTTATTTGTTTAAAAATATTTATTCATTCTTTTATAGGTCAATATTAAAGTATATTTATCTTGATTGGTTTGTACTTTGATTTAATCTTACAAGAAAACCTATTCTATATACATAATATTGAATAAAAAATGTCTTGGTTTCATTTCTAATTTCATGCTATCATATTTAAATTAAATATTAAATTGAATTCTTTATTTTGTTATCATCATAACTTATATTTAACCAAAACTTTGGCTAACAAAATAGAATTATAATATATGTTTTATAGTATATAAAATAATATTTTGCAATTTACAGTAATGTAATTATATTGATATAATTTGCTAGCATTTGTCATATTTTATGAAAGAAAAAAAAAAGATTTAAATGCAAGTATTAATTTGTATAATAATAGGGTAACACAAGAAAAAGACACCAATAAAGGTAGCTTGAAATGATATGTAAAAAGCAATAAGGGGGAACGATCCTTGGGTAAGAGTCCCTAAAGGAATAAGGGTAAAGTATCTTGGGATGAAAGACCAAAAATATTTCTAGGAAGATCCATGTGTGGATTAATGAGGAGTATAGACATTTGTCCTTAGGTGAGAGCTCCAAAATACATTTTAGTTACTATATAATTGTTACTAGTCATGGAATTCAACTGCTAAAGGGAAGTATATGGTGTGGAAATTATTAGTTTATATGATTATATATATGCTATTGTTTAATTAAGGTTGATATTGTAGGGAATTCTTGGATTAATCTCATTCCCTATCCTAGGACTAGTTAGGGTGCATACTATTATTCCTAAGGCCTCTAGATCCTAGAAAAGAAAGCATACCTGATATATAAAACATCCAAAATCTAAAGAATGGTGATATGGAAGTGCTTACCTAAATCTAGATGTTCTCAAATCTAATATTTTCAATGAAGATGAGTATCTAATCCTTGGTAGTCATTGTAGTCTTGTGAACCCATTGATCTTCCACCATGACGACTCTTCCTTGAATCTTAGCACTAAAGGGGTGGAAACCTCTAGGAGGGTAGGGGGAGAGGGATTTGTAAGTTTCTATTAGGCTTAAGTGACTTGAACCCTTCTTGGACTTGGGTCACTTAAACTAGCCCACATGGGTATTAATTGATTCATTGACCTAATTAGACTCTAATTGAGGATCGATATTCTAGTCACATGGGCAAAGATGTCAAAATAATCTACACCATTTCTTTTATTAAACCTTTGGTAACTAAGCATGCCTTATACATGGATTGAAAAATCAGTTTTTATTGGCGATATTTTGCCGATGTATCGGATATCGGACGGCCCTGAAACGATTTCGGGAAAATCATTGCAATATCGACGATATATCAGTTTTAACTCAATAAATCAGTGATAAAATCGCGAGTGGAACGATGCGCGGAGCAACCGGAAGAGGATTTCAAAAAATTGCCGAAAAATCACTGATTTTTTGAAAAAATCAACAATATATCATCAATCAAAATTGCGATAAATCGATGATTTTTTTAGCTCATTTTTTGAAACTTTTGAAATTTGATCCAATGGCCCAGATTTCACCCATGTATTTGTAAAGGCATTCAACGATCAGATTTGTGATCCAATGGTGGAAAATCAATCTTGACTTGATCCAATGACTATGAAATGTTTCCAACGGTTATATGAAGATCTAATGGCCAAATTTGAACCAAAATTTGATCAAACGGTTAAAATAACTTTAACATGTATATTCTTGCTTATTTTATCATTCTTAAAATTCATATTTTCTATTCTTAAAATCCAAGTATCATAAACTGTTTACCAATATTTTTTTCTTTGATCATATTTATGTTAATTACACTTATAAAATAAATTTAAAATTGTATATTCTTGCTTATTTTTATCATTTTTTTTTTGTAATTTTCTAAGCATTCTCATCAATTTTGGATAATTTTGTCTCACCGATATTTGTGTAAAAATATTCACTGATATTTCTTTGATATTGCTAAAATCCAAGTATCGATATATTCGTGTTTACCGATATTTTAATCCTTGGCCTTATACAATTTAGACATTGAAGTTATCATGTTTACCTTGGATTCAGATGTTCCTAAATCGATTCCACTAGGTAAATGCGAAGATCTCTGTCCTAAAAAATCAATCTTGACTTGATCCAACGACTACGAAATGTTTCCAACGGTTATATGAAGATCTAATGGCCAAATTTGAACCAAAATTTGATCAAACGATTAAAATAACTTTAACATGTATATTCTTGCTTATTTTATAATTCTTAAAATTCATATTTTCTATTCTTAAAATTCAAGTATCGTAAACTGTTTACCGATATTTTTATCTTTGAACATATTTATGTCAATTACACTTATAAAATAACTTTAACATGTATATTCTTGCTTATTTGATCATTTTTTGCAATTTTCTAAGCATTCTCATCAAATTTGGATAATTTTTGTCTCACTGATATTTGTGTAAAAATATCCACCGATATTTCTGATATATCCATAAAATCCAAGTACCGATATATCTGTGTTTATCGATATTTCAATCCTTGGCCTTATACGATTTAGACATTGAAGTTATCATGTTTACCTTGGATTCAGATGTTTCTAAATCGATTCCACTAGGTGAATACGAAGATCTCTGTCCTAGAAAATCTCGTATACCCAAAGTCTTCTGCTCAATGACTCAAACCATAAACTTAGCATACTTCTGATTGAGGGTGGAGGGTAGAGGCTATGACTCTCATTTTCTCTAGAGATGAAAGACAACTTTCTAAAAAACACTTGAACCCCTAACCCCTAAAGGGGTATTTAAGGTTCCCATTAGGCTTAAGTGACTTGAGCTCATTAAGGGCTTGGGTCGTTTAATCTAGCCTAAAACGGGTCCTAATTGATTAATTAACCTATCAAAACCTACTAATAAATCAATTAGCCCAATCCAGAGACTTTGTTCACTTATCCCTATGCAATGTTATTTAATTACCAAAAATGCCCTTACGCACAAAAGTGAATCTAGAGCCAATCCAACCCTCATAACCCATGCTATCATGGAATATGAGCTCAGAGTAAGAACCATTGGGACCCATAGGACAATAATGACTCCCTTCGAATCCAATTTTAAAGTTGATTTAACATCCTGCTATAGATAATTAGTTGCACTTTAGTACCAATTGTAAATAACAACGAGACAGTATGTGATCGGGTCCATGACTTGCTATCCATTGTGTTCAATCTTCCCATGAATTGTTAATCGTAATCTAAAAAGAGATATCTATTAGCTTTTCAAGACTACCTCTACTATCCCTAAGTTACAGATCCTCCCATTGTGTATTCAACTGACATGTCTTAGCTCTTAAAGATTTAATGTTAAGTTCCATTTAAATAACCATAAATTGACATAAACACACCTTCTTAAGATCACCCAAGGAGACACTATGTCTTAATTCCATGAGATATGATGGTGTCTCCATTGAGAATACTTATTGTTATCAACTTTCATCAACAATGACTCAATCCATAGAGAATATATAACCAACTTATAATCTCATGCATAGGTCAAGATCACTGCTAACTTTAACACAAGCTTAATATTTTCTCAAGGTTGAGAGACAATACAATGAAGCGGCTTGATGAAATCATGACTACTTGATAGCTTTAAATCGTGAATCATCGTTAGTCCTATTCAATGCGTAACCATACACACTAGTGCATTGATATGAGAAACCTAACTTGATGGCCAAATCCAATCATCCCTCCAATTAAGAGGTAGTGCACTACAACCTTTAATGGGTTTCCTAAGCCTATGAACCAGTTGTGAACAAGTCATTTATTTCCAAGGAACACATGATTTGGATTTTCTATGCAACTCCTAATGTACCTAAGTCGCATACAATGCAAAAGATTCAGGTCACAATGCTTACAAGGTATAATGCATGGAAATATGATAGATAAAAGTGAACTAAAACTTTATTAATAAATAATAAAATCTAAAAGTTTATTACATCATATCATATTTTTAAGGGCCTTATCATAACAGTTTGTTGTATTAAGCTTGGTCCTAGAGTTTTGCTTCTTAAGCCTATTATTTTTGGGCTTAGGTTTTTCTTTTACCACATTAGCCTTAAAGGACAATTCTTTGGCTTTCTCATCCTTGTCCGTATTCTATTTTGTTTTTCAATCCTAAGATGGATTTTAACATTTTTTAGAGACATTTGTTTTCTTTTATGCTTCATGTTATTTTTGTAATCTTTCCAAGAATTTGGAAGATGTTTAATCAAATATCCAACCATAGTTCAAGTAAATTTATGTCCTTATTAGCAAAGTCATTAGTTAGCAAGTCATAATCATGGTTGAGATAATACATTTCTATCCCTAGTCTTTAGAATTTTTTTTAAAAATCCTTATGACATATTTCTAAGTTCTTACATCTTTAAAAACATATTTCTTATTCATGATATCCCAAATATCCTTAGCTATCTTATATTGACAGTATATATCAAATAGTTCATTAGAAATTGTGCTAAGGATTTCATGCCTAACTTGTTTATTTCCAATTTCTCATGTAGGCATATTTTCAAAATTGTCCTTAGGTTTTGGGTCAGTCAAAATATGTCCCAAGTTCATAGCATCAATGGCAGAAAACACATTTTCTTGCCATCTCTTGAAGAAGGTCCTACTGAAGGGATCAATCTTAAAGGTGTCAAGACGGATATGAACTAAGGAAGTCTTCATAAATTAAGGCTTGAACTAAGTTACTATTAAATTGAGCCTAAAACACAATAATCAAGGAAAATGAAACTAAAGGTGGTTGAGGTGTGATAGAGCACTAACTTTAAAGTAGATCTATTGTTCTCGAAGATTAATCTCAGTGCAAAAGAGAATTAATGTCTTGCCCATAGGATACAATAGCTAAAAGTCTTGTCTAAGGTGCATTCTTAGATGAGGTATAATATAGTTTGGAAAGAAGAATTTTTTTCCAAAAGATGTGAGGATAAAGGTTGATTGTAGTAGTGTGTATGGTAATAGAACTGCAACAATTGATATGGTTGTAGTAGGGTGAACTTGATTGCAACAATGCAACAGTGTCAATGGTGAATCAATTGCATGGTTAGTATCAAAGGTGAGCTCGACTGTAATAGTGCTAGAGACAAAGGATTGCATGTAGGTAGAGTGGAGCTGAGGGATACACTATTGCAACTACTTTAGTCATCCAAAGAAGAAGCAGAGTCATTAGAGATAGAGAAGTGAGAAAGATGGATCCAAGAGATTGAGAGGAAGTAATCTATCAATGGACTCTAAGGAAAGCCTTTTATAGGCAAAGTTATAACGAGACTCTCCTAAAAAATGTTGAATGAAATTAATTTTACTTAATTAAACGTGGTTTTAACAAATCAACCCCACTAAAACCTCTAACTAAAGAATGACTCAATCAAACTCCAATCAGGAATGACTTAGTCAAACTAAAATTAATTAAAGGTGGGATTAACAAATCAACCATACTAAAACCTCTAATTAAAGAATGACTCAGTTAGATTTTAATCGGGAATGACTTAGTCAAACTCAAAACGTTAACATTTAAATTAAAAAAAAAATCAACTTTAAAATATTTGACAGAAATCATGCGCGCAAGTATCTCTCTACATGAAATGCATGAAGACAATGCACATCAAAGTTTCCCGGATTGGGCCAATTGAAATCCCAATGAGCTTGGGTCTCATGGGTATGTAAGGTTCTTACTTCCCTCTGTATAAGTCCAAAAGACTACAAAAGTGAGACTGTCTACAAGTTGCAAAAGTTTCAATCCCTTTTCAATGTGGGATTGACAACTTTATGCACTTGCATTTCATCACACAAAAACACACATGCACTCTTCCAAACATCATGAGGTTATTGAGTCTGCTCCTTCTTATCAAATATTTTATAGTAAAAATAAAATAACAATGTGATAATAAAACAATCTTATTATAAATATATTGTCATAATATTATTGTAAGTATAATAAATTACATTGTTGTAAATATTTAATGAAAGAAGGGAATTACAACACAACACTATTCACAAAATGCTATGAGCGGTAATTTCTTACTTTTTTTTTTTTCTAATTTCCTCACTCTTCTCATTTTATTTTATTTTTAGTTTCAAAAAAACATATTCTTAAAAGGTCATAGGGCTTTCTTTTCCATTGCGTCCAACGCTAAGGCGTTGGATAGTTCCAAGGTATCCAACGCTAAGGGGTTGGAGAACATCAAGGTGTTTTCTACTAAGATGTTGTGTGACCCTTCAATGATGAGATTTTTAGTGCTTGATAGTACCATGAAGGAATTATTTTTGCCTTAGTCTTTCTTCATCATTTTCAAGTATATTTTTATCATTTTATCAAGCTCTAACCTTTAAGCTGAAAATCAAATCTACCTTCAACCTATCTTTATTAATAGAAAATGAAAAAATGAAAAAAAAATAGAATAATTTTGAGAAAGAAAGTTTTTTGTAAAGAAGATGCCTTGAGGTTGGAAAGAAGAGGAAGATGAGTTTGTTCTTTTAGTAAAGTACTTGAATATAAAAGAAGAAAATGTGTAGTTGGAGTATTACACATAGGTGGGAATGATTGAGGAAATAAAAAATATAAGTCCCCAAGGGTGAAGAAGTAAGAAAAGTTAGAAAATAGAAAGGGTTGGGTTTGAATATAATTAAGGATGACAATGCAATGAGTCACCCCTACCTTATCACTCTACCTTGATCATATCAAATAAATAAATTCTCATCCTCGTCTTAAAAGAAATTAAAAAAACTACGAATAGAACAAAACAAAGAAATTTCTCATACCCTACCCACTTAACTTTTTTTTTTTTTTTTCAAATATAAGTTTTTATAATATATTTTCATAAGAAATAATTTTTTATTTTATATAGGTAGAAAAAGAGAAATAAAAAATAATAATTTAAATTATTTTTAATTATTATATCATAAATAGGTCAAAATGAGGTAAGGAGAGATGAAATGAAGTAGGATGGGACTGGACGAGGTGGGAGAAGAGAAAAAAATCTTCACACAAATCCGTATCAAACCCATTTAACTTTTTCCAAACCTATTCCATTTAGGACCCAACCTATTGCCCACCCTACATGCAATTCCTAAAACAAAGCAACTTTCCATATGATTTGCCCTCTCTAAATGTAATTCCTAAACAAAGCAACTTTCCATGTCATTCTCCCTTCTTTCTTTCTTTTTAATGTCTAAAAGTCTCTCAGATTAGAGAAGCAACTTTCCAAACTTCTGAATCTTCACATATGATGTGACATGCCTCTGAGCAGGACATCCTTCCAGCAGTAGGTCCAGTTTCAAAAAGAAATCTTTCAAGACAACTTGTAAGATTTTACAAGTTAGATTCCCAATTATCATTCAACTTGCCATACCACTTTGGGACGCAAGTCCAAACAATAGGTTTGGGACAGAAAAAGAAAAAGAAAACGAACAGAAAATTCAATAATTTAACATGGGTCCATTAGAGATCACAAGTGCAACAAATCAAGGGATTTTCCTCAAAACCCTCCATCAAATCTAGATTCCTCTAATCAAGTAAATGAAAATCATATAGACTATAGACAAGTGGGAATTATTTAACTACAGAATGGAGGCTTCCATCACTGTAAATTAATTAATGCATGGAGTGGAATCATTTCATGAAGTGCATATTGAAAACCGAAAACCATGTATGGTAGTGTGATATCTGTTGAAGGGGTCTGTTTGTCTGGTTGTGAAGGAGCCAAGACCTGAAGGCAAGTCTAATCAGATAGTTGTTGAGACTGCATGTGAATAATAATGCCAATGGTACTATGATCCCGTGATTACTGCCTCCAATTTAGGTCGTTTTAATAGCCAAAATCCATTTCTGCAAATGACGACTACAAAGGGTAATATTAATATTATAATTTTTTTTATTAAATATGAAATAATTTATTATTTAATTTAAAGTAAAAATTACATTAAAAATAATACTTTTTTGACTTTCATATTAAGGTGTCTTAGAAGGTGTTTGGTCATGAAAAGTGTTTTTTTCTCTTAAATTGAGTTCCATATTTTATTAGAAGATATTCCAAGTAATAAGAAAGACTAATATTTTTTTTTTGTCATCTAAGTTAACCTTATCCGTTTAACTAA
Source organism: Vitis vinifera (assembly GCF_030704535.1). Taxonomy (NCBI): domain Eukaryota; kingdom Viridiplantae; phylum Streptophyta; class Magnoliopsida; order Vitales; family Vitaceae; genus Vitis; species Vitis vinifera. Next base: position 22,122,131 of record NC_081805.1, on the reverse strand, counting down.
AATCAAAATTTGCAATCATCCAAAAAACACTTCTTAAAATTGTGTACAGATTGTCTGTTTTAGGTTTAAAAAGTTATTGTAATTTTAAATAACATCTATAAAATTAAGAGAAATTTATCGATAAAAAAAAAACTTTCTCCACGTGGAATATCACAAAAACCTAATAATATATATGACAAAAAAAAAAAGAAAAAAAGAAAGGTATATGAAGGAAGAAGAGAGAGGAAAGGGTATTTAAAAAAAATAAAATCTTTTGATCTTAATTTCGTAAAACTTTCATGTATCACGTTAATAAATAATAAAAAAAACCACCTATTTCCATCATGGATGACGACCGTTTTTTTTTTTTTTTTTTTATCTACCTTTTTGTATTTTTTTTCCCCCTAGAAACTATTGAGATATATTATTCAGACATGACTGGCAATTGCAATTGAGAAGATTGAAGTCCATGATGGCGTTTATCATCAATTATCATCTATCGACTGTAACAGCATGTCAGAGAAAGGAGGGAGGCCCTTTGTCTTAATATGCTAATTACAAATTTGTGTCAGATGTGTCTATTGCGTGTTTGTTGAAGCAAGTGATGTCTTATTTTCTATGTTCCACCAAGGGCCAACATTCGATGGATTCAGCTTGAAAAAAGAACAAAAAAACAGAGAAAAAGATAATATAATTTATGATATTTTAAATTTCAATTGAATAATGTAACATGTACGAATAATTTTTACGAAGAAAAACAATTTTTTGTTTTCGATAAAAGTTTTTCCATTGGGCATTTTCCGTAAAAGTGTTACTGTTTTATAAAAGGGAGAATTGTGTTTTGGGCCCAGCTGGGCCCAAAAATTGACAAATGGTCCATCTAACCGACCCATTTAAGCTGAAAACCCATAGGAAGTGTCAAAATTAAAAAGAAGGATATGCACTTTTATTAATTCCAAAAATAACCTTTGCTGATTATGAAAAAAAAAAAATAATAAACAAAAAAATCCAGGTTGGAATTTTGCCTTAAATTTGGTGTCTCTTCTCTTCGTCCCGAGTTCCTCCATCAGATTTGAAGCCTACAAGCCGTTTGCATCTCAATCTCTGCGTTGGTGTCTCTTCTCTTCGTCCCGAGTTCCTCCATCAGATTTGAAGCCTACAAGCCGTTTGCATCTCAATCTCTGCGTCGGTGTCTCTTCTCTTCGTCTCGAGATCCTCCATCAGATTTGAAGCCTACAAGCCGTTTGCATCTCAATCTCTGCGTCGGTGTCTCTTCTCTTCGTCCCGAGTTCCTCCATCAGATTTCAAGCCTACAAGCCGTTTGCATCTCAATCTTTGCGGCTCTTGGGAATTTTGCCCTAATTTTGATATCTTCAGCATTTCAAGGCTAGAAGCCGTTTTCTTCTCTTCCTCCCGAGCACTTCCATCGCTTGCTTGCATCTCAATCTCTGGGGCTCTTTCATTTTTTTCTCGCATTCGTCTCTCTCGAAAATTTGAATAAGGTATGGATTTCAGTTGGGTCTCTCTTGTTGCATATTTAAGGTTAGTAGATTGCCTAAATTTTGGTATCTCTTCAGCATTTCAAGCCTAGAAGCCGTTTTCTTCTCTTCCTCACGAGCACCTCCATCGCTTGCATCTCAATCTCTGCGGCTCTTTCATTTTTTCTCGCATTCGTCTCTCTCGAGAATTTGAATAAGGTATGGATTTCAGTTGGGTCTCTGTTGTTGCATATTTGAGGTTAGTAGATTGCCTAAATCTCGACCTAAATTTTCTTAGTCCAAATCTCTAAACTGTGTTCAACTTGATCTCCGGAGTTCAAGTTACTGTTTCCATTCAATAATTGACTTCTTGGTTTGCTACTATTATTCGGATGCTAAGAAAATAATGAGAAAAAGAAAGGAAAAATTTTGAACCATAATTTTTTCTTTAAGCCTTGAGAATACAGAAAATGCACTTTACCTGCAACTCATAATTCATGGCTTAATCGATCTGATTATATTTTTGTAATTTTTTTTAGATTTTTTTTTCATGCTATTTGTATATTTTAAATTCAAAAAAATATTTGTGAAAATTTGTCATATATACTTGAAAATAATTTATAATTGTTTAATTGGTTGCTAGAAAACCAAGAGAGGAAAAATGGAAAGGGGAAATGGAAAACCTAAAAACCCTAAAGTTTTCTTATGGTGCATTGGCTTGAGATGTAGGCACAAGTAACAGATTTATCTCGTTTTATCTATTAGTTTTTTTGACCCTTAAACCTTAAATGTGTTAAACTATTGCTTATGGTTTTGTATGAATCATCTAAAGTAGGACATGATAGTTTAGAAGAGAATTCTGTATTTGTTACATTTTTTAGGCTATTATCTCTTCATATTATTTTGAAAAGCAACGCTTTATAATTAATATTTAAATATCTCCATTCTCTTTGAATAAGTTTGTAGGCATGTCTAATATAGTAGTACCAACAGAAATTGTCTAAGGGTTTGAGTGAGAATGAGAATTTGTTTTCTACCTAGTGTAAGTATAGGTCAGAGCTTAATAAAACGTGGGGGATTATTTCCTATTGAATGTCTTATACTTCCATAATTCCAATGTTTTTGGTGTATATATATATATATATGTTCTGGAGTATTAAGTCGAATCAGACACAAAATCCTCCTACTTTAGTAGATATTGTTGTGATGTTCTGTCTTAAAGTTCCAAGTATTGACACGATTAGATTATTAGCATAGGTAAGTAGTAGTGTCAAATTGGGTAGCACTAAAGTAGTTGGAGAGAGAGGTTTTTGCTTATAAAAATGTGAACTATGAATCTATAAGTAAAGGGGAATGATAGGGAAAATAAGTTAGAGATTTGTTTTTTTTCCTTTTATAGCCTTTCTTAGTTTTTAATTTAATGATTTTTTTTAATCTATTAATTTCAATCTTTTAATTTCCAATTCAGTTTTACATTTCTCATTTTTGTTTTTTATTTTTATTATTATTTTTAGTTTTGTTTAGGTTAGGTAGTATTTATCAGTCCAAGAGAAGAGAGAAGCTCGGTCTTCATATCTTAGTTCAACTCAGCGTTTGTTTATTAGTGCCCATCTTAAAATAATCTTACCGTTGACAATGGTTAGAATAATCAAAAAGAGCAACAAAAATTCTTTTTTAAGACTTTAAAGTTACATTTTTTGGTATATACATTTTTTAAAATATAACTTTTTCGTATGGGAACATAGTATATTGTGAAATGAAAAAACTTTTAAGATCACATTGAATATGCATTATTGTTTGTTCAACAATATAAATTTGTGCTTTATTTCAATAGGTTGATGGATGCCACAAATAGAATATACTGTTATATTTTCGTGGGAGGGAAACTTGTCCAAAAAAATGATGGTGTTTGGGAATATGTTGGTGGAAGAAGCAAAGGTATTCACATTTATAAAGGAATGACATTTGAAGAATTCACTCAGAAGGTCTTAGAAAAATTCGACATTTCCCTTCATGTGAGGAGGATGCACTACACCCTCAAGTTTAACCCTAGAGTCATCCAAGATTTAGAAGATGAGGATGACATGGATAACGTGGTTTCCCATAGTGATGACTTTGCAAATGTGTACATAGTCGAGTCACCCGGTGTGGAAGCCATAGAGGCAAATATACCGAATACACAGTTGGCACTTGGGTAATGCGTTTTCACTTGGATGTCTATTTAAAATTTTATGAATATCAATTTTACGCATTATGTAGTCTAATTTTGGTTATGAATGTAAATGCAGAGGTCCACATCCTACGTTTCCTTCGTCTAATGCATCATGCGATGCAAATCCTAATACTATGATGTTATCAAGAGGTTTTGCATCGCGTTGTGCAGATAGTGAGTACACCCCTTTGGAATCGAATCGGTTTCGTGAGGCAATATTAGGTTCCGGACATACATTTAAGAATGCAGATGAGTTTCGGAATGCAATATACCAAATGTCATTAGCTGGAAGGTTTCAATACAAGTACAATAAAAATTCACCCACTCATATGTCAGTAAAGTGTTCGGTTGAGGATTGTCCTTGGAAGATAACAGCTCATGCTGTTGAAGGAAATGAAATATTGCGAGTTTATACTTACCAAGTTAATCATAATCATATAGCTCAAGATGAGTGTTCATCTAAGGTGCGGGTTTCTTCCAAGAGAGGTGTTGTTGTTGTTGAAGACGTGTTTAGAACAACTCCAGAATACCTTCCTCGACAAATTTGCAAGGATTTTGAACGTGATCATGGAGTTCAATTGACTTATAACCAAGCATGGCATCTTAAAGAGAAGGCAAAAGAGCGTGTATATGGATCTCCACGTGCGTCCTACGCGTATTTGCCTTGGTTATGCCATAGGCTAAGGGAAATTAACCCTGGAACTATTGCCGAGTACACTTCTCATGAAGGTCACTTCAAGCAATTGTTCATTGCCCACGCATTTTCAATTCAAGGGTTCACCATGGGGTGTCGACCGGTATTGGCTATTGATTCTTGCCACCTAAGTGGTCCATACAAAGGAGCTCTTTTGTCTGCCATTGCATATGATGCAGATGATGGAATGTTCCCTCTAGCCTTGGGTGTGGTTGGTTCAGAAAATTATGAGGATTGGTATTGGTTCTTGGAGAAATTGAAGGGGATCCTAGATGGTCAAGAAGTAATTATTATATCAGATAGACATCAAGGGATATTGCGTAGTGTTTCGGAGTTGTTTGGGGTAGAAAATCACGCCTATTGTTATCGACATGTGAAAGAGAACTTTTCAAGCTTCTTCAACAGGCAAAACATTAGGGGAAAGAAAGGGAAAGAAGATGCTTTGTTGCTTTTAGACAACATTGCATATGCTCGGTTGGATATAGACTACAATGAGGCGTTTGAAAAACTTGTGCGTTTTAATGGCGACCTAGCAAGGTGGGTTGCGGAGAATAGTCCGGAGCATTGGGCGATGTCAAAGTTCCTTAAAAAACGTTGGGATAAAATGACAACTAATATTGCAGAGTCCTTCAATGCGTGGTTAAGAGAGGAACGCCACCAAACAATTTATACGTTGCTGATGATGCACATGGATAAGCTTGTAGCCATGTTGGACACCCATATGCGTGGTACAGATAAGTGGAAGAGCGTGGTTGGACCCAAAACAGAGGAAAACCTAATGTCAAATATCACGAGATCTGCTCCGATTACTGTGATGCCTTATTTGGGTGGGACGTTCAAGGTTTTTACTGGAGAAGTTTATTTGGTTGTGGATATGCAGCAACATAAGTGTACATGTCTAACATGGCAAATGTCCGGGTTGCCATGTCCACATGTATGTGCTGTGATCCGTACATTGAGACACGATGTGTATGACTATATCGACCCATGTTTTAAAGTCTCCACCCAACAGTTGATTTACTCGGGTCAGTTTCAACCATTACCAACACACAACATGCCTAAATTTTGTGAGGCTGGGACTTTGCAAGATGGGCAAGGCAACGTATTTCCTAGTCTCCAACCCCCGCAAGTGAGACGTCCTCCAGGAAGACCCCGACAAAAGCGTATTGAGTCACAATTTAGCCATAAGAGAGCTATTCATTGCTCTCGATGCAATGGCATAGGTCACAATCGGTCTAAATGTAATAATCCATTGCCGTGACATGTTCATTTCTTTGCTTGTAAGGTTTTCATTTTGTGTACGATCCCTCATTGTTCCATTATTTGCTTTATGGTCATAGGGTTGTCGCTTTTGGATGTTATGTATTGTCCTTATTATAGACACGATGCACTAGCTTTTGATTTTATTTTTTATAAGACTACTTTTTTATTTTCATGATTTGGAGTTGCTTTCGTTACTGATTTAATTTGAAATTGCACTTTCAATGTGGTATCCTTTAACTTGATGTATACTTTCACTTCCCTATTTTAAGTATGTCCTACTCACATCATTGGATGCGTGCATTTTTCTTATCACTTAGCTGAACTTTCATAGTATTGTACTATACTTGCTGTCTAGTTATTCAGTTGGTCAGTTTATCTGTGCATTACATTCTACTTTTCTATGCCCAATGATGCAGTTATAATATTAACAATGGCTGGTAATGGCTTAGATGGTTCTGCTGCCAGTTCACTCCCACTCTCGGTATGGTTCATCATACTTGCTTATCTTTGTTGTTTTTTGCATTCTTCCGTTGCCAACATACTATTTGAGAGGTTTTCGCTTCTGTAGTACAGTGCCACAAGAACTTATAATCTATAGTCATGCAATTTTAATGTATTGTCATAACATAAATCAGAATGCATGTTGGTCTCAAAATGGGTGAAATTTCATTTTATGATATTTTATATATTTGAATTGTTGTGAACAAATTACTCCCTTGTTTATATATAATCTGAAATCCTTTTATGAAATTTTCATTTTCGGATACCTTTTAAGTTAGTATATATATATATATTATGCATGAAATTTAAGTGATTTCTTCATGTCCCTTATTATAGTTACCATGTATCAGTTATGTTGGAAAGTTCTCTAATATTGAAGTTTTAACAATTCAACGTTTATTTATTAAATACTATTATATCAGCTTTGTAAGTTGTCGGGTAATATTTGTGTTCACTTTGGTAATATAGAAAATGTGGTTCACTAACACCATATACAATTATGCTTTAGGGATCTAATGGTCTTCGCTATACAGCTATGGGGATAGGCAAAAACCATGTCCTCTATGATGAGGGAGGAGGGTAGAGGAAGGGATAAAGAGAGGTGTTCTGGTAGGAATGGTGATGGGGATGGGATTAACTCTTTAGCCACTTGAGTTATAGGTAACCCTTACCTCTGTAGCCACTTTAGCCAGGTCCCCAGGGTTAATTGATCACAATTATTTATGGGGACCTCAATGGTATTGAGACATTAGGCTTCTTTTTGCTGCACTTTCTAAGTGATTTAAATATGAAGGTGGAGAGCCATGCCTTGCCAATTTCTCAGTGCCTTGGACTCTGGACATACCTTTTTTTCGGGTGGCAAATTCTGTATTATTTTTTGTCTCTAAGATTCAAACAATTGACTTAAGCAAGGTGCATAGCTCTCTACACACTTCATATACCAGTATTTTGAACCAGTTACATAAATTCATTTACGGTGATTCACGCACTGACCAAGCAAACTGATGTGGCAAACTTGTACCCAATGTGGCTTTTGCCAGGAGCAGTACAGACATTTAAAATTGCTCATGTATATCTTCTTGCAGAATCCTTACAACAATGAAAATACTTCTATAAGTTAACAGAAAAAAAAACATAAAGTCATAGCACATAACTTTTATTCTCCAACATCAAGTATGGTTTCCAAACCCCTCTTCATTCATTAAATTCTCCAACACTCATGGATTCATCTTATTTATTCTTGTTTTCAAGCGTAAACATACTCTTTGTTTACTATTCTACAAAAAAGTATGTAGTAGCATTTCATAGTGTATCATTACCTTATTTTAAATGCCCACTTCCTCTTTTCTGCAAATTTTAGATTATTATGTCCATTGAATCAGATTCAAGCCTCAAAACTTTCACAAGTTTACATTAATATTCCTAGGTTACATTTATTTTCCCATGAATCCTCACTCAGCTAACAACTTAGGTATGAATGAACTTTGGTTAAACACATGATTCGTGGTATCAAATGATAGTGTACAATTCTTCACTGATAGTGAGTACCATGTGGGAATACTCTCAACAGAAACTTGGATTCCAAACCTTGTCCATGTTCAATGGCAGTAGCAAAGTGCTTGCTCTAGCAGTTCCTCTAGCTTTTCTGTATGTCAGAAGTATCAAAAGGAGCAGGTTAAATAGGATTATTCATTGATTTGTTGATGGTTTCTTTCTCTAATATAATTAGTCAATTTATTTACATAAATTGATTTGATTTCTTTCTTTTATATATCATGTAGTATTCTCATATTTATTTTTTTCTTTTATAGTCTATTCTGTACATTTTGACTGTTATTGCCTATTCTATATAGCCTTATTGATAAATTTTCAATCCTCCCTCTTACATGATATCTCACTGTTAGTAGCACCCAACCCCATCTAATGTCTTACCCTGCTGTATATTATTTCTAAATACAAGCAGACAAATCTTTGTAACTTTGAGAAATGACAGCTTTACTTTTTCACTTATTTTATTGCATTACCAACTGCAAGAATGTTGCTATTCCTAACATGTCCATGTTTTCTAACATTGCATGCAGGGCACATCAATGTTTACACGATGCTCAGCTGCAAGATTTAAGAAACTGTGCAACCGATTACCAGAGGCAAAAATTCAAGCCATAAGAGACCTCCAATTTGGAGGTCTCTTAAACTTAAACTGCACAGAGGTGCGCCACAACCTCTGTATCTTTCTAATCCAACATTTCAATGTTGGATTTAGACGGATAGAGTTCTCAGCCCAGAAACACTATCCTGTTACAGCCACCGATGTTGGCCTCATTTTAGGCCTCCCAACAGAAGGACGGAACTTGCAGGTGACCTCCACATCATCAGATCATCCATTTGGGACTATTCGGGCATGCGAGGAGAAACTCCTAGACTTACCTGTAGGCGAGGAGTTCCGTAGAGCATTCATTTACTACGCATGTGCCACATTGTTGGCCCCCACGTCTAGGCTCAATGGTTGCCGTAACTTGTGGCATACCATCCATGAGGATGGATTCCGAAATGATGTTAATTGGGCCCAGTTTGTGCTTGACCAACTGGTTGAGGGAATTAGGCGATTCCAACAATCTAAGACCTCTTGGGTACATGGCTGCGTTTTATTTCTTCAGGTAGTGAACTTATTCAGTCTTTGTCTTCCATTTTGTTATCTAATTTTATTGCAAACATATTCACATTTGCCTATTGATGTTTCTATTTATTTTGCAGCTGCATTATGTCATTAAATTCCAAATTCCTTCAGTCCAAGTCCCCATTACAGTGCCCCCAGCATTGGCATGGACTGATGATTTGATTAAGCGACGACTAGTCGCTGAGATAAAGGAGTTTGGAGCATTCGGACATGCTGAGATTGATTTTGTAAGTTATGCATGCATAAATATATTGTCATTACTAGCATAACACTCATTATTTAAGTACTAATCTTCAGTGCTAATTATAGGCGTCCAAGAGATCTCCATCCGTAGAGAGAACTATGGAGCCAGAGACTAATGTGGACCATGACACAAATGTTGATGCTGAAAATAGTGATGTAAGCTGTGAATTTTTCAAAAACTTAATAAATGTTCATTTCATTGTCATTGTACTTTATTTTTACTTCTTAACTACAAAGAAATATGTTGTTGTCACATTCTGTTCTCAAAGATTGACAACAATATCATGTCATAGGAAATATGGCATCAATATCATGATGCAGAACGAGCAATCGACCAATATCAAAGGGGCATTCAGCAGCAGCTGAGAATAATGCGTGGCCTTATGCATAAGTTAGGGACTCGCAGACATAGTGGGGTAAATTCAGATGCGGGTGGTCACTCTAGCTATGCACCAGCCAGCACTCCCACGGCCGATGACCATGCATTTCCCGGTGATGAGTACATGGCTTCGCATGCTGCATACCATGTGCTAGACACACCAGATCGCGTTGTCGCCCCTGAGTATGAGTTGCAGCCCAGTGTACCCATTAATGTAGTAAGCGGTAAGTGATAAAATTTATGCAAACACCCATATGGTTAACAACCCATGTACCCAATCATAATGTATACCTTTGCTGACTAGTTCTAAATCTCGTATTGCAGATGGTGAAGAACAACCAGAAAGTAATGTTGTCCCCACAAATAGAAATGTCCGGAGACGTCGAGTGCGTCGCATGGCTCCAAACCTGTTGTCCCCATACATATCCCAACCACAAACGAAACAATCTGCCATCAAAATCGACCTAAAACAAGGAGCTGCACTGGTATTTGGAGACGATTTGGATGCAAGGTAACATACTTGAGTGACACTCCTCTCATTGTATGATAGTTAAAACACAAAAACTAAATTCTATTTTTTTGTAACAGTGAGGAACTAGTGTCTATGCATGACACTATCCTAACCAGAGGCAATTTGGGCTGCTTCCAAGGGAATGGGTGGATAGGAAACGACGTGCATATCATTTCTTATCCCTCTTTATGCATTATTTTAAGTTTGAAAATGAAAGTGTGGTTCTAAATTAATTTGTTGCTTACACTTTTATGATATACGAAATCAGGTCGTCGATGCCTACTGTAGATTGTTGCAGTATCAACATGAACCGAAGTCGAAACTTTTTCTATCCCCCTACATAGCTGTAATGCTGACTATTCCACTAAATCCTTGCTTATCTTTATTTTTTTTTCTTGAACCAGGCATCACCTACAATGAGAAACCTGATATTATCCCGTTTCTAACATGCAGGAAATGGTAATCCACTCCCAGGCAAAAAACCTAGTTAGGGAGGCAGTTATTGGACGCTTTGAACCACATCTGTATCAGATTGATATTCCATATGTCAATGTTAACGAGGTGGATTCATATGTTTAATGCTTGGATTTGTATTTTTATTGCATGAATGTACAATATTTAGATGTATGTTTAATGGCAGTCTATTGGTGCAGGTCTTCTTACCGGTCCTCATAAAGAACCATTGGACATTGTATGTATATGACCTAGAAAACAGGAGAATCCAACTGCTAGATTCTCGTCCTGGTAGAAAGAAGACAATGTTGAGTGGAGTCCAACAAAATCTGGTAAAGTAACAAGCAACAAGTTATAATTTGATAGGTATGTCTTCCCCTTAAAATTTCAATTGTTGCGTTAATAAATGTTTCAGGCCAAGGTTGTCCTGTGGTTGGCTGCCCACAAAAAAGAGGTATCACCTTATGATTTGAGAACATTCAATTTCATAACACCTGATGTACCCCTCCAAACTAATGAGTGAGTGTTGACCTTGCAGTCCGGGATATTGTTTAAGATTGCAATTTATTTGAAGTTCATCTCTTATTTATAATTCCACACTTATTAACGTTTTGGTAATTATATTGACGTAGGCACGATTGCGGAGTTTTTGTAATGAAATTCATGGAATTGTGGTCAATGGGGGGGTTCTCCAAATCAATCGATGTGGTACGTAGGAGGAATTATCTATGACTATCTCATTAATGTTAAAATAGTTAGAAAAACCTAATTAATTAATTTGCTGATTTGTTGCTATCAACGTGAATGAACGCAGGGGAAATTGAAACATTACAGGTTGAAGATCATGGGGAGTATGTTGTTCTCAGCACAAAATGCACACCGAGACCGTGTCCGGAGAGATTAAAGGGGATTGTAATTTGTGATAAAAGTGTATAAAATTAGCACATTTGTATGTAATTTATGGTGGACATATGCGGAAATGAACACTGGGATTATGGGATTAGTCAGAATTTGATTGTTTTTTGACTTAAGTTGCTTGTCAATGCATTGTAAGTAAATAGGGCGAATTAAAGATGATTGTACATTATACAGGAAAAACCAACTCCTGACATTGTATTGCCAATTTTATGCCTTATATATTTATTGAAGGTTGTGATGAAGTCGCATTTTCCCTCACTATCTCAAAACATCTAATAAAAGGCACCGGCATTACAACCTATAACAAACCTTTTCATCAACAATCTCGTACATATCGTTTACAATTTATACAGTACAATGCAGGTGTATATATGGCCATCCCATGAACTGGTCTAGATGGACCCGTGGATCGGAAAGCATTAGGAGCTCGACCGGTCGATATTGTCCTTCAGCCATTGGTCAACCGGTCGAACCTTTCTTCAGCCGGTCGCGCACACCCTACTGGATGAGAGAGAGTGCATTTTGGCACCCTCGTCCGGATATAGACCGGTCGATCAGTTTAGGTCGACCGGTTCCTGGAGGTTTGGACGAGCTACTGGATGAGAGAGGGTGCATTTTGGCACCCTCGTCCGGAGATAGACCGGTCGATCATGTTCGGTCGACCGGTTCCTGGAGGTTTGGACGAGCTACTGGATGAGAGAGGGTGCATTTTGGCACCCTCGTCCGGATATAGACCGGTCGATCATGTTCGGTCGACCGGTTCCTGGAGGTTTGGACAAAATTTTAAAATTTTTAAATAATTCTTAGTTTTATTTAAAAAATCAAAATGTAATATAATTAAGAAGGGGCTCAAATTAAAGTAAAAGGTTATTTTTAAATTTGGACAAAATTTTAAGAAATGATAAAACAATATACAAGTTATTAGTACTTAATTTTTTTAGAAAACAAATGATTTCTTTTCTTAAATGCTAATTTTTCATATAGTGGATTTTTTAACTTTGGAAAAATATAAATGATTGGGATAGTATGGTTATATATAAATTAAGGGGACAATTTTCAGCCAAATTTCCGATGGTGGAACCTATTTTAGATTAGATATTTGACAACTGACAACAGTTTGAGAGAGGTCAAATCTTGGAATGGTGATGCTTCTTGGGATAAAGTTACCAGATCTTTCCAATGACAGATGTGCAAAGCCTTGAGACCAGGAAGATGAGGCCACTTGGGGAAACAGGTTGCCTTTGAGATGTTTGAAATGACCAAAGAGTTTAGAGAAGTCCTCCTTGGTATTGCCCCCACTACCAGTGTTTCATCCTCGCATTCATCCACGATCAAGTGCTCAAGATGTTGGGAGTAATCTCGGGCTGAGAGAGCTTCCAGTAAATTAGACCCACCAATCTCCATCTTATCTGGGGTACATATTTGAGGTAATACCTTCAGCTTTGGGCAACAATTAATCTTCAATACCAAAAGACTAGAGAATGACTGCTTCACTTCATTCAAATCTTCCAGAACAATATTGTCAACTAGCACGAGAACTTTCAGAAGTCGGGTCACAACAAGGGTGTTGAGAGAGACGCAATGTTTGATCTTTAGATCTTCTAAATAAGGAAAGTGGGATGGCAACTTCATCAGATTGCGGCAGTAACTGATCTTTAAAAAAACTAGGGAAGGGTACTCCCTCAATTCCTGTAATTCTTCCAACTCCTGCATTCCTTTAATGTTGATTTTTTCATATAGTCGCAATTTTTCATATGATCTGAAAGATGTAAATGATTGGGATAGAGAGATGGACATTTGTATTAGTGTTATACTGCGACCGCTTCCTACCTACAGGGAAGGGGTTGCAATGGTACCTCAAGTCAACCTCAAGTCAATGAAAAAAACTAGAAGCAAAGGCCAAGCCAAGTTGCTTATTGGATACATTACTCAGTGGGAGAACACCTAAATTCAATTAATATAACATTCAAGCCTTAAAAATTATTTTGATAAAAATTATCTTTTTAGTTATATTACCATAATTTTTATTTTTCCAAACCCAAAACCATTCAATTTATGAAAACTAAAACAAAAACAATAAATATTATGACAAAGTAACATGTTCTTGATGTGTGATATTGTTTTGTTGTGATTTGTTTTCATTTTTTAATTAAATATCTTTATTTCTTGAATTTACATTTTAATTATATTCATATTTATTTTTTATAAATCGAATAAATTCTTCATATACAAATATTAATAATCAAATAGGCTAAATAGACAAAGGAATTATAAAAGGTATTAACTTAAAAACCTTATATTTTCTGATTCCTATTTTTAAAAATAAAATTTTTTTATGTAAAAAATAGAAACTTTTTATAAAAGGTATTAACTTAAAAACCTTATATTTTCTGATTCCTATTTTTAAAAATAAAATTTTTTTATGTAAAAAATAGAAACTTTTTATAAAAGGTATTAACTTAAAAACCTTATATTTTCTGATTTCTATTTTTCAAAATAAAAAATTTTTATGTAAAAAATTGAAAATTTTTATAAAAGGTATTAACTTAAAAACCTTATATTTTCAAAAATAATTTCTAAAAATTTTAAAATTCAAGCTAATAAAACTCACTTAAAAAAATAAGAAGTTTTTAGGATTGCTTTAAAAAAACCTTTAAAGCGCCATATTTTATTATGTTGGATTCCTAAAAAGTTTGAAGCCAAAAAAAATAAAAAAGAAAATATAAGGAAAGAGAAAAAGTTAAAGAAATTTTATATGGTTGTTTGTGGAAAAATTGAGGACAGAAAATAAATTATTAAGGTAGCGCTTGGATATATATTTTTATTTTTTACCTTTAAGAATAAAAATATTTTATAGAAAATGCATATATTGTTTTTATAAAAACTATTTTATAAAAATATTTAAAATATACGGAGTAAGGCAACCCCACAAAAAGTGAATATCACAAGTGTTTTGCATTATACCTATTAAAAAGTGCAGAACACCATGGAACATGTTACTGAGTCAACCGGTTCATATCCGGTCGGCCGGGGTGACGTTTAAAAAACCATTCCGCGCTTAATTTCTTCAGTGTTATCCTCTGGCAGTCGAAGGGATCCGCCGATTGAGCTGCCACACACCCACTTTGGACGCGATTCCAGCTGTTGCAAGCCTTCGGAGTGAGTTTTGAGGGGTGCGGCTTCACATTTCGGACCTAGGGCGTGAGGTTTGGCAGTGGTCCTCCTTCAGCGCGCGTCACAAGTGGGTTCTCTTCTCTTCCCGCGCGCGTCACAGGCTCTTTCATTGGCCTTGGTTTGACATAGGGGTGGCCCTTTGTAGTGTTTCATGGAGCCTAGGAGAGATAGGGGTGCGTCGAAGGCACTGGGCAAGCGCCCTGCTCAGGCTTCTCAGGACGGTCAGGCGGAGGCTCGCCGAAAGGCGAGGTTCGACACCGACCTTTTCACTTCGGTCGACGAATACCAGAGGTACAAGCAGCATTTCGTCCAGAGGAAGGTGGTTGCAGGGAGAAACATAAATTTCGCCCATCTACAACATTTCGGGTTTGAGAGCCTCTTTGCACGCATGGGGTGGCTGCCCTTAGTCACTATTTCAGAGCCCATTTTTCCGACATTAGTCAGGGCATTCTATTCCCGCGTGACATTTGGACATGGAGGACCGATCACTTCGACCGTTAGAGGGGTTCAGATCTATCTGGACCCGGAGAGCATCTGTCGGATTTTGGACATTCCTCCTGGTGGACTCCGAGTATATGATGCCAAGACCTGGCCGACGGTGCCGGGTTTCGATCCGAGAGAGGCGATTCAGAGGATCTGCGACCTTGCAAATGCCCCAGGGTTGGGCAAACCATCGGCCCATAGCCTGACAGTGACCTGCCGAGTCCTTCACCACATGATAGCGTACATCCTCCTACCACGTGGCGGTCATCGAGATGAGGTTTCCTATCTGGAGGCATTTCTGATTGATTCGATTATGACGGGGAGACGTATTGACGTCGGGTATGTCATGATGATGCACATGATGGCATGCTACGAGAGGCCCAAACGCATTCTCCCATATGGCCGCTTCATGACACGAGTGTTCAAGGATGCGGGGGTGGATTTGAGCAGGGAGCAGGAGGTCGAGGCGCCCAGCAGTTATGACACATATGATGAGTAGTCAATGGCGCGGATGAAGTTGGAGAAGGCCCCAGATGGGTCATGGATTAGGAGGGCGGACCGACCAGTACCACATCGACAGGCAGAGGAAGACGAAGAGGAGGAGATTGGGGAGATGGAGGGTGGGGTACACCCTCAGACGGATTTTGAGCATAGAGAGGCTGAGTTTGATATCCCTCCACGCCAGACTGAGGGTGGCCACATTGACCCGACTATTTCAGATGCGGTGATGACTGAGACGGGTTACACAGCGGGACCATCTGGTCAGCCATCATTTACTGAGCCTCATTACACCCATACATCACCTGGCCAGGCTCCTGACGCCGCTGCGCATGAGCATTGGATGGAGTTGTCTGCGCAGATTACCTCACTTGGGACTCGTATTGAGGAGCGCATGGATCAGCAGCAGGCTACGCACGAGCATATCCTACAGAGGCTTGATCGCCAAGAGCGTCAGCATGAGGAGTTGATGGCGTACCTCCGCGCCGTGTTCCCACCGCCACCCGCTGCACCTTGATTGCATTGAGACCACGTCGTTATTTTGTTTAGCTTGCAAAACTGGGACATATATATTTTGTATTAGCATACGTATATTTTGAGTTGTGTCAGCATGCAAATGTTTTTGATTTCGTTTTAATTTGGATTCAATATATATATATATATATATATATATATATAAGCAGCTATTTACTTTATTATATGTTGTTTAGTAATATTTACAAGATCGCCAAGTCATCTCATCCATATTAAGAGGTACTGAACTTTAACATTCGGCAAATTACCTAAGTCCATGAGTAAGCAATGAACAACTCATCAACTTGGAAGGAGTTAGACCTTTTATGCAATTTATCACGCACCCAAATGTGTAATGTAAGTGAAGTAGACTTGAATGTTCAAAATAATTAAGACACATAAATATAATAGTAAAGGGTTACCAAAAGCATAAATATAAATGAAATAATATACTGTTTCATAATGTCATGTTTTTCAAGGCTACATTGTAATGATGTATTAGATAAGTTTGAACTAATCCCACATTACCAATATTAGTCATGTCATTGCATTGTTTAACAAGTTGATTTTCTTAGAACATCCAATATAAGGAAAAATATTCCATTCTCTCATGAAATGTTAGTTCTCAAAATAGTTTTAGAACTGATAAAATTTTTGAAGTAATAACTTTGAAAAAAATTTACATATTTGCATATTTTGTGTCTCTTGTAATAGTGAGATGGCATAAAATTTTTGAAGTAATCCGGTCGACCGGTTTACAGCGACCGGTCTACATTATATGAGGAGTTTTTACACAACCGGTCGACCCCCTATCATTTTCCGGTCGACCGGTTACCTGTATTAATCTTTAATTAGTTGTTTTTGAAGTTGAAAAACTATTTTATATTTTTTAGAATTTTGTTTTTCAAAACAGTTGTCAAATTCACTCTAAAACCCTATTTGTTAATTGTTTTCAAAACCAATTTTTTATTTTCTCTGAAAAAATTGACAATCAATAAATAATTTTATACTCTTAGATGTTTAAAGATAGAAAAGTTATAAATTATATATTTTAATTGTTTTTACTTGTTTTTTAAATATTATTATATAAATATAAAAAATATTAAAAATAAAACATTACAAATAAATTTTTTTTTAAAAATATATTTAAAATTTTTTTTTAAAAAAAAAAAAAGTTAAAAAAATTTCAAGTTATCAAACAAAATGTTTTACAAAACATTAAAAAACATTTTCAGAAACTCCTGGTGTTTCCTCTTTGGACTTCTGTATTGATCACTTCAACAGGGATGGGTTCGCTAGAACTTGAGATTTCACAATTTTTCTATGTTCTGCACATTAATACATTAATGGGCAAAAAGTATTTTCATTACAGATTTCTCTGTACACGAAGACAGATCGACCCTTCTTATAACTTCAATTTCATTGTACAGAAACATCAAAACAGTAATAAATAAGCCAACAAAACTGTTGTAAACCACATTCCTAAGCCTCATTTCAAGATACATTCCATTGGCATTTCACCCTTCTACTCAAGAGTCAGCTGACAATATTCAATAGCTTCAGCATCTAAGAACCAGAGCATTGGTGTCAAAAGCCGGGTTTGTTTCTTCTCCCAGGAGCCCGAATCAATGTCTAGCTTGGACTCAGATAGAGGGCAGCCAAACTAGGATCAAAGACAACATGGTAGGAAGGGAGAACCCTGCGTCGTTCCGTTAACACTTTTAACATCTGTGGAGTGGAGCAGGATATAGGTCCAGTGGCTGATATCTCACCCGATCGTTGTGAGGCAAGGGTCCCTCCTGAAGAAATTGCAAGCAAATAGACGTTTATTACCATCACTACTAACAATAGAGCCAAACTCCATGGAAGAAGGTTTCAGAAACAGAAACAAGCACGATGCAAAGTGAGAAAACAAGTAGCATGAGGGATTGGAAAGGCATATAAACCAAATAAGATCATCCACAACTCAATATACCAATATCTTGCAAAGAGCACAGAGAACATTATGGTTAATTCCATGTTTGTTTTAAACACCAACAGAAGTTACTAGCAGCATAAAAATCCGTTTTGTACATAAATCTAAACACATCAAATTATAAAGTGCATTCATGATTAATTTACATTGTGAGCCTATTAGAAAAAAAAACGTAGCCTGCTTATGTAATCAATCTAGATAGAAAGAGAAGTTGAATTTTCAGTGATGCTTATGGGTACATACCAAGTATGAAAGCCTTTTCTCTTGAATATAAACACTTGATTTATAAATAGAAAAAGACCCAACATAATCCTTCCCACATGGTCCTTGAGGAATGTGGAAATCCGTTTCCCATCATCAACCACACTGACATGTAATGAAACCATGTAATGGGTTAGTTGAAAATCATAACAATGTGTCTAAATAAAGTGCAAATCATAAAGGTAAAACAAGTATCATGGAATGAGCATTACTAGATTTGAATTCCATGTCCCAAAGAATTTTCGTAAGCCTTGCTTCCAGCTCATATCAAGGGCGAGGTTTAGGAACCTTAAGTCTACTGACAGACAGCCAAGTTCAAAATGCAACTGTCTTCACTTCTATTATAAATTTCCTCCTTTTATTTGTACTTTGTATTTTTATCCTGATGAATTTTGCTTTCCTGAGTGAAGCTTATTTTCCCCATTTGTTCATTTTAAAGCAAACACATAATAAATGCAAATAATCATGCACCAAAGCATGCAACTCCTTAAGTGCTGCCTCAAATAGTATTGTGTCTTCTAAATATAATTTTTTTTAATCAATGGAGGATGTCCTCGAAGGATCAGTTTGAACTTATAACAAGTTGATGTTAAGTACAATTACCTTCGTGATCTTTTCTAGGTCATCCCTTCCTCCATCAGTTATCTCATCGCCAAACACAACACGTTCAGCACATCGGCCACAATGAGCAACCACCATTTGCATTTGAAATCCTTCAAGATAGACACCCTTGTACACCCTTGTACTTTTAGTACATTTGCCTTGTACACTTAGTGTAAATGCCTTGTCCACTCACCAAATCCCTAATAGGTACATATTTCCAAGTGAATATGGGTGGGTAACCAATGTTTCCATTACCATGGACTAGGGAAAATGACACAAAAGGTGACCCAAATTTCGGTTCATATTCATCATTACTAGGGAAGCTAATAGGATGAATGAACATGGTAGACATCAATTAAATTGCATGCAATGCGTGTGTTATCAAGCAACATGTGTGAGGATTGTTCCCCACGTTTGGAAAAAGTAAGATAGACACCCTTGTACACCCTTGTACTTTTAGTACATTTGCCTTGTACACTTAGTGTAAATGCCTTGTCCAGTCACCAAATCCCTAATAGGTACATATTTCCAAGTGAATATGGGTGGGTAACCAATGTTTCCATTACCATGGACTAGGGAAAATGACACAAAAGGTGACCCAAATTTCGGTTCATATTCATCATTACTAGGGAAGCTAATAGGATGAATGAACATGGTAGACATCAATTAAATTGCATGCAATGCGTGTGTTATCAAGCAACATGTGTGAGGATTGTTCCCCACGTTTGGAAAAAAGTAAGATAGACACCCTTGTACACCCTTGTACTTTTAGTACATTTGCCTTGTACACTTAGTGTAAATGCCTTGTCCAGTCACCAAATCCCTAATAGGTACATATTTCCAAGTGAATATGGGTGGGTAACCAATGTTTCCATTACCATGGACTAGGGAAAATGACACAAAAGGTGACCCAAATTTCGGTTCATATTCATCATTACTAGGGAAGCTAATAGGATGAATGAACATGGTAGACATCAATTAAATTGCATGCAATGCGTGTGTTATCAAGCAACATGTGTGAGGATTGTTCCCCACGTTTGGAAAAAGTAAGATAGACACCCTTGTACACCCTTGTACTTTTAGTACATTTGCCTTGTACACTTAGTGTAAATGCCTTGTCCAGTCACCAAATCCCTAATAGGTACATATTTACAAGTGAATATGGGTGGGTAACCAATGTTTCCATTACCATGGACTAGGGAAAATGACACAAAAGGTGACCCAAATTTCGGTTCATATTCATCATTACTAGGGAAGCTAATAGGATGAATGAACATGGTAGACATCAATTAAATTGCATGCAATGCGTGTGTTATCAAGCAACATGTGTGAGGATTGTTCCCCACGTTTGGAAAAAGTAAGATAGACACCCTTGTACACCCTTGTACTTTTAGTACATTTGCCTTGTACACTTAGTGTAAATGCCTTGTCCACTCACCAAATCCCTAATAGGTACATATTTCCAAGTGAATATGGGTGGGTAACCAATGTTTCCATTACCATGGACTAGGGAAAATGACACAAAAGGTGACCCAAATTTCGGTTCATATTCATCATTACTAGGGAAGCTAATAGGATGAATGAACATGGTAGACATCAATTAAATTGCATGCAATGCATGTGTTATCAAGCAACATGTGTGAGGATTGTTCCCCACGTTTGGAAAAAGTAAGATAGACACTCTTGTACACCCTTGTACTTTTAGTACATTTGCCTTGTACACTTAGTGTAAATGCCTTGTCCACTCACCAAATCCCTAATAGGTACATATTTCCAAGTGAATATGGGTGGGTAACCAATGTTTCCATTACCATGGACTAGGGAAAATGACACAAAAGGTGACCCAAATTTCGGTTCATATTCATCATTACTAGGGAAGCTAATAGGATGAATGAACATGGTAGACATCAATTAAATTGCATGCAATGCGTGTGTTATCAAGCAACATGTGTGAGGATTGTTCCCCACGTTTGGAAAAAGTAAGATAGACACCCTTGTACACCCTTGTACTTTTAGTACATTTGCCTTGTACACTTAGTGTAAATGCCTTGTCCAGTCACCAAATCCCTAATAGGTACATATTTACAAGTGAATATGGGTGGGTAACCAATGTTTCCATTACCATGGACTAGGGAAAATGACACAAAAGGTGACCCAAATTTCGGTTCATATTCATCATTACTAGGGAAGCTAATAGGATGAATGAACATGGTAGACATCAATTAAATTGCATGCAATGCGTGTGTTATCAAGCAACATGTGTGAGGATTGTTCCCCACGTTTGGAAAAAGTAAGATACACACCCTTGTATACCCTTGTACTTTTAGTACATTGGCCTTGTACACTTAGTTTAAATGCCTTGTACAATGGCAAAAATTTGACATACCTAAAACTAATAGCGTGCATATGGGTGAGCTACCATGTTCCAATGTGATGCCTAAGGGAAAATGGGGAAGGGAAAAGGGGGAAGTGAAATACAATATAGGTTCTTATTCATCATTATTGTCGTTGGTCATCCAATCAACATGTATGAAGTAATAAAATTGAAGGGGATGAGTGCGTCATCAAGGAATGTGTGTGAGGGAATGTTCCTCATCCTTTCAAAATGGAAATGATTTTAAACATTGCAAATACTTCAACATAGGTACATTTGTACACCCTTGTACATTAAGCACAGGTACCTTGTACACTTAGTGTAAATGTCTTGTACACAGACATAAATTCCATACAACCACTACTGAATGTATACTCATGCATAGGAAGATTCAGAGTTTTCACTCTGGTGACATGGCATTTCACGTTTACCAGCTGTGAAACCCATTATTTTACAACAATTTGAGTTGGAAATGTAAAGGCCATTTTCGTCTGTTAACATTTGATATCCTTATCATTAATTAGGTCAGTTAGATGGACCATTTCTTAATTTTTGGGCCCAGCTGGGCCCAAAACACAATTCTCCTGTGTTTTGTTTTTTATACTACAATGAGATCGGTTTCTTAATTAAGAAACATGTGTCGGTCAAGAAAGATTCACGGTATGACTTATAATAATCAAATACGATAAACCCTAGATGACAACATGCACAAAATATATACACATTGATGATTCTTATCGTATAATAAATCCCGAAAAAAGACATGCATCGTTTGTAGTTAGAGCCTAACCCCTCATCAACAATGGATGAAACAATAAAACATGAGCTAAAAAAATGTTAATATGGTTGCGTGCTTAAAAAACAATATCACAATGTATTGTAAGTAGGTTTTACGAATGACACAAGCTTGATTAATTAATCAAAAACCCGATCACCTACTAATTACACAATGCATGAACGGTACACCTAAACTGACTGCATTGTCATGACCCAAAATGGAATCACATGGATTGAGCTCATTTTCATGAATAAATCAAGCATTTTTACTCGTTTCATTGATATAATCACCGTAGTAGACCTAGACTCATTGTGATATCATGGTCGGAGATCAATCAAATGATATGAGATCATTTTTCCAATCGCATGCTAATACACCAAATCTCACTGGATTGCAGTGAACCGAAACCTAATCACATAAAATGAGCTCATTTTCGTGAAGAAATCTAGTGTTTCTAATAGTTTGATTGATATAAATTACAATCATGCTAATACACCAAAACTCACTGCACTGCCAGGACCCGGAATCAAATCGGACCAAATGAGCTCATTTTCATGAACAATCTGACCATTTTCAAATCCTTTGATTCACATAATCACACCAAAAGAGCTCATTTTCCCCTAACAAATCGCCCTCATTCAAATAATCAATAATACAGCTAAACTCATTGCAATGCCATGACCCAGAATCAAACCAAATAAAATGAGTTCATTTTCACAAACAATTTGTTTGATTACTACATCTATACTCACTGCACTGCCATGACCCAAAATCAAATCACACCAAATGAGCTCATTTTCATGAAGAAATCGGCCATTTCGAATCTTTGATTAACATAATCATACCAATAACACACCTAAACTCACTGCAATGCCATGACCCGGAATCAAATCAGACCAAATGAGCTCATTTTCATGAACAAATACATCAATTTCATTAGATTCCATTAACATAATTGTAAATGGGTAGAATTGGATAGAAAATTTTCGGTATGCAATGCATATATGATATTAAAATGATCATAATCAATGGTGAATGTGATTGAAAACTAAGAATTAAAGAAATGACTTTGGTCGGCCCATTTTTCATAAATAAATTTAAATCATGCATGAATCCACCCATTGAATACACAATCTAACAACTAGCCCCTAATCAATCAGTCAATTAATCATTCATTCAATCAATTAATTAATTAATTAATCAATCACTGATATATTTATATATTTACAACCTAAATTCATCAAAATATTCAGCAATTAAGCATAGTTCTTCAAGGTAATCTCATCAACATAATCCAAACCTTATAATAAATTTCTGAGAATCAAAGCCATATACGAGAAAAAAATTTCTCAAAAATGAAGATGAGAAAAAACTCACCCAGAATATATTTTCTGCATTGCCAAACAAATAATCTGAAGCTTTAGGCCCTAAAATCTTCACCAAAACACATAAAAAATTTCCTTCAAAGCAAACAAAAATGGCTCAGTGAAACTGCACTCTGTTTTCTCTCTCTAAAAACCCTTTTGTGTATACAGAGAAAACCTTAGTTCCCTCTCAAGTGTCTCTTTTTAGGAACTATGTCGAAATCCCATAAACCAGAAAAGGAGAAAATCCTGTTTGTTTGAGCGGAAAATGGTTTCTCGGGTGGGAAAAAGTTGTGAGCTTTCGTGAAAAAGGAGTGAACTTTGGTGGAAAAGGGGCAAACTCTGGTGAGAATTGAAGGAAAGAATGGTGGGACGAGTAAGAATTGGCCGGAGAAGAGTTGGGGTTGAACGGAGAAACTGAAACTCTGGCAAGAAAGAGAGTA
Source organism: Vitis vinifera (assembly GCF_030704535.1). Classification (NCBI taxonomy): domain Eukaryota; kingdom Viridiplantae; phylum Streptophyta; class Magnoliopsida; order Vitales; family Vitaceae; genus Vitis; species Vitis vinifera. Next base: position 22,098,357 of record NC_081805.1, on the reverse strand, counting down.
GAAGGAGAGGGTATATGTGAGTGGTTTTTAGGAAGATTCAGAATTTTCACTCTGGTGACATGGCATTTCACGTTTACCAGCTGTGAAACCCATTATTTTACAACAATTTTGAGTTGGAAATGTCAAGGGCATTTTCGTCTGTTAACATTTGATATCCTTATCATTAATTTAGTTAGTTAGATGGACCATTCCTTAATTTTTGGGCCCAGCTGGGCCCAAAACACAATTCTCCCTTTATAAAATCTACCAATTAAGTAAAAAAAAAAAACAAAAATCAATAATCAATAAAGTTTTGAAAAATTATTTTAGAGGGTGTTTGATAAAACTTAATACTTATTACTTAATGATTTAAATTGATTTTAAGTTAAATTTTATTTGAGTTGTTAATTTAAAATTATTATTTAATTATTACTTTAAGTATTAAAGTAGTTTAATAAAATTAACTTAAAATTTATTCTAAATTATTAAATTAATATATTTATTCTTACAAATTATAATTATAGTAAAGGAGGTCGAGTAATAGTGGAAGTCGTGAAGCAACAAAGAAGATAGTAGAAGTAACTAGATAAAGAAAATAGTGAAAATAATTAGGACAAATGAGAGTAAAAAAGTAAAATGAAGATATAAACTTAAGAATAAGTTAATTATTTTTTCTTATTATTTAAAGTTGTTTTTAACTTTAAATTATATCATTAAGTTATTTTACCAAACATACTTAATTTACTTAATAACTTAAATTAAATTATTAATTCATTTTAAGTTATTAAGTTGATTTACCAAACCTTCGATTTAAATCTTTTTACATAAAAAAAAGAAAGAAATTTGAAGATTATAGAGTTTGTTTAATATTATCATTTAAAAGCAATTTTTTGTTTTTCAAAATGAAAAATTGTTTACAAATATTTTTAACATTATTTGATCATTTGATCAAATAGTTGGAAATATGTTTTTAAAAACAAAGTGAAACACAAAATAGTTTTTAGAGAATAAGAAATTGGTTTCATTGATTTTTAAAAACAAAATATATATATATATATATATATATAATAATAATAATAATAAAAATTATAAAAAGTTAAATAAAGTAGAACGCAATATCTTTATATATATATATATTCTCTTTATCACCTGATATTGAAAATCTTAAAATATAATCTTTCTTTGATTTATATGTGGTTTTTTTTTAGTTTCTCTAAATTAATTGTAGACTAAATCAAAGTATTTTAAAATACGCTGTCTATAATTGGGTATTAAATGTGTTCTAGTAATAAAAAATTTGGCTCGCTTACTGTTAAAAAATTAAATTTTATTTATTTTTATATTTAATTAAAAAATCGATTATGCTTTTGAGCCTTCAAAGCACCAACTAGCCTAAATGAGAGTCTAACTAGCTTGAGGTTCATGGATTTGATGACTATTTATGATATTTACATTTATTTTTGGGGTATATTTAGTCATGTGGCTAGTTTTGTCTTGACATGTTAAATTCAATTGCTTTAGGTTTTTAGAACTGATTTAAATAGAACTGTTTTTTACTCTCTTTTTTTTTTATAAAAAAAAAGGAATTATTTTGACTTAGAAAAATATTTTGAAGAATAAAAAGAAATGGAAAGGAATATGAAGGAAGAGAAAGGAAAGGCTATTTTCATACAAATTTTAATATCATATGTAACAACATTGCAGACAAAGGGAGGAAGACCTAGTAATTTTAATATTGATGTCCCTTTCTTCTTTAATGGATTGTGTCAAATGATAATACCTCCATGACAGGCTAAAAATTATCTGAGACCGTGAACTATGAAAACTTAGGATTTGAAATTAGGAAGAATAATGGGATTTAAATGTTATCAAATATTAGTTTGGATAAGGAGATTATATAATAGATTGCTATTGGATACTAGTGATTTTTGGTATCTATTAATTACTAGCTAGTTATCACAATTGTCTATATCATTTCCTATTTTAAGACAAATTTATAAATAGTCAGTCAGGACTAAAAAGTCGAAACTTAAACCTTAATTGAATTTCATTCATCATATGGCAATTAAGAAACTAGATTAAAAGAAAAATTAGATTTCAAATGTAACTTTGACTATTCAGGTTGATCTCAATTGGCTAAACATTAACGTAATTGAGAAACCCTTGTTTGCTTTGATCTCTATTCTTGAAATTAATGTGACTTGAATAGATTGAATTAAAAATCTTTAATAGTTTTGTTAGTTAATTACATTTATTTTAGTTATATCAAATTCATAAAAGTTGATTCACTCAACATTTTCACTTTAAAATGAAAACAATTACCTTGACCTCGTATTGATATTTTTCATAGGTCAGTAATGATCGATATTATGAGTACTACAAAAATCATACTAACTATTTTTTTTTCTTTAGGATAATTACTACTTATGTAGACTTAGTAAAAATATTGGCAATTAACTATTTTCATTTTAAAATTTTTTAGTCAATTTTGTAATAAACATAATTTCAACATTCAAAAAATGGGGGATTTGAGATGTAACTACATGAATCGTAACCAAGAGCGAATATGCAAACTCGATACAAATTGGAAATGACTTCAAAGTATGCTTAGGATAGCCATAGAGAGGAAAGGGTAAGGAGTTGGAAATGGGAAATTTCTTTCTTTCTTTTTTTTTTCTTTAGAAAAAAAATTCAAATACATTCTTTGAGATAAAAATTCAAACATTTGCACAATCAAATCCTAAAACTTCCACTAAAAACATGAGCAAGCGAATAAAGAGCATTCGGACACAACACAAATTTTATTTTGGTGAGTCAAAGGGTATGCCACTCTCATATCCTCACTGGCTATAGCCCACATCACAAACCCAGAGTTTTCATAGTCCATAGAAAACCACTACAACCTCAAAACTAAATGAGCCCAAGGTCCAATCACAACAACTTAGATTTCAACAACTCCAACCCAAATTACAACATGAACAATTACAAATACCTAGCATCCACACACATTGTTGTCCATTCCCTTAAGCTAAAATTTTAAGTAACAGGTAGTTTAACCTGATATATCAAATTGTGGTTCTTAATTAAAGTTATTAAATTCGAGCTTCCCCATTCATTTATTCTTCTAGTCATTAATTTGTTTGTAATTGGTTATCTGTGAGGCTTGGTGGCAGGCGAGAAGGGTGATCTCGCTGAATTATCTTTATTCCTGCACGACAGATTTGAAGTTTCTTAAGTGACATGCATATATGATCAATGGTTTTTGAACTATGTAAGAGAGTGATTAAGTGGTTGAAGTAATTAGAGGATCGAAAGAGGAGAAGAGGAGAAAGAAGAAAATGGAAAATAAAGAAGCAAGAATGATTTAACAGTACAGATCCTGATGAAGTCTGGGCTATTGGTGTTATCTACAACAGAAACTGCTTGGCTACAAAGAAAGATAAAGGAAATATGAAGTCCTTTGGTTTCTAGCACAAGAAGGGCGTCTCTCCTAATTAAATCGAATGAATATGAGACATATCTGCATTATATTTAACACTTATATCAACAGGTCCTTTGCCATAATCATATGTAAACCTACCTCAACTCCAATGGCAGACAGGTCAGAAGAAGCAGCAGGAACAGATGTCAATTCAACCCTAAGCTCCCAAGTATCAGATGGACCTGAAGTTCACATTTCGACTTCACTACAACAGATGACACCTTCTCTAGATCTACTTTTCAGTAATTTATCTTATCCTTGTTCAGTTTCTATATGAAAATTTCCCATCTTTAATCTTAGAAGGCCTTTGTGGAAATTTCGACTAACATAGTTTCTGCATAGGGGGTATGCAACAGGCCAGATAAGAAGATAGAAAAAATATCCGGTGTAAGCATGTATATGAGTCTGAAATCAATGAACTATGAAAGCTTTCATCTTCAAACTAAATTACAGCTAGAAGTAGAATTGGCTTTCAAATTATAATCTCTTTTGAAGTTCATGAATCTATATCATGCTTTTTGATTGAATAAATGATTGAGTTGGAATAATTTGGTTGAAAATATGTTCTGCATGATGTGTAACTGTTAAGCATATGTTACTGATTGAAACTTAGAAGAAAAATGAGACCTCTACCCTGCTGTATGCATACCCCTTTATCAAGCTGCCTTGAAGGGTGATTGGGAAACAGCTAAGGAGTTCTTGAAATATATCCATCAGCAGTGCATGTTGGTATAAAAAAGGGATAGAATACATGCAGCTCTGCACATTGCAGGTGCAGCGAAGTGTGTCCACTTTGTCAAGGAGATGGTGAAATTGATGGATCCAAAAGACTTGGAACTACAAAATAGAAATGCAAAATACTGCTTTTTGCTTTGCAGCTGCGGCTGGAACAGTGGGAATTGCAGAAGTTATGGTGAAAAAGATGAACGCCTACTAATGATCCGGGGTAGTAAAGGAATGACACCACTCCTCATGGCTGCTCTATTAAGACATAGTGAGATTGTGTGGTATCTCTGCAAGAAGACTATTGATGAAGATTCAACAGAGAAAATATTTTTGAACGCGCTAAATTTGTTATATATATGTACTTCTTGTCTTTTCAAGTTGTCATAATCCTTGAACTCCTGCAATTGCAGAGTTGGCACGTTATCCATCTATCCATACATCTCTAGATTAGAAATTGGACTGATTCTTCCAAAATATGTTTTATGGCTTTTTCTTTCCTAACAGATTTTGTGACAGATTCATACCAAATAGAATAATTTTTTTTTTTTTTATATATATACTGTGTCTAGTTGAAGAAGAGATCTGACATAGCAGTCTGCCTAAGATGTGTAATATCAATCTAATATCATTATTTTATCAGTGAAACATTTCTTTACCTTCTTTTTCCTTGAGATAGTTTACAAGGTATCAAAGTCTAATTCAGGTGCATGCCCATCCATTTATAATACATGGTGATTAAAAAAAAAAGGTCTATCAAATGCTAGCTCAAAATCTCCAGAATAGATTGACGTCCATAAAATGGCTTCTTTGTGAAACTATATGAATCAACCAATCGGTGTAGCAATTCTTTAGTAATCTGTAGTTTTTTGGTGAATCCATGCAGATGTAGCCCTGGACATATTGGAACACTACCACCCACACGCTGGACCTGGCTTAAGATGGGAATGATGAGACTGCATTGCATCTCCTGGCTTGAAAGCCTTCTGGATTCTCTGGTGGATCTAAGCTTGGAATGTGGAGGAAGTTAATTACTTCAAGTGAGTTACTTTCTACAGTCTATCAGGTTTTGAATTGGATGGGGACTGATCAATAACAATAAAAATCGATAATCATCTTTGGTTGGAAAAAAGAGAAGAAACAGGTTGACTGTGGTTAGCTAGTTTCATAAACTGCTCTATAGCACTTTTTAGCATATAGTATTTGTCTAGTTTTGGCACATTCAGTGGGGAAGATCATCCTTGGTCTATGAGGCTGAGGAATATCAGCCGATGAGCTTATCCAAGGCTGTTGTTCGAGTAATACTATGACAGGCCTCAACTAAAAGCATGTTTAACTGTATCTTTGGAAAACAAAATTAAGCCTATATTTTGTTATTCCTTATTTATCTATGTCTGAAATGCTACTATCAATTCTCTCCTAATGGAAGTGTTGAGAAAAAAACCAGCCTTGAACTAGGGACTGTTAGAGCAGAAACTAAACCAGAAGGAGATGACCAGTTTACAAAGACCTTCTCTTAGGAATAAAATCAAACAGCTGATACGCAATCAACCAAGATCAAGAACACAAGAGAATTATCATGGTTCGATCAACTTAATCTACATCCACACTGATTTCCTGAAGCCTTTATTAAACTGTACCAACCAGAGTTTACATAAGAATAAAAAACAAAGAAATTACAGTTTTTCCTCAGGAACCCTCCTTACCTCTGTTTCTTTCTTTCTATACAGGAAAACCGAAACAAACCTATGGTTATGGATTTCAAGCTCTCTTTTTTTCTTGCACTCTATTCTATACAATTGAATGCCCTTTACCAATTTTTTCCGAGTCTGCACCTTAAAGCACAGTAAAAAACTCTAACTAACTAACAACACTCCCAAGATAGTCGTTATCCTACCCAGGTCAACAAGCTTTTTGTTTGTTAGTTGAGCTTAGTCAACAACCTTGCCACTTGTCACTTGATAGTTGGCAAACTCTACAAAACTCCACCTTGACAACCTATTAAGTTGACAAGTGTCTGAACTACCTTCAAGTCTTAGTACTTTCCCTAATGGGAAGTCTTCAGTAGTCTCCCATGTTGATCAAATTCAAACAGTGTTTGAACTTAGTCACATTTAGAGACTTAGTCAATATGTCGGATGGATTGTCTTTAGTAGGAACTTTTCCAACTCAAATCTCTCCTGCAACAACGATATCTCTCACAAAGTGCAGTCTTACATCAATATGTTTGGACCTTTTGTGGAAGGATTGATTCTTGGCTAAATGGATTGCACTTTGGTTATCACAATATACAACAACTTTACCTCTATTCATGGCTAATTCTTCTGTAATACCCTTCAGCCAAATTGCCTCCTTCACAGCCTCTGTCATTGCCATGTATTCAGTTTCAGTGGTTGAGAGAGCTACCACTAATTGAAGGTTAGCCTTCCAGCTTATTGCTCTTCCAAACACTGTGAATACGTACCCAGTAAGAGACTTTCTGGTGTCAATGTTCCCAACATAATCAGCATCTACAAACCCTTGTAACTGAGTTCCCAACTGACTATTATCTCCATAAATCAGCCCTAAGCTTCTAGTACCAACTAAGTATTAAAAAAACCACTTTAGTGCTTGCCAATGTGGCTTTCCAGGGCAGCTCATGTATCTACTTATCATGCTAACCGCATATGCAAGATCAGGCCGAGAACACACCATAGTGTACATCACACTGCCCATCATGCTAGCATAAGGTATCATTTCCATAAACTTTTTCTCTTCATGAGTCTCAGGTGCTTGTGTTATGGAAAGTCTAAAATGTTGTCCTAGAGGAGTACTCACTGGCTTTTCATTATTCATCTCAAATTTGCTTAGTACCTTTTAGATGTATGACTTTTGAGATAGCCTAAGTACCCTCTTGCTCCTTTCTGTTTCTATCTCCATTCCCAAAATTCTCTTGGCTGAACCAAGATCTTTCATTTCAAATTCAGCCTTAAGCATCTCTTTAACCTACTCCAAGTGTCTTCTCTCCTTACATGCCACCAGCATGTCATCACATATAGTAAAAGATATACCATGCTGCCTTTAGTTAGCTTAAAATATACACATCCATCATGGTTGCTCCAATTGAAACCAATATATAGCATGTACTTATCAAATCTCTTATACCATTGCCTGGGTGATTGCTTTAGGCCATAAAGAGATTTCTTAAGTAAATATACCTGACCATCCTTGATTCCTTCCCCAAAGCCTTCGGGTGGTTACATATAAATCAGCTCATCAAGTTCTCCATGCAAGAATGTTGTCTTCACATCCAATTGATCCAACTCCAAGTCTTCATGAGCTATATAAACCAGCAACAATCGGATTGAACTGTGTTTGACTACAGGAGAAAATATCTCATTATAGTCAACACCCTTCTTTTGTGAAAACCCCTTAGCCACCAGCCTTGCCTTGTACCTTGGAGCATCCTCTCCTAGTGTCCCTTGCTTTCTTTTGAAAACCCACTTGGAGCCTACTAGTTTTCGGTTCTTGGGTTTAGTGACCAATTCCCAAGTCTCATTTTTCCTCAAGGAATCCATATCTTCTTGTATAACTTTTACCCACTGATCAGCCTCATTGCTATTGATGGCTTCTTGGTATGTTTTTGGCTCCATATCCACTATTTCTTCAGCTACACTCAATGCAAATGTTGTCATCTCAGCTTGGCCATACTTCTTGGGAGGTTTGACTTGTCTTTTCTGCCTGTCTCTTGCCAGACTATAGGATTCCAACCCTCGAGTTGGTTCATCTTGTATTTCTTGTACTATTTCTTCTTGAACTGTCTCTAATGAAGTCTTTGTAGATTTTTCAGGTTGCGAAGTCTCATGCTCCACCTTAAACTATAATTGATCTAACCCTTCCACATCTTTGGCTGGAGTTTGTTTTGACATATCTTGCTTATTAAAAGTTACATATTTGCTAATTATACACTTCTCTTTGCCTTGTGTTTTTATCCACAACTTGTAACCTTTAACTCCTTTCGGATACCCCAAGAAAATACACTTTACAGCCCGTGGTTCTAACTTATCTGTTTTGGTGTGTACATAAGCTGTGCATCCAAAAACTTTGAGATGTTGATAATCTACAGCTTTCCCAGTCCACTTTTCTTGAGGGGTTTTGAATTGTAATGCTGATGATGGGCTCCTGCTAATCAAATGGACAACTGTTTCTACAGCCTCAACCCAGAAAACCTTTGACAATCCTAAACTTGACAGCATACATCTCACCCTCTCCAAAATGGTCCTATTCATGCGCTCAGCTAGGCCATTTTGTTGAGGTGTATATCTGACAGTTCTATGTGTAGCTATGCCTTCTTTTTGACAAAATGAATTAAAATCATTTGATAAGAACTCAAGCCCATTATTTGTTCTCAACTTCTTCACTTTTCTACCTACTTTAGTTTCAACCAAAATTTCCACTCTTTGAACTTTAGGAAGGTTTCACCTTTATTTTTAAGAAATAAATCCACACTTTCCTAGAGTAATCATCAATAAGAGTTAAGAATTACCTTGCTCCACCTAAGGACGGTACCCGTGATGGTCCCCACAAGTCAGAGTGTATATAGTCCAGCTGGTTTTGTGTTTCATGTATTGTTTTGGCAAACTTCACCCTTGTAGCCTTGCCAAACACGCAATGTTCACAAAAAGGCAAATCTGTCAGCTTGTAGTTTCCCAGCACCCCTTGCTTTTGCAGCTCTTGTAGTCTCTTGTGGCTGATGTGACCAAGCCTCTGATGCCATAGCTTGGTTATCCCCACATCCTCCTTCAACACAATAGAAACCTTGCCTGTCATAGTCTGGCCTATAAGGGTATATCCCCACATCTGAGCAATCCTTCTTGAAGTGCCCTTCCTTGTGACAGATAAAACACTTGAACTTCTTGGTATTGGATTTTGATCTAGCCTTTAAATTCTTGCATTTCTTTTCTCGTTTGTCATATCTGCCCTTGATGTTTAAACCTTCACCCGACTCATCCTTGGATTCTTCTTGTTTCTATAATTCTCTAGCATGCAAAATGGACTGCACCTCATCAAAGGTCATGCTGTCTCTCCCATACATTATGGCCTCTTTCATGTTAGTATATGATGCATTTAAAGAGGTCAGTAACAGAATTGCTTTATCTTCATTTGATATTGTGATATCAATATTTTCCAAATCCAAGATTATCTTATTGAAGTGATCAAGATGCTCTTCAATTGCCATACCCGAGGTTATCTTGAATGTGTATAACTTGATTTTCTTAGGTAATCGGTTTGCTAATGACTTGGTCATGTATAGGCTCTCGAGCTTGAGCCACAACTCAGCTGCAGACTTTGCTTTAGCCACGTCTCTCAGCACAATATCACCTAAAGAAAGAATGATGGCACTTTGAGCTTTCTCCAATAGTTCTGTTTTCTCCTTTTCTTGCATGGTATTGAGCAGGTTTTTCTCTCAGTCTCCATAACCCGAAATCATTTCTGTCTGTAAACTTTTCTACATCGAACTTTGCAGTCCCCATTATAACCCAAAGGCTCTGATACTAATTGTTGAGAAAAAACCAGCCTTGAACTAGGGACTGTTAGAGTAGAAACTAAACCAGAAAGAGACGACTAGTTTACAAAGACCTTCTCTTAGGAATAAAATCAAACAGTTGGTACGCAATCAACCAAAATCAAGAACACAAGAGAATTATCGTGGTTTGATCAACTTGATCTACATCCACACTGATTTCCTGAAGCCTTTATTAAACTGTACCAACCAGAGTTTACACAAGAATAAAAAACAAAGAAATTACAACTTTTCCCCAAGAACCCTCCTCACCTCTGTTTCTTTCTTTCTATACAAGAAAACCGAAACAGACCTATGGTTATGGATTTCAAGCTCTCTTATTTCCTTGCACTCTATTCTGTACAATTGAATGCCCTTAACCAGTTTTTTCAGAGTTTGCACCTTAAAACACAGTAAAAAACTCTAACTAACTAACAACACTCCCAAGATAGTCGTTATCCTACCCAGGTCAGCAAGCTTTCTTTTTGTTTGTTGAGCTTAGTCAACAACCTTGCCACTTGTCACTTGATAGTTGGCAAACTCTACAGGAAGGAGTTCATGTTGGAAGATTACTAGTGTCCTGTTTGAATATACAATTTAATCCCTTTAACAACTAGCAGATCATATCCCACTCCATCTGATTAAATAGCTCCAATGGCTGCCTCATAACACACTATGAGCTAGTTTTATCCTTAATCTGCAACTATATATTCAAGTTAGCTTGATTTTTATTTTCATTTCATTATTTATTTATTTATACAACTCTAATGTATGCTTCTTATCATATGAGCTGCTTAACTTCATTTGGAATCTACAATCATCCACATTTGCTACATTTATTTTTTGCTTTTCTGCTTTTGCATTGGCTAAAATTGATAAGTCGGTTTCTTTCAATGGTTTCTGTTACTTTATTACAGTTGACCACATCGAGGTGCTATCACTATATTATTCATGTATGTAGTGCTATTACTACAAGTTTATGAACCTAATTTGCTACCATTATTGTGATTACTCGATTTTAGCTTGAGTAATTAGTTTGTTTCCACTACAATTCCAAGGAAGAAAATGGGACACAAAAAAGATTTGGGGCAAGCATAAAAGCCCTTCCAACTAGTCAAATTCCTTTGGAAACAGGTTATACAACTAAATGACTTGGAGATTTTCAGCGATAACCCATATCGGATAGGGGAGAAAGTAGTTTCTAATGCTATATAAGTATGAACTTCTTTTAACCATATAGACACATTTTAAAGCCATGAAGACCCCTTTGATCTAGAGTTTTAAACCATGTAGATGACATTTAAAGCCATGATGGCCCCTTTGGGTTTAAAATGGACAATATCTACACACCCAACATTTTCAATATGAGTAGGAGGCCTTTCGACTTTTATTGCAGCAGCATTAGGAAAACATTTTGGTCTTAGCAGAACTTGTTCATTCTCATCCTGATCTCATATATATGGAAAGTAGATAACCACAACAGGCTATATTTCATGTTACGGTTAGTTTACATCATCATGAGAGCATCTTCAATCCGCTATATGAGATAGGCTCAATTAAAGACTAGATAATATCATATAAAGATGAGAATCATAACAACATGTTGCACTTGGATGAAAAGTTAGCACCTCAAAGTCGGCTTAATATTGTATCAGGAGCACCTCCTCAGATGCAATGAGAGCTACAGTGGTTTAAGGTAAATATTACTACTTAAATTGTAAATTAATAAGACTATTTTTGGTTCCATATGCTTTTTGAACTTACAAGTGAGAATTCTAAAATTTGAGTTTTGGTCACCAGTTTTAGAAGTAAGTTTTATTTCTCATGAATTAACCCTAGTATCTCAAAAACTTAAATCAACAGTGGATGCAAACAATTCATTTATTCCTCTAGTACTGGAATGTGATGGAGTTAATGCATTCCATGATATGGTTTCTTGGACTGTGATCAAAGTTATAATAATTAATTCTTATCCAACAGATGTTATAAATAATTCTCCCAATTAAAAAAGAAAAAAGAAAGATACAGTTAATAGGGTTATACAAAAATTTGGAGGAAGTAGGGGAATGGGGCAACCAACTTCTTCATGTAGCAGGAGATGGAGATTGAAGGTCAAATGCAACTTGCAAGATTCTTCAATTGGTCTAGAAGTTAGTTTTTTCTATTGGAAATATTTCTTGTCTTGATATTGACATTTTTTCTATGTGATATTACAAATTTTCTGTGTGGTAGAAGGTGAAGAAGATTATCAAACCTTCATATAAAGAAAAGAAAAACTCGTAAGGCAAAGCTCCTTGGGCTTTATTCACTGAGGAGCATGAAGGCTTAGTAAAGGAAAGAGAGAAGTGGTTGGCAGAATACAATTGTTTCATCTATGGTTGTTGTGATATTTATAGCCACTGTAGTCTTTGCTGGAGCCTTTACTGTACCTGGTGGTAACAGTCAAGACACTGGCACTTCTATTTTGTTGAAAGAGAAGTCATTCATGGTTTTTGCAATCCCAGATGCAATAGCAGTATTCACCTCCTCAACTTCAATACTAATGTTCTTATTCATCCTTACCTTATGCTATGCAGAAGACAATAGTCTTTGACTGATTACCCTCATTCGACTCTCAATGCTTTTCACTTCTATCACAAACATGATGGTTGCTTTTACCATAACATTTTTTTTTTTTTTTTTTTATAGTTTTTCATTATGGATTTGCATGGGTCCCTTGTTACAATTGCTCTAGCTGACCGTGTACCTGTCACTTTGTTTGCTTCACTCAAAGATATGTATTTTCAAAAACTATGAAGTCTTTTTTTGTTAGAGTGTTTTTCTTTTTTTAAAAAATAAAATAAAATAAGTGACGACTCGGGTTTTACCAATAACAAATTTTCACCATTAAAAAGTAAGTCTTGTTGATGAGAGGAGATGGATGTGAAAAATGCGGGTCTATAAGAACAACTTCTAAAAAACATGTAAGAACATCTATAAGTCAAACAACTTCAATTCCCTCATGCGAACATGTGAGAAGGGGCATGCCTAATTAACCAACTTTATTAGCTTACTTTGGGCCAACCCTTCTAGCAAATTTATTATGATAGCAAACACGAGGTGCACCATTCTCAACTATACGACTCAAATCAATGTGGAAGTCACCAAAACTTGGACCTTGAAGCTTGTTTCGCTTTAACAACCAGAAATTCATTATTCTATTGTTTTTTTTTTTTTTGCTTTTTTCCACCCCGATGCAGTCTTCCCCAGCCACCATACATCTTACCTTTTTTAAATTGTAGATGCTGTTCATATTGGTGGGAAAGTGGATTAGACTCCCTTGACATGTTAAAGCAGTTGAACATCTTACCTTGTCATGTAACCCTGGATATTTTGTCCATGGCATGGCAAGTATTCTTCTTCCCTTCTGAGTTTTTCACCGATTCTTTCTATTTTATTTTGTCCACTACGGTTATGTAGCTTGAGTCACTCAGGAAATAAGTTCTTACCAACCTGCTATATAAGTTCTCGGTGAGGTATTTTGAACCCTTACTAATTTATAGTAATTTTTACAGTGAAGAAAGCTGGGAACAAAGCCTTGTATTTATCAGTGGGTGCTCTATATGTATCTCTTCTACTTCTTTCTTTTTTATTCACAGCGAGAAACACCACGGGTAGTAAAATTCTATAGATTCCTTGATAATAATTGTAACACTTGGGTAAAGTCTTCATGAAATTATTAGTCAAATAGTAAAACAGAATGGTGAAAATCTACGTGTTAATATTTAATTGGGAGAGATTTTGAAAAAATTAATAAAAAATCAATAATTTGAAATTTTCGATAAGACTAGAAATTTCATAAGTTAAATTTAAATTGGGAGAAAAAATTAACTATTTTGAAAAATTAAATATTAAATATATTATGAACATTAATTAAATTATTATTGGATAATTATCAGAGAATAAAAAAAATTTGGTAAAAATTTATATTATATTGAATTATTATAATGGATAATTAATTTAATTTTATAACAAATCAATTTAATTTTTATAATTGGAATTAAACATTATAGAATTGCAAAATATAAAACAAAATTGAATTGAAATTAAATTAAGAGTAAATTATAATATATGAATTTAGAAAAATGTTCAAATAGGTAAATTAATTAAATGTGAATTTAGTGAACTTAACTTTTGAAAGTTTGATGTAATTAAAGAATTTGATAAATGAAGTAAATTAAATAAAAGTTATACTAAAGGATTGAGAATTTGATTATTATAAATTGAATGACTAAATAATTGATAGAATTAAATTTTATAATATTGTTTAAATTTTTAGTAGTAAATAAATATTGGTAAAATTGATAGGTTAAAAATTATTATGAATTTCAACTTCTTTGATGTTGAAAAATTATTTTATGTTTCAAATATTTTATGAAATTAATTTTTTTTAATAGTTAATGAAATCATATCATAAATGAATTTAACAAAAATAGTTCAAGTAATTAAAGTCAATTTTTTTTTTTGAAAAATAGGTTTATAGTAAATTTAATTAAGAATATAATGATATTTTTTGTAAAACCATTGTAGAGTTAGAATTAAATAAGTTCAATTTATTATTAAGAAAGGGGATGTACGTGGTATTTTTAAATTTGTTTAATAATAATAATATATATTTATTATCAAGTGGACAGGGGAGAAAGTTAGAAGGAAAAAGATAAGGAAGAAAAAAAGGAGCGAGGACAGAACACGGGAGTCGCGGAGGGCAAAATGTAACACGCCTTCGGTCGGCCTATTGATCCGCCAAATGACCTCTATTTTGCTTAAAATTTTAGTAGAATATTCTATTCAACGCGGATAACACTTTTACGGAGCTCGATTTTAGTTTCAACGGTTAGATTTTTGAATATGAGGTAGAGTGGTTTAACCCAGAAAACTTTGATTTAATTTTTTTTTTTGAAAAAAAAATTTATATTGTGTTTTTGGGAGATAATAGATGTTATTTATATTATTTGAAGTATTATTATGGTTATTGATAATTTTATTTTGGTGATTTACGGATTTTTTGGAATATTGGTAATAATTGGGATGATTTAAATATAGAAAAATAGTTGTATTGAGTGTTAGGAATTATTGAGATTGTTGGGATAAATAAAGATAGACTATAAATTGTTGATTTTTGGATTATTGGGAATTTTCTTGGATGTTTTTGGTGATTTAAATGTGGAAAAATAATATTGATAATAATTGGGATGATTTAAATATAGAAAAATAGTTGTATTGAGTGTTAGAAATTATTGAGATGGATAAATAAAGATAGAGTATAAATTATGTTTTGTTGATTTTTGGATTATTGGGAATTTTCTTGGATGTTTTTGGTGATTTAAATGTGGAAAAATAATTGTATTGGGTGTAAAAAAAAATTGTTGAGATGGTTGGGAATAAATAAAATTAGAGTATAAATTATGTTTTGTTGATATTTGGATTATTGAGAAATTTTTTTGGATGCTTTTGATGATTTAAATATGGAAAAATAATTGTATTGGGTGTTAAAAAAATTATTGAGATTGTTAGGAATAAATAAAATTAGAGTGTAAATTATATTTCATTGATATTTGGATTATTGAGATTTTTTTTTTTAATATTTGTGATGATATTGTTAAAGAAAAATTGTTATATTGGTTGTTGGAAATTATTAAATAAAAAAATTTATGTGGTTAAGGTTTAAACTATGTTTTGATGATATGCAAATTATTAGTGAATTTTCTTGTGGTGATTAAAGTGAACAAGAAATCGATGTGTGGATTACCTATTAAAAAAAGAAGAAAAAAAGAAGAAATTGATGTGTGGATTGTTGGAAATTATGAAACATAATGGGAGTAAATAGAAATATGTCTTGGAAAATTGTGGATATTAAAATATGATTTGATCGCACTTCATATTCATCATGGTTGTGTGAAGAAAAAGAAAAAATTGAAGAAATGGAAATGAGAATGAAAAGACCCCAAAGAGGGCAAAAATGAAAAGAAAAGAGAAATGAGAAATGGAAGGACCATAGAGGAGGCAAATTAAGTAGTGAGTAAGATCTCTAGGGTGAAAGACATAAAAGTTTACCTTGGGAAGACTGCAAATGGGGAGTGTATTTGGGTACGAACAAGTATCCTTCGGTAAAAGCCTGAGAATAATAGTGCATTGTGTGATTATGTGTAAGCATTTGCGTCATGTTTGCATTGGAATAAGGAATTGTATCTTTTAATGGATTGACATCAATTGTATGATTGAATATATTATTCGAGACTGAAACGACTTACTTAATTTGTAAATTTGGAATTGTTTGATATGCTATATATATATGGTTGAAAAAGAAAAGTGATAATTTTGATTTGTTTAAATTTGTATAGTTGAGATTTCATTTAAGGTATACAATGTAAATGTAATATTATATTTTGTCATGCAATTGTGTTTTATTGACTTAGAATTTCTAACCCATTTGAGGTGTAAAACACCCTATGAGCAATGTGGAAATGTTCATCCCTTTATTTTCTAAAATTTTTAGATGTAGATATAGTTTCTAAGGAACTACAAGAAGCTCAGGAAGTGTTCCATAAAGTCCCAGAGAGTAAATGAACCATAATTATGGTTGTTTTTAAATTGTATTACGTTTTGGCATGTAGTAATTTGAATTATAAGGACTTTTGTAACTTAAACTATATTTTATTAGTTTGTAAAACTTTTTGTAAATATTTGGGTTATCATCTTGGGTGGTAAGATGGTGGATTTATTGTACTTGTGAATAAGTGATGGTGTGATGGTTAGTTTTGGAAAAATAAAATGAAATAAAATAAAATAATATGATATAGTAAATCTTAGTTTAATAGATTTATTTGGGATTATTGGTTGATTGTTAACTTGGATTAGGAGAAACCTTAGGGTTAAACCTTTGACCTAGGGTCATAGGTCAAGTTCTAGGTTGCCTAGAATTTGGGTCGTGATAATAATATTAGCTCAAGTTGTCTTCTCCATTGCTCTTTTGACTATCCATTGATCTATATATGTATGTATAACTTAGAGCTTCAATTTTTGGGTACTGTTAGTTTTGTCTTTGCATTCAGATATTCCCTGGTCGTTCGTGATTGGTTTGCTGTGGGGGTTGGGATCATACAGGAAGGACTGATGATTCCTTTATTTTCTTATACCTACTGGTTCATTTTAATTCTTCCATGGCGTTGTTTCTTGAAAAAGATATTTAGGTAAAGGTTTGAAGTAGCTAGAGTGACAATTGATTGTGACTACTGGTATATTTCAATTATAATGGACAAGAGTAAAAGGCTAGATATAAATTTGATTTATAACTTTCTATGTAAGAGAATTGTTAGTTGGAATTGGAGGATGACGGAGGAGGTAATTAGGAGAAAGAAGGTAAGTAATATTAGAGCAAACTTAATAGTGTTGGATCGTGCTAGAGTCTTGGTTGTTGGCATGATGATCTTAAATAATTAGTAACTGATTTGCTATCAAGAAGCTAAATGCGCATGTCTCCCTTAAATAAGGTGAAAAGTGAAAGGAAATGAGATGTATATATCTATATATATATATATATATATATATACATTACACATTAATATGCAAATGTTGTCTTTGCCTCAATCATAGGTGAACTTAACCCATCAAATGGCACGTGTGATGGGCAAAGAAGAGCTAAGAATAGATATCAGCTCGCTAGCACAAGATGGACATGAAATTGAGACTGGGACTTCACCTGAACAGATGTCACCTGTAGATCTAATTTCTGGTAGGTTAATTATCTTATTCTTATTCAGATCTTTAATGAATTTGTTCCATTTTTATTGACTTTAGAAGTTCTTTAATTATGCATGACTATTGGTATTAACATGGTTCATACGTAAAAGTTATACAATTGCAATATAATAAGGTGGAAAAATTATTGGTCTACATGAAGGCATAGCTTTGGTGATAGCTTCCCCCACAGGGTTTCACATTAAGAGGCCAATTCAAGCCAGAGTTTTGAAGTCAATGAATTAGAATCTGTAGAATGTATTTGAATTAAAATGTTTGATTTGAAAATTTTCATTATGGTTGTGTTACTGAGATGCTTATCTTGATGCTGGAAACTTATACAGGAGATAGAGACCTCTACCTCGCTGTATGCATACCTCTTTATCGTGCCGCCATGAAAGGTGACTGGAAAACTGCTAAAGGTATTTTTGAAATGTTTCCAGCAGCAGTGCGCTTCACCATCACACCAGGAGGGGACACAACCCTTCATATTGCTGCTGCAGCAAAGCATGTCTACTTTGTTGAGGAGATGGTGAAAATTATGGAACCAGAAGACTTAGAACTTAAGAACCAATATTCGAATACTGCTTTTTGGTTTGCTGCTGCAGCAGGAATAGTGGGAATTGCAAAGGCTATGGTGAAAAAGAATGAAATCCTTCCAATGATCCGAGCTTATGATGAAATGACACCACTCCATGTGGCTGCTCTATTAGGACATAGTGAGATGGTGTGGTATCTCTACAACAAGACTGATCATGAACAATTAACTGTTAGCGATTGGGTTAAGCTGCTTAATGCATGCATCAGTACTGATCTGTATGGTGAGTAGATAATTTTTTCTCTCCATCCAGAATCACCCACCAGCTAGTTAAAATATAGGGAAAGGCATTGTCTTATATAATGCACACGTAGTCTTTGGTTGCATTACCAGAATAATATTTGTTGAGTAGCAAATACCAGCAGCTTTAAGCACTTCCTTCCCCAGTTGGGTTTTGCAATCATAGAGTTGGTGAATCATTTAGCAAACAATTTTTTATTCACTGTATTTTATTTGATTTTTTAATTAATATTCCAGGTTTAATTTTGATAATTTTTGTTTTACTAAATGCTTTCTTATAATCACCACCTTGCATGTCCACAAAATGGCTTCTTTGGGGAAACTATATAAAGTCAACAAATAGGCACAAAAATTCTTTATTTGTAATATTTTGTTAATTCATCATGCAGATGTAGCCTTGGACGTATCGAGCCATCACCCAACATTGGCTGTAGAAAGAGATGGGAATGGTGAAACTGCATTGCATCTCCTGGCTCGGAAGCCTTCTGCATTCTCGGGGGGAGATCAGCTTCATATATGGAACACTGTCATTAATTCAAGCAAGTTATTTTCTCTATCTTTTGTTGAGGTTTGAAGTAAATGAAACCTAAAGGAAATAATAAAATAAACAACCACCAACTGAAAAATTAAGTATACCTTGGTGGATGATACAAGGATAACCCTAATTTAATTAGCTGTAATTGAATAGCACACCCCAACAGGTACCATTATAGTTGTTTAATTTAGCAAGCCTGAATTTCATGAGCTTATCCTATGTTGTCATACCATATTTGATGGCAAGCCAAATCATAAAAGCATGTGGGAAACAAATCAATTTAGCCCAAGTTCTCTTATTCCTCGTTTGTATATACAATGCTTATCATTTTTTTCCTAAAAGGGGGGTGTTCTTCACAATTACTGCTGTTACATTTGATCAATCTAATTAATTATATAGCTACAATCCATGCTTCATGTCACAAAAAGAGCTTATCATATTTGGAATCCACAGCCATCCATGATAGCTTGATTTTTTTGTTGTTCTGCCTCGTTTGTACCATATCTTTGGATTGTTTCCTTTTTTTTTTTTCTCTTTTTTTTCTATTTTAATTTCCTTATGATTGACTAAATTAATTAAAGTATCACTATATTATTCATGCATATATGTATAGATCTATCACATACAAGTTTCTAATGTTGCTATTGTTTTTGTTGCCAGTATTTGATTTTGGAATGCTAATTAATTTATTTTTCACTGGCAGTATCATGTAAAAGAGTGGAAGACAAGAAAATTTTGAGGCAAAACAAATCTCTTAAACTAGTCAAACACCTTTGGCAGCAGGTTATAGTACAACCGCACTCCGAGATTTTAGATCTGATCAGATCTCCTTCTCCACTGCTCCTTGTTGCAGCAGAATTAGGAAACACTGTGTTCTTAACAGAGCTTATTGCCATATATCCTGATCTCATATGGGAAGTAGACGATCACAATAGGTCTATATTTCATATTGCAGTTTTACATCGCCAGGAGAATATCTTCAATCTTATATATGAGATAGGTTCAATGAAGGATTTGATTGTGCCAAATAAAGATGAGAATGATAACAACATCTTGCATTTGGCTGGAAGATTGGCACCCCCACGTCAACGCAATATTGTCGTAGGTGCAGCTCTTCAAATGCAACGAGAGCTATTATGGTTTAGGGTAAATATCGCTGCACAAATAATCTTTTTGGTCTAAACTTTTTGTTTATCTTACAATTTGAAATGTGGTAGGAGGTGGAAAAGATGGTGCTACCTTCATTCAGAGAAAGGAAAAACAGAGATGGTGAAACACCCTGGGATTTGTTCACTAAGGAGCACAAAGATTTAATGAAGGAGGGGGAGAAGTGGATGAGAGGAACTGCTGCTCAATCTATGCTTGTTGCAACCCTCATAGCCACTGTTGTGTTTGCTGCAGCCCTCACTGTACCAGGCGGTAGCAATCAAGATACTGGCATTCCTGTTTTGTTGAGAAAGAAATCCTTCATATTTTTGCAGTATCGGATGCAATAGCGTTATTCACCTCTTTGACTTCAATACTAGTGTTCTTATCTATTGTCCTAACTTCACGCTATGCAGACGACGATTTTCTCGAGTTATTACCTTCCAGGTTGATGTTTGGACTCTTTACACTCTTCATTTCAATTATATCGATGATGGTAACTTTTACTGCGACCTTTTTTCTACTTTTCAGTCATGGAGTCACATGGGCCCCTATTCTTGTTGCTGTATTTGCTTTTTTGCTGGTCACACTTTATTTTTCAATGCAATGCCGCCTTTGGGCACATATAATTCGCGCCACATATTGCTCTAGGCTTATCTTTAGACCCAGGAAGCATATGCTTTACTAGCGAAGTTCAAATTTTGCAATGAGAAACTTCATTGGCTAAGCTACTTTTCCTTTCTAGTTGTATTCCATCAAACTTGTGCTTCGCCGGTATGTAAGTAGACTTTAATTGTATTTCTTCTCCTGTAAAAAACTTCACCAACATTTATAAACTTTATGTATTAAATCAATGCATATCTTGCTGTCATTCATATTCCTTTATGTTCAAATTGGTATTCTTGGGTGCCAATTGGAATCTTTTTGTTGGTAAACATGATAGGCCCAGAGGGAGTGAATAGATTTATGTTCAAATTATTTTTCATGACCAATATTTCCATTCTTATGAATAATTTTGAGTTATCTGAAGAAAATAATTTAATCCTACCATGTTTTCTTTTAAGTGAAGTCAAGGCTACAATGGATTGTGGTGGACTTGAGAAGGAATTTTGTGAGTACTTTAAGTTGGTAATTTTGAAAACCTAATTCGTAATTCCATTGAAGTACTTGCCTAATGAAGATCAAGGGGTTGAAATCACTAAGAGAATAACATATATAATTATATATATATAGTTGAGGTAGTGGAGGGAGGAAATCAAATCAATTGGATTTTTCAAGTAAATGGTTGTCTTGGATATACATCTTTTCAAAAAAAAAACTTTGGAAAACTGTTTTTGGACTAAGTATTTTTGTGCCCTATTTCAATATTGATCAAGTATTAAGTAGGATAAATCCACCTTCAACTGTAAAAAAATTCAACCATCGAACAGTTTTCTTTTCCCTATTTAAACCTGAAATCCCCATTTTACGGTTGGGGCACAGTAAACACCATCATACATACACTACACGAATAATATCTTATTGTAGCGGCTAGTGACCCTCACTAGAGGTCAGAAATGGTGTGGTGTGGCAAGTGTAGATTGGGTAAACAGAAAAAGAAAAGGGCTAACCCCTTCAAGATTGGCACAAAAGCTTCATGTTAATATTTGAAAATTTGGAGAAATACAAAACACATTGGTCAACAAAAATGCTTCTCCTGAACATGATATCTGTTATAAACCTTTTTTTTCAGCAAAAAAAAAAATATAGAATCATACAATGGATATATACAGATGGTGAGTCCCAGTTAGCATCAACAAAACAAATCTGCAGGAACACAAAATAGATTTTTTAGATCAATATATTGAGAAAATGACTTGACACTAAAAAAGAAAGGCCAAAAAGCTTTGAGATTTGATGTTTTGTTAACAGAGATCCATGAGGACATAGAACAACATATTTAAATGGTTACTTTTTCTATGAATAAGAAAAAAATAATACATGAGTAACAGCACACCAATGCTTATTTGAATAAAGTGGCATTCATGGACAAAAACTAAAGAAACCAATTGGGACTAGGGGGCAAGGCTATGATATTATCAATTGTGTTCTTGATGCAAAACACTAGGCATACTATTATTACCATTGAGAGTAGCATGATATATTCGCTTCTTAGCAAGTCCAATATCTGATAGTGTCATATTACCTTGCAGGTAGGATACAAACAACAGATGAAATGTGAGTAGCAACAATCAGGTAATGAAAATCTCATTTTGAACAATATAGGAACCCAACATCCAACAAAATAGCATGAACAAGAGACTGCTATGCCTTTCATGATACAAGGAACTTTTGCCTCCATAAATTAGTAATTACTTGATACGGAGTAAAATTTAAGGGTACAACAAACACCACCGCCTCATAATTCAAGAACTAAACCATCAAGAAGGCTATGTTGAAATCTAATCACCACATCGAAATAGGTATTTCTCTGGTCTCAACAAGTGGCACAAGGAAATTTTTGTATCTAGTGAATACCTTTGCCTACATCTAGTACAAGGTTTTGTTTTTTTCTTGTAAACATATATATACATCCAAACATGTACACACACGTGTATGCACTTTGAAGTTCCCAAGAAATTATAAGTAGATTTTGTAGGTACATGGTTGTGACCAATTCTTGTCCTACCTTGTAGTTCTAGGTTAGCCCAAGGGTGCACCTTTTCCAAATTTTCTCTTTATGATATTGCTTTATCCCTCTAGGGATATATTGTTAATGGCCACAACCTCAACAATCTTTTTCATGTTTTCATGCATGGATCAGTTTAAAAAGGAAAAACATCAGAGTTTGAACTTCCATTATTTTACTATAGGTACAAGGTTTACATTTTTTGGTATTCATGCCCCAGTTTAGTGATTTTCATACAGACATGTGCATATGGTGTTTTCTTACATGCTTATTGATGAAATCCTCCCTTCCCAAGTCCACAATTCATCCTAAGTTTATCAAAAAGACATCAAGGCATCATAGAAAATCAACAGTTCTAATATTGTAACATCTCCAACATTTGTAGAAAAAAACAAGATTCCATATTTGATCTTTAGATTATAAATTAAGGTTCAAAACTCAAAAGCACATTCATATAGACACAAACCTCACTAGCTATCAGCTTTCGGACATTATTAACATATAATTTTCCCATACATTACAAATGAGCTTAATTTGAGAGTTATACCTTGGCAATGAGAGAACCTACTTTGGGCAATAATTCAAATTGTGACAGAATTTTTTTGGTCTCCATCTCATCCTTGTAGCAACATGCAGCTTACTTATGTCATTCCACTTGTGTGGAGCTACCATTATCTTACCAATAACATGCAAAGTAGACAGTAAGACTGATCAAGAAATCAAAATTCCTTATGTTTTGAATCTTACACTGCAAGGAGAGTGGAACTATGACTGTCCAAGTGTGGTTGCTTGTCGAGAGTTGAAAATTTGGATGATTATTTGGAGGTTCTATTCAAATTCTTGGGCAGAATCATTAGAGAATGAAAAATGATCAAGAAATTTGGGCAACAATAGAGCAAGTAAGAAAAATTTAGATCTGAAATGAAGCATGAACTAGACTAAGAATGATAGTTAGTTCATTTGCAGTCCTTGTAAGGAAATAACTAAGTCTCCAAGTGTATTATTACTTTCCCAAAGATTTTGGCCAACCCTTACATTTGTAAATAAAGTTTGAAGTTTTTATTGATCAACAAAAACTGATTGTCTTAATATCAAAAACAAAAAAAAGGTTGAGGCTACAACTATTATCACTAGCAAATAATTAAATTTATGCAGGTCTTCTAATTTAATTTAAATGCTTCAAACTTCACCTGCTTAGACCTGTCTAACAACTTCTTCAGCAATCAGGCCAAGAACTTAGCCTTTAAGATCAATAGAAATAAACATTCCACATAAGAACTTGGTTTTTTTCATTTCTTTTGACAAATGTAAAATTTTCGTAATTTGAAAATTTTCACCTTAAACTTAATTTGCTGATTATTTGACTTGGATAGATACTTATAAGTACAAACCATCTTTAAAGAATAAATTACTGAACTGCTTAGGCCTGGAACATGTAATCTAAAGATTGTTGTTAGTATAATAAAAAATCTAGTTGCTTTATAATAAAAATATAGAACAACGTCTACTAGTATTTTTTTATTTGTCAAAATATGGAATGCAAATATAATAATAATAGAATTTAAGAGATAACAAACTAGTGATGCAACATAATGAACCTAGTAACTTGTATTTTAAAAGAGAACTTGAGAAAGGCCATACTTAGAACTCTAAAATTTTCATTCTACTTATGATCTAACCAGGGGGGATTTTAGAAAGATCATAACCTCAAAGAAAGGCATCAGATTAATACCCTTATGGAAATTTGTACAGGATTTCAGATTCAAATCATTGAGTTCAAGGAAGTTTAAATACAAAGCCAACAAGTAAATTCACAAGTTCAATATTTGAAGACCAAAATTGACTCAAGAAGATGCTCTATATACTTAATTATCATTTTAGGATACTTCAATTCTGTGAATACAAGAAAAAAAAAAAAAGTATTTTCTATTTCACTCTTTTCATTTGTTTCTTAGAAAAAAAACTTAATTTCTTAAGCATTTCTTTTCACATAAAACTTTATATTATAAAAATTATTACTTGTTATTTATTACTATTATTATTGTAATAATTCATACAATGATCAAAAGAAAGAAAGAAAGAAACGAAAAATCATTGCTTGATAAAATTGTTGTACAAAACAAATTAAGTTAATAAACAAACTCATCTTAAAAATTTTCTTTTGCTTATTGTAAGTAATTCACTTTCATAGCAAACACATTTAAGGGAAAAAAAAAAATTAAGTTTCTTCTAGACCAGTAAGCTGATATCAAATTGTCCACCTTTGTATGATGAGGTTGGAGAGATGGCAGCCCCAATCCTATTGTTTTGGTCAAGGGTTTGTTATCTATCATGCTTAAGGATAATCCCCTGCATGCTAAAACTTCTGAAATAGTTTTATGTTGTTACCTTTTCTACAGAAAAAACAATAGGAAACTATTAATTATTAATTTTATCAAACTTCTATCACATTTTCTAAGAAAAATAGGAATTTTTTTTTCATTAATATCTTGTTGTTTCCTCATTTTTTTCAAGATAACAATAGAGCTACTCCAAAGGTTTCAACTTTTCTATGTTTTCTCTTTACTGTTGTCTTGCCAAAGTCTCACTTTGTTCACCCTGCCAATAAGCAAACATGCCATTGGAGTGATGATATTGGCCCTATTGGGGACTGGCTTTTTATTCAACTTAAGAGAAACCTAGCCATAGAAGGTGCATCCACACAAAGAAAGAAAAAGGAAATGTCTTATCTTCAAAATGCATGGGTCAAATGAGAGAGATGCCTATTGCCCCCACCCAGTCAAAGAATGAAAAAGAAAAATCAAATGCACATGACATAAAAGAAAGTAAAAGGTTTGGAGACTAGAATTCAATGCATTATAGCTCATTGTATCATGTGGAGAGTTAGGCTATAAACTTGTTTTTATTCTAGTGAAACATAGTGAAGCATTGAAAGGAGAGTTTTTAAAATTATTGATACATAGGGTAGTCAATGGATGAAGAAGATGGTTGATGTTAGTAAATAGCTAAACAAGAAGCTTAATAGTAAACCCCTTTAAGATATATGGCTAGAGGGACTAGTAAGATGAAATCATTAAATGAATCTTTGTTTCTTTGATGGGGATTGCATTTTTTTTTTTCTCTAATGGAATGTTGAAGTTACATTATATTTTGAGGAAACTCGAAAACATGAAAAACTGGAAAAAAAAAAAAAAAAAAAAAAGACACCAGACAAGACTCTTAGCACCCAAAAAATGAAGGTACATTAAAGTAAAAGTAAAAAAAAATTTGTTATTGTTTTTTTTTATTAAATGATCTGTAACTTGAAAACCAAAAAGGAAAAAAATGAAAAAAAGAAAGCAAAAAAGAGAATGATCAACCAAAAGGAAAAAAAGATGAATCCCAAATAGTTAGTGTGGATACATTGAAGCCTCTTCCACCAAATTAATTAGGTGAAATATGGGTTTGAGGGCCAAACATGATGCAGGGCAAAGTTTGATCAAAAGTTTGTGTTAGTTCCTCTTCACAACGATTTCTAACAGTAAGTGACCTTATTTGAATCTCCCAATTAATTAGGTTCCATTCAAATTGAACCATCTTAATTCATTTAGAAAGGAAACATGGTGGTTAAGACATCAATTTTGGTTAAAATCAAACTATTAATGTTTTATTTTGCCTTGTATTGACTTGTGAAGCCAAAAAATGTATTCCTAATCAGACTGCTTAATCTCACAAGTGGTTTGCCTTGTGCTGTGGAACCTCCTCAGCTAACCCTCATCTTTCTAACATCTGATTTGCCAAATTAGGCAAATTAGACTTGTCAGACATGTTATAACATATAACTGAACACCTAAGATCCAAAGTGTGATTCTTTCAATTGGTCTTTCAATTAGACCTCTATAACAATGTGAAATATAAATCTGCTTCTGAATTTTGTATCTCTTTATACCATTGAGTTTCAAATATCCTACATTAAGGAAAATGGGTGCTCAATAAAAGAGAATGAAAGAATGGTAAGATTTTCATTCTCATATATTTATAAGCCAATCTTGGCTATTATATCTTGAGATAAATGAGACAAACCAGACACAAGGAGTAGTTTGCTTCAGGGTAGATAAAGCGTTTAAGGAGACAAACATGAGTAGGAAATGATGAATCAATGAACCCCGGAGGTTGCTCCATATAAATTGTTTCTTGCAGGTGACCACGGGGGAAAACATTTTTAATGTAAAGTTAATGAATGGTCCAATTCCAAGTAACAACAATAGAGAGTATGAGACGTACTGTTGTTTGCTTAATAACAGGATTGAATGTCTCCTCAAAATCTTGGCCAAGAATTAGCGTAAAACCCTTAGCAACAAGATGAGCTTTAAACTGATTAATAAACCTATCATCTTTAAACTTTGTTTGGAAGACCCATTTAGAACCAACAACAATGGTATGAGGAGGTCGTGGGACTAATACCCATGTGTGATTATGGTGAAGTGCAACAAGCTCTTCTTGCATAGCAGTACGCTAATGCGAATTGTTGAGGGTTGTTTTGAGAGACTTCGACTCTGAAGTGGAAGAGAGAAGTGCCATTTGTGCAACCAAGTCTAGGTTGAACTGTAGTTTATGACGTGTGATCATGGGATGGGTATTTGTAAGAGCAGCATCATGGAGGTAGTTGGAGGCAATTGGAGAACGAAAACTAAGTTCTTGTCAAGGGCATCTGGATCATGAATATGGACAAAGAGAGGTAGGCTGGCACTTTTTTGCACTAATGTAGATGATATAGAGGCATGATCTCCTTTGGAAGACAAAGAATTGGTTGAAGGATGCTATGGAATGGTAGGTGCAGTTTGTGGTGGAATAGGAGCACATGGCACTGGAATTTGTGGTGAAACAGTTGTTGCAATTTGTAGTGTGGTAGGTGCACTTGACAGTGAGGCAGTGCAACTGTTAGATATCTGGCTATGAGCACATGGGTTGTGGTCAAGTGTTGCATGCTCTCCTTGCGCAACCATCTTAAGAGGAATTAATTGAAGAGGTAAAAAGGTAATTATGTTCATAAAAAACAACATGGCAGGATATATAAACTCGATTGGTAGTAGGATGAAAACACCAATATCCCTTATGTTGAGGACTATATCCAATGAAAACACAGGGATAGGTTTTCTTGGAAAATTTGTTAACCCCATAATTTTGCAAATAAGGGAAGTAACGACGGCCAAAAATCTGTAAGCTTCGATAATCTTGGTGCCTCTTAAAAAGCTTGTGAAATGGAGTGTCCAAGCCAAGGGATGAAGAAGGTAACTGATTAATGAGATGAATGACTGTTAAAAATGCATCTACCCATAGTTTAAGAGGAAGATTTGCATGAAATAACATAGTAAGTGTTGGTGTTTTAAGACAAGCTAAGGAGAGAAGACACAATATAAAATAGAGAAAATATATCAGTGGAAGTCACTATTATATTTCCTCCATCCAGCGTACATTTATAGAACTAGGAAATAACTGAAAAGAGAAAAAAAATCTCAAATTCAAAACAGATAGTAAGTGATCTACAATTTATGAAAGTGGACTCACATCTCCTAAAGAATAGGAACTAACAATGACTCAGTTTTATTCAAACTTTGAAAAATTAAAACACAACGTAGCAGTCCAAAAAGCAAACTTCTAACACTCCTCCTTGCTTTAGGAACTGCAAACTCCAAGCTTTTGTCTAAGAAACTCAAACTTAGTGACTGACAAAGGCTTTGTGAATATGTCAGCCAATTGCTCTTCCGTTTTGTAGTAGCGAAGATTAATGTCTCCATCTTTCTGCACACCTCTCAAAAAGAAGAGTTTGACATTGAAATGCTTGGTTTTCCCATGAAACACAAGATTGTAAGATATTGCTATTGTAGCTTGGTTGTCCACGAACACTTCAATACCTTGTGTTTGCTTCATATGCAAATCAACCAAAATTTTCCTCAACCACAATGCTTGATTTACTGTTGCGGTTGCTGCTACAAATTCCGCTTCTATAGTAGATTGAGCCACAATATCCTATTTTTTCAAACACCATGAGAAACTTCTTGAGCCAAGACTGAAACAATACCCTGAAGTACTCTTCATATCATCTAAGGAACCACCCCAATCACTGTCAGAATACCCGAACAGCTTCATATTTGGAATCTTTTGAAACTTAACTCCATAGTCGACAGTTCCTTTGATGTACCGCACAACTCTTTTTGCTGCCTTTAGATGCACCTCACTAGCATAATGCATAAACCTTGATAGAACACTTACAACATACAATATATCAGGCCTTGTTGCTGTAAGATACATCAAACAGCCAATGAGACTTCTGAAGTATGTCTCCTCCACCTTTTCAGCTCCATCATATTTGCTTAGTTTTTCTTTTTGGTTCATGGGAGTACTCATTTCTTTGCAATCTTCCATTATGAACTTCTTGAGAATCTCCTTTGCATATTTTCTCTGGCAAATAAAAACTTGATCTTTTCCTTGCTTGATCTCCATTCCAAGGAAGTATGTCATTAGACCAAGATCTGTCATTTCAAAAACTTGCATCATATCCAGCTTGAACTCATCAATAAGCTTTGCACTACTTCCTATAATAAAAAGATCATCCACATAAAGAGAAACAATAAGAATGTCATTGTTATTTTCCTTAACATGAAGTGTGGATTCTGAAGACTTTTTTTAAAGTCCAGACCAAGCAAGTAATCATCTATTCGACTATACCAGGCCCTTGGTGCCTGTTTTAAGCCATAAAGAGCTTTATGAAGTCGATAGACTTTGTCTTCTTTTGTCTTCCACAACAAAACCTTCAGGTTGCTCAACATAATTTTTTCTTGAAGAATTCCATTAAGGAATGCTAATTTAACATCCATTTGATGCACTTTCCAGCCAAGTTGCGCAGAAATAGCAAGAAGTAATATGATTGTGTCAAGCCTTGCTACTGGAGCAAATGTTTCAGAATAATCAACACCAAAAATTTGTGCATATCCTTTAACTACGAGCCTTGCTTTATACTTGTTGACTGAACCATCAGCATTTAGCTTGGTTCTAAACACCCATTTTACCCCAATTACCTTTCTTTCTTGAGGTCTATCAACAAGCTCCCAGGTTTTGTTTTTTTCAATCATGAACAACTCCTCCTTCATTGCATCTTTCCATTTGGACTCTTTGAGTGTTTCTTCATGGTCAGCAGGTTCATAAATTGCAACATTGCATCTCTGATAAATTTCAGAGAGCAATCGAGTACCTCTTACTGGTGGATCATCCTCCCTTTCATCTAAAAAACTTGTTTCAAGCTCTGTCTTTGAATCTTCCTAATCACATTCTTCATTTTCCATGAAGTGGACATCTCTACTAATAATTATAGTATCAGTATGTGGCTGGAAGACTTTATAAGCCTTTGAAACTGTACTATAACCAATAAAAATTCCTGCAGCAGCTTTTTTGTCTAGTTTATCTCGTTTAACATGAGGAATATAGGTAAAACAAAGACAACCAAACACTTTAAGAAAAGTCATTGGAAGTTTGTACCCATACCATGCTTCAAAAGGAGTTTGATTCTTTACTGCCTTTGTAGAGAGTCTATTTTGCAAAAATATAGTTGTGTTTGTAGCATCTGCCCAAAATTTCTTCGGCAATTCTTCTCGTGCAGCATGCATCTGGCCATCTCCATAATAAATCGGTTTCTTCGTTCACTCACTCCATTTTGCTCTGGAGTATAAGGAGCTAAAAGTTGGTGTTCAATTCCTGTTTCTTCACAAAATAAATTGAGTTGACATGAAGTATATTCCTTGCCATTATCAGATCTTAAAATCTGGATTTTGCAGCCACTTTCATTCTCCACTTTTGCTTTGAACTTCCTGAAAGTGTTCCTAACCTCAGATTTGAATTTCAAAAAATATATCCAGCACATTTTGGTCAGATCATCTATAAAACTGATATAATAGTGACTACCTTTGAGTGAAGGTGTCCTTTGAGGTCCTCCAACATCGGTGTGAATCAGCTGCAACTTATTTGAGGCTTTCCAAGTTGCTGTTGGGAATGGAAGTCTGTTTTGTTTTCCATATTGACAAGTTTGGCAGCTTGTGGAAATCACTTCAAACTCAGGAAAGCCTTCCACCATTTCTGATTTTTGCATTTTGAGAAGCCCTTGATAATGATAGTGCCCCAGCCGCTTATGCCATAACTCAACAATATTTTCTTTTGCTGGAAAAGCTATTTGTTCTTCCTCAAGTGGATCTAATGAGAAACTTTTTCCTCTCATTTTGACCTTAAACAAGTCTTGACCAGAGGCATCCTTGATCAGGCAATAATTATCTTCAAAATACACCTTGAAACCTTTTTCTAGCAGCTAACCAACACTTAACAAGTTTTGGTCTATTTCAGGTACATAAAGCACATCATCAATGACTTTAGTACCTAAATGGGTTGCAATAGCAATAGTTCCAATTCCTTTTGCAGGAATATGACCACCGTGACCTATCTCTTGCAATTCTTGTAGGCTTCAATTCTTTGAAAAGTTCCTTGTCATGAGTCATGTGATTGGTGCATCCAGCGTCAATCAACCAACTATCGCTTGAAATGATACCTGAAAAACAAGTTGCAACAAAGAGATAATCATTTTCATCTTCATTAGCGATTTGGGCATCTGCGTCTTGCTGCTGGTTTTGGTTCTTGCAAATGTCCAAGTTGATTGCACTTGTTACACTTAGCATCTGTCCTTTTCCAACACTTGAACGGTGAGTGGCTAGTTATGTCACAATGCTTACAAGGTGGGTACTTTCCCTTGGAACTTCCAACTTTGTTTTTGTTGCTCCTGTGCGCTGCAGCTTCTCCATTTGCTTGCTGGTGCTTTCTATTTTTCTTCTTTTTGTTCCTCCAACCATCTTCATGTTTGGTGGGCAAGGCTTCCTCTACAGTTGATTCTTGTCTCATAACCATCTGTTGTTCTTGCGCCTGCAAAGAGTTCAACAACTCTGCCAATGTGATTTTGGACAAATCTTTGGTATTTTCCAAAGAGGTTATGGTAGCTTCAAATCTTTCAGGAATAGTAACCAGAATTTTTTCAACAATACGAGAGTCTTTAAACTCCAAACCAAGCAATCTTACTCTGTTGGCTATGCCTAAAAGCCTTTCAGAGTACTCCTTGATGGTTTTTGACTCTTTCATCTTCTGCAACTCGAAATCTCTGATTAGATTCAGCACTTTCATACCTTTAATTTGATCATCTCCTTCATATTCAAATTTGAGATAACTCCATATGGCTTTGGATGATTTCAAAGACATAATTCGGGTGAAGATTGTAGCTGAAACTGCTGCAAATAGGCAAGCTTTTGCCTTAGACTTTTTGGTTTTCCTTTCCTTGTGATTCTTGACTTGAGCCATCGTTGGGTTGTCTGATAGTGGAGGAACGTCATAGTCATCTTCAACAGCCTCCCATAGATCTACAGCATCTAGGTAGGCTTCCATCCGCACAGCCCATATGGTGTAATTATCACCATTGAAGACTAGAGGTGCCATTGCTGAGAAACTTGAGTCTTCTTCCATGCTTGAAATTTTGGTGGAATACGTGGTGTTTTGGTGGCCCTCAACTCTCTTGAAAACTCACAATTTTTTTCACTCACGGTCCCTCAAGAATATAAAGCTCTGATACCAATTGTTGGTGTTTTAAGACAAGCTAAGGAGAGAAGACACAATAGAAAATAGAGAAAATATATCAGCGGAAGTCACTATTATATTTCCTCCATCCAACGTACATTTATAGAACTGGGAAATAACTGAAAAGAGAAAAAAAAATCTCAAATTCGAAACAGATAGTAAGTGATCCACAATTTATGAAAGTGGACTCACATCTCCTAAAGAATAGGAACTAACAATGACTTAGTTTTATTCAAACTTTGAAAAATTAAAACATAACATGGCAGTCCAAAAAGCAAACTTCTAATAGTAAGACCCATTTCCACAATATGTCAATGTTTTCGTTCCGCCACACCATTTTGTTCGGGAGTCGCTAGACATGAAATTCAATGTAGAATTCCACACTGATTTAAGTGTTCTAGAAAATATGGTACTGAAATTCACCACCTCCATCACTTTGAAATTTTTTTATATGATGATCAAATTGATTCTCAACCATTTTTTGAAATTTTAGAAGACAAGCATGAAAATCTAATTTTTTTTTCTCAAGGGGAATAACCATGTATACCGAGAATAATCATCAATGAATATTACATAGTAATGAAAATGCAGGAGTGCAGGCTATTGGGGTAGTCCCCATAGATCACAATGGATTTTTTCTAGAGGAATAGTAGAAGTTTTATTAAGATAATCCAAAGGGAATTTTGCAACTTTTTCCCATTTGGCAACTAGCACAAACATTGAACATATTGGTCCAACTAGCGTTCTTATTTTGTAAAACTTTTAGAATCCTAGAATGCGGATGACCCATGCTTTGATGCCAAATCTTAGAGGAGGCTTTGCTGATTTTTTTTCTACGCTTAATGCCTTGTGCCTTTCTCTATCCAATGCGTAGAGTTGTCCTTTTTTACGCGCCATTGCAAGAATTTTTTTATTGCTATCCTTTATCACAAAACCACTAGATGAGAACTCAAAAGTGCATTCATAATCATCAATGAGTTGTCCAACTGATAATAAATTATTTTTCAAATTTGGAACAACAAGCACATCTTGTAACTTTAGATTTCCACCGTCAGTTTTCAAATTTGCATTACCAACATGAGAGATTTTAAGGCAACTTCCATCACCAACATAGATTCCATCATGCCCACTGTATGGTTTAGCATTAGAAATAATACCTGGATCATTAGTCATGTGAGAGGTGGCACCAGAATCAGCATAAAGTTACGATCAACCTCTTCATTCATGTTGTTTATTGCAGCTAACGCCTGCGGGAGATCCTCTGATGCATAAGAGTAATCAAACCTGTGCCAACACTTCATTGCAGTATGGTTAGGCTTTCCAAAAATTTGACAAACTACATTACCTTCTAGTTTAGGAAATTGAAGTTGTCCATAGGAGTTGCTCTTCGATGCACCATTGCTCTTGTCATTTTCCTTGTGATTTTGATTACTAAAATGATTTTCTGTATGAAACTTGCTTGCAGGAGTGAAGCCTCGCTCTCTTGAATTGAAACGACCTCCAGCTAAGGAAGGCTTGGTTATGGTTCAAGGACAATTGGTTTGTTTCAGAATTAGTTTCTAATAACTGATCATGACTTTGCAGTGCCATCACAAATTGACTGAAGGTTGGATAAGGAGGATTTGTTAGCATGGCCACTCGAAAATCTTGATACTTCGGGCCAAGTCCTCGGGCAAACTGAAAAACCTTGTCAAGGTCGGAGATAGGTTTGTTGATGGCTGCTAGATTGTCACAAATCCGCTTGAACTTCCTTTGATATGCTTCAACACTGAGGGATCCCTTCTTGAGGGTAGCAAGCTTGTCTTTTAGGTGCACTTCCTGCTGCTTTGTTTTGGGAAGCAGTTGATCTTCTAAAGACTTCCAAGTATTGTATGCAAATTCAATTCCCACAATTAAACTCAATACTTCTTCAGTTATTACACCCAGAAGCCATGAGGTGAAGAGACCATCATTGTTGATCTATGCATTATATTCTGGATTTGGTGAAAACGTTCCTTCCTGATCTTCAACTAACTCCAATGGTTTGCCAGCATTTGTGATGTGGTGCAGAAGACCAAGACTTCGCACCAAGGGTAGAACTTGGGAACGCCAAAGGAGATAGTTTGAGATGTTCAGTTTGATTGAAATGAAGTTGGTACACTGGTGGAAGGATTGAATGGTGAGACTTGGTTCTACTTGAGAGCCCATTTTCAATGAAGTTTGTAAGGATGATGGCTCTGACACCATGAAGAAATTCAAGAATTGATAAAGAACGTTTCTTGTATTACACTGCCTATTGATACATTGATATAGTGTGAATCTAAGATAATTTCAGAAAGGATAGAAACATATTCCTAAACATAAGGAACTAAATAGGAATTGTCAACTCTGTTGATTGCCTTCTTGATTTGAGCATTCATCCTTTGATCGTGGCTTACCAAATCTTTTAATTCTAGGAATGGAAGATCCTACTGCCAATGCCTTGATTTCTGCTGGATGTGTTTCCTTATCACTTTTGAGAAGGCACATTATTGATGTCACTTGCTGACCTTATTGCATTAGGCACTACAGCAGGATTAGAAGAATTTTGAGAAGGGACAACATTAGATTGTGATAATATTGCCTTTATTTGACTTGGCTTGACATTACTTGCATTGGAAACTACAGGATGAGAAGAACTGCCAGGCATGATATTAGCAGCTGATAATCTTGCTTTTCTTTCCTGCAACTTGGCATTGCTTGCTGAGGTCACTGCATTAGAAACTATAGGAATATGAGAAGAATTGTGAGGAGGCATGATATTAGCAGGTGATAATCTTGCTCTTCTTTCATGAAACTTGGCATTACTTCCCAAGGTCACTGCATTAGAAACTATAGGAAGGTGAGAAGAGTTGTGAAGAAGCAAGATATTAGCTGGTCATAATCTAGCGCTTTTTTGACGCAGCGTTGCATCACTTGCTGCCTTTATTGCATTATAAACTACGGGAAGATGAGAAGAATTTTGAGAAGGTATGCTGGTAGCGGCTATGGTTTTGCACTTCTTTGACACGCCTTGACATTTCTTGCTGGTTTTATTTACTCAGGAATTGCAGGAAGATGAAAATTTGTAGAACGCACCGTATCAGCGGGCAAAGATATTGCACTTCCTTGAGGTGCCTTGACATTACTTTCTGTCTTTGTCGCCTTACAAAATACAGGGAGATGAGAGGAATTTTGAGGGCCTGATACTAGTTGGTGATAATGTTGCACTACGAACCGCACCAATGGGTGATGGATTTGGAGGCAGCCTGATATGACACATTGTTGCAATTAGATCAATTGTTAAGGGGAAGATCTGAAAAGGGCTGAAATGTTGGAGGGAAGACTTCTGGAAAACACCTATATATCAATAACTTCAGTTACCGCTGTTGATGTTCTGGCGAACATGCCTAATTCAAAAACTTTATTGGCTTACTTTGGGTCAACCCTTTTACCGAATTTACTATAATAGCAAATGCGTGGTGCACCATACTCAACTATACTACCGATCAAATCGATGTGGGAGTCACCAAAACTTAGAGCTTCTTCAAGTTTGCTTCGCTTCAACAGCCAAAACTTCACTATTCTATTGTTTTTGTTTCCACGCCGAGGTTTCACATGATCACATTAGATGCAGTCTCCCCCAGCCACCATACATCTTTCTTTTTTAAATTGTAGATTCTGTTCATATTGGTCGGAAACTGGGTTATACTCCCTTGACTAGTTAAAGCAGTTGACCTTATTCTATGATTTGTCATCAAAATTTTAAAATTTTGAAATTTTGAGGAAAAATAAAGGGGAAAGTTCAACAAAAGAAAAAGTTAAAAACAAGAAAGAAGGATTAAATTCAACCTTTTTTTTTTTTCAATTTTATTTATTTTTCCTTTTCTTTTTTGAAAATTGAAAAGTTTTTTGTTAGAATTATATTTCATTTTTGTTTGTGTTTTTCCCTCTCGACCATACAAAAGAATTTGAAATTGGTGTCTTTCGGTGATCAATTCAAAGCTTTAATATGCATGTATCAATGTCAATTAGTTGGACGTAGCACATTAATTCAAGCATGTGTATGTATGGTTATAATTAAATAATTAAGTGTAAAACAAATTAGAAATGGATCATGTGATTATCAAGTGTGAACTTAAATAATTAAGTCAAGCATATGCATGTTAATTTGGGCCACTTGACTTTTGGTGACCATATAAAATTAATAAAAGTAGCTGTATAATTAAATATAATAGCCTATTCAATTGCAAGAGAAGTGGATCGCATTTTGTAAATAACACAACTAATGAAATATAATATCACATTCAATTCCAAGAAAATGCCTAAAATTCTTTAAGCATTTTCTTAATTTTCAATGTAGTACTGCAAGTCATATCAAGAATAATTATATTTTTCTTTCAACTACTTATTTTTTTGTAGAGAATATGAAACTATTAAAGGTGGATGAATCCTATTATTTTCACTATATTCTTCAAATTCTTTTACTATGAATTTGTCTTCTCTATCAAGTCTTGTTACCTTTACATTGCAGTCATTTTCTTTTTTAATAAGAGCTTTAAATTTTGTAAAAGCACTAAACGCTTCAAATGTTTTCTTTGAAAAATGCATCTAGGTTTATCTACTAAAACTAACAATGAAGGGTCAAAAAAATATTTATTATTACCAGAGAAAGTTTATGAATTGAGTTGCATAAATCCAAATCAAAGAGTTCTGAAGGCTCTTTTGGTCTTGTAGTTGCTTCCTTATGAAAGATTTTACCAGTAACCATCTTTCACATAACTTGTTCGGAAGGTTTATAAAGAACAATCATTCATCTTTTTTTTCTTACTCAACAATTTCAATTCTTCAAAATTAAGATGTCCAAATCTTAAGTTCCAAATCCAAGAGAAATTAATGATACAAGATTTTACGTATTTTACGACATCATTTTGAATGCTCAACAAAAACATTCTATTTCTAGTCATGGACACTTAAACAATCAAATCAGCATCTTAATATCTTACGGAGAGGCTTTGATTTTTCATATAAATATCATAAGAGTTGACCCAAAATTATTGTTTTTTATTTTAAGCACATGATAGACATTCCATACGAATTAATGTCTTCCAGTTTTCAAAAAATCAGGATTTTACTTTTGCCTTCTAATGAAATTTTGGATGCATCTCCAAAAGTAACATGACCATTTTCTAATTAATCAAGCCTTGTAATCATATTTTTGAATCCATATATATGGTTGCTTATTTCAATATCACAATTATTTTGATTTCTTTCATTATCAAGATTTTTTATTATTATTATTCTACTTTAATGTCAGTTTTTTTCAAGAAATTGTTATAATTTCTTCATTTTTAATATCTCTTCATGAGCTTCTAATGATCTTAAAAATTGAACAATGACCATAGAATTAAATTTTCACACTCTTTAATGGCACCACAACAATATTATAATCAAACTTTGAGTTCAAGGATCAAAGTATTTTTTTAATGACACTAGTGTCATTCAGATTTTTACCATTTCTGAATAGCTTTACAATCGATAATACTCTTGAAAAAAAAAAATCGCATATGGGGATTCTAATTCTTTCATATTTAAACTTTTAGATTCTCCTCTAAGATTTTGATAGTATGCTTTCTTACCTTATTAACCCATTTATTCGTGTTGTGTAATATCTCTCATGTTTTCTATATGGTGGTTGCACTTGAAATCTTCTCTAAAGTATCTCATTGATTGCTTAATAGACGAAAGTATAGAGTTTTCTTGTCTTTTTTTCTTTTATTTTTTTTTAGTATATCTTTGTAACAATTTCTTTGATTTTGAGATAGAGTGATTTCATCTGGGGGTCTTGTAGTCCTTTACAACTCTCTCATACCTCTTGTGAACCATTTTTTTTTTTTTTTTGTCTTGATACTTCATTTACTATAATTGTTTTTGTTGAACTAGAGGAGATACATCCCACTTGTCATTTTTTTTTAATCGTTCATACCAATTTGTTAGACTAATAGGGTTGAAAACACAAACTATTATATAAAGAGTGATAAATAATTGAGAAAAAAATTGGAAAAAATTATCATCCTCTACTCTTGTTCTACCATGACACTATTTTTTATTTATGGATACTCACAGCTGACAAAATAAAAACCCTTTATAACAAAAATATGAAAGTCTTGTAGGGGACCTCAATTACTTGAATATAAAAATTAAATCAACCAATTAAAAATATTTTAATTGACCTTTAAAAACCAAATAAAATTCTAATATTTTGAAAATCTCACAAATTCAAGTGTCCTGTCCAACAACATTAGCATGTAAAAATATTACACTTTCTAAAAGGTGGCCTCAGTGACTTGCTAACATTATTGCATTTGTATATGCAGGAGCAGAATGAGAAGAATTTTGAGAAGGCATGTTATCAGCAGGTCAGAGTCTTGCACTTCTTTGATGGGGGTTGACAGTGCTTGATGATTTCATTGAATCACGCACAGAAGGAAGATGAGAAGATTTTTGAGGAGGCATGACTTTGGAGGCTGATGATATTGTACTTCTTTGATGCGGCCTCACATTATTAGGCAATGCAGGACGATGAGAAGAGTTTTCGGAAGGCACGAGACTAGCTGCTGAGGATACTTGCCTCTTTTGGCGTGGCCTGACATAGCTCGCTGACTCTATTGCAGTACTAGAAACTAGAGGAAGATGAGAAGGCTTTTGAGGAGGTGATACTCTTGCACTTTTTTCACCTGGCTTGACTTTACTTGCTGAGGTTACTACCTTAGGAACTGCAGGAAGCTGAGAAGAATTTTGAGGAGGTGCATCATTTACGCTTCTTTGACGCAGCCTGACATCACTTGCTGACGCAATTGCATTAGGCACAATATTAGATGGCGATAATATTGTCCTTTTTTGACGTGGCCTGACATTACTTGCTGACTTGGTTGCATTATACACTACAGGATGATAAGACTTCTGAGGAGGCATGATATCAGCGGATGATATTAATCTTGCGCTTCTTTCTTGCAACTTGGCATTATTTTCCGAGGTCGCTCTAGTAGAAATGATAGGAAGATGAGAAGAATTTTGAGGCGGCCTGATTTTAGCTGGTGAAAATCTTGTCCTTGCTTGACGCGTCTTGATATTACTTGCCGAGGTCACTATAGGAAGCTGAGAAGGATTTTGAGGCGGCCTGATTTTTGCTGGTGAAAATCTTGCCCTTCCTTGACGCGGCTTGACATTACCTGCCGAGGTCACTGTAGGAAGCTGAGAAGGATTTTGTGGAGGCCTGATTTTAGCTGGTGAAAATCTTGCATTTCCTTGACGCGGCTTGACATAAGTTGCCGAGGTCACTATAGGAAGCTGGGAAGGATTTTGAGGCGGCCTGATTTTAGCCGGTGAAAATCTTGCCCTTCCTTGACGCAGCTTGACATTACCTGCCGAGGTCACTATAGGAAGCTGGGAAGGATTTTGTGGAGGCCTGATTTTAGCTAGTGATAATCTTGCACTTCCTTGACGCGGCTTGACATAACTTGCCGAGGTCACTATAGTAGAAACTATAGGAAGATGAGAAGAATTTTGCAGAGGCCTGATTTTGGCTGGTGATAATCTTGCTCTTGTTTGATGCAACTTGGCATTACTCGGTGAGGTCAGTATAGTAGAAACTATAGGACGATGAGAATAAATTGGACGAGGAATGATTTTAGCTGATAATGATCTTGCTCTTCTTTGATGCGGCTTGACATCATTTGCTGGCTTTACTGCATTAGAAACTATAAGAAGACCAGAAAAATTTTGAGAAGGCATGTTATTAGCGGGTGATAGTTTTGCAGTTCTTTGACCTGGCCTGAGAATACTTGCTGACCTGACTGCATTAATAGAAACTATAGGAAGTTGAGAAGAATGTTGAGGAGCAGTTCTTTGACGCACCCTGACATTGTTTGCTGGCTTTATTGCCTCAGGAATTGCAGGAAGACGAGAATTTTTAGAACTCACCATACTAGCCGGTAATGATATTGCACTCCTTTGACGTGGCTTGACATTACTTTCTGACTTCATTGCCTTAGGAAATACAGGAAGATGAGTGGAATTTTGAGGCCTGATATTGGCTTGTGATAATATTGTCCTACTAACTGCAGGAAGATGTGATCGATTTGGAGGCAGCCTGATATGACGCACACTTGCAATTAGATTAACTGTGGAGGGGGGCTCTAAGAACTTCGTTCTCAGCAAGATGAGAAGAACTGAAAGGGCTGATATATGTTGGAGGGAGGACTTCTGGAAAACATGTAAGAACATCTACATGTCAAGAACTTCAGTTCCCACAATTGATTTTCTGGCGAACATGTGAGAACGAACATGCCTAATTAACCAACTTTATTGGCTTACTTGGGTCAACCCATCTAACGAATTTATTATAATAGCGAACACGAGGTGCACCATTCTCAACTACACTTCTCAAATCAATGCGGAAGCCACCAAAACTTGTAGACTTAGAACTTCTACAAGTTTGTTTTGCTTCAAAAACCAGCAATTCACTATTCAATTAGTTTTTTTTTCTTTTTTCCACCCCGAGGCTCCAGATGATGAGTCTTGAGATGCAGTCTCCCCAACCACCATACATCTTGCTTTTTTGAAGTTGTAGATGCTGTTCATATT
Organism: Vitis vinifera; assembly: GCF_030704535.1. Taxonomy (NCBI): domain Eukaryota; kingdom Viridiplantae; phylum Streptophyta; class Magnoliopsida; order Vitales; family Vitaceae; genus Vitis; species Vitis vinifera. Next base: position 22,057,384 of record NC_081805.1, on the reverse strand, counting down.
GGTCGGAAAGTGGATTTTACTCCCTTGACATGTTAGAGCAGTTGAATTACTTCATGATTTTCATGAAAATTTTGAAGGGGAAAAATTAATAAAACAATAAGAAAAGAAAAAGTTAAAAACAAGAAAGAAGGATTAAATTCAACTAATTTTTTCTCATATATTTCTTCAATTTTTTTTGAAAAATCACTGTCTTGTTTTTTCTAGCTAGCACTCTGTAAATTAGTCAAAGCTTTGATATGCATGTACATATCCATGTCAATTATTCGGACGTAGCATAAATCAGAAGCGGATCATGTGATTATCAAGTCTGAACTTAAATAATTAAGTCGAGCATATGCACGTAATTAATTCAGGCCACTTGACATTTACTGACCATATAAAATTAATAAAAGTAGCTGTATAATTGGATATAATACCCTATTCAATTGCAAGGGAAATGGATGGCATAATTTGTAAATAACACAGCTAATGAAATGTAATAACATATTAAACTCCTGGAAAAGTGGATCTTGTAACTCGGAATAATGCATTTTTTAAAATTGACTTAGATTGACTTTAGAAAAATAATATGTAGATGCCCTCGTTATATAATCCTGGATAGCTTGTCCATGGCATGGTAAGTATTCTTCTTCCATTCTGAGGTTTTTCACCAATTCTTTCTACTGTATATTTTGTCCACTGTGGAGAAGTAACTTGAGGAATTCAGGAAATTAGGAGTTCGTTGTTCTCGGTTCTTCCTTAAGGAGGTAACTATTTGAACCCTTACTAATTTATAGTAGTTATTAACGTCAAGAAAACTGGGGAAAAAACGTTGTATTAATCAGTGGGTGGTGCTACATATCTCTTCTACATCTTTCTCTTTTATTCTCAGCAAGAAACATGATGATCAGTTGTAAAATTCTGCACATTGCTTGACAATAATATTAGCTCAACCTGTCTTCTCTAATATTCTTTTTGACTATCTATCTATCTATATAACTTTGAGCTTGAACTTTTGGGCTCTGTTAGTTTTGTCTTTGCATCCAGATATTCCCAATTCCTTTATGATTGGTTTGCTTTGGGGGTTGGGACCATACAGGAACGACTGACGATTCTTTTTTTTTCGTCTACCTACTAGTGCACTTTAATTCTTCATGGCCTTATTTCTTGAAAAAGATATTTAGGTAAAGGTTGGAAGTAGCTTGAGTGATCATGACATGACTGTGACTACTGGTTAATTTCAATTATAATGGACAAGCGTAAAAGGGTAGATATAAATTTGATTTATAAATTTCTATGTAAGAGAATTATTGGTTGGATTGATTGGAGGATGACTGGAGGAGGGAATCAGGAGAAAGAAGGTAAGTAATATAAGAGCAAACTTAATAGTGTTGGATCGTGCTAAAGCCTTGGTTGTTGGCATGACGATCTTAATTAATTAGTAACTGATTGGCTATCAAGAAACTAAATGCTGCATTCTCCTTGTTTTCTAGTGCAGAAAGCATGTCTCTCCTAAATAAGGTGAAAGGAAATGATATGCATATACATTATATATTAATTATATAAATGTTTTCTTTGCCTTAATCATAGTTGAACTTACCCCATCAGGGAGTTCACTTCACCTCCAATGGCAAATCTGATGGAAGAAGAAGAAGAAGAGGCAAGAATAGATGTTGATTCTATCCGCAGCTCACAAGCACAAGATGGACCTGAAACTGAGGTTGTGACTTCACCTCAACCGATGTCACCTCTAGTTCTACTTTCCGGTAGGTTATCTTATTCTTATTCTAATCTTTAATGAATTTGTCCCATTTTTATTAACTTTAGAAGGTCTTATGCATGACTATTTGTATTAACATTGTTCATACATAGAAGCTATACCATGGTCAAAACAATAAGATTGAAAAAATATCGGTCTGCATAAAGCCACGGCTTTGGTGATAGCTCCCCACAAGGTTTCACATTAAGAGGCCAATTCAAGCCAGAGTTTTGAAGTCAATGAATTAGAATCTGTAAAATGTATTTGAATTAAAATGTTTGATTTGAAAATTTTCATTAAGGGTGCATGTGTTACTGAGATGCTTATCTTGATGCTTGAAACTTACACAGGAGAAAGATACCTCTACCTCACTGTGTGCATACCTCTTTATGGAGCGGCCATGAAAGGTGACTGGAAAACTGCTGAAGGTATTTTTAAAATGTTTCCACCAGCAGTGCGCATGACCATCACACAAGGAAGGGATACAACCCTACACATAGCTGCTGCGGCAAAGCATGTCCAATTTGTTGAGGAGATGGTGAAAATGATGGAACCGAAAGACTTAGAACTTCAGAACAAATATTCAAATACTGCTCTTTGCTTTGCTGCTGCATCAGGAATAGTGAGAATTGCAGAGGTTATGGTGAAAAAGAATGAAAACCTTCCAATGATCCAAGGTGGTGGTGGAATGATACCACTCCATATGGCTGCTCTATTAGGACATAGTGAGATGGTGCGGTATCTCTACAACAAGACTGTTCATGAACATTTAGCTCCTGGTGATTGGGTTGGTCTACTTAATACATGCATCAGTACTGATCTGTATGGTGAGTAAATAATTTTTCTCTCCTCATCCAGAATCACCCACCAGCCGGTTAAAATCTAGGGAAAGGCATTGTCTTATATAATGCATAGTCTTTGGTTGCATTACCAGAACAGTATTTTTTGAGTAGCAAATACCACCAGCTTTAAGCACTTTCTTCTCCAGTTAGGTTTTGCAATCATGGAGTTGGTGAATCACTTAGCAAACAATTTTTTATTCAATCACTATATTTTATTTAATTTTTTAATTACTATTCCAAGGTTTTGATTTTTGATAATTTTTGTTTTACTAAATGCTTGCTTAAACTCACCGCCTTGCATGTCCACAAAATGGCTTCTTTGGGGAAACTATATGAAGTCAACAAATCAGAGCAGCAATTCTTTATTTGTAATATTTATTCATGATGCAGATGTAGCCTTGGACATATTGCACCACCACCCAGCATTGGCTGTAGAAAGAGACGAGAATGATGAGACTGCATTGCATCTCCTGGCTCGGAAGCCTTCTGCATTCTCTGGAGGAGATCAGCTTCATATGTGGAACACTTTCATCAATTCAAGCAAGTTATTTTCTCTTTCTTTTGTTGAGGTTTGAAGTAAATGGCAGCTAAACCTAACAGTAAAATCAACTACCAACCACTATAAAATTAAGTCTACTTTGGTGGATGGTGCTGCATGGATATTAACCCAAATTTAATTAGCTTTTAATAGCACATCCCAACAGGTACCATTATAGTTGTTTAATTTCTCTCTCAAGCCTGAATTCATGAGCTTGTCCTATGTTGTCATACCATATTTGATGTCAAGCCAAATCATAAACACAAGCTCGTTTCTAATGTTGCTATTGTTTTTGTTGCCACTGTTTGATTTTGGAATGGAAATTAATTTGCTTTACACTGGCAGTATCATGTAACAAAGAAGAACAAAAGAAAAAATCGAAGCAAACCCAAGCCCTTCGACTAGTCAAACACCTTTGGCAGCAGGTTAGACAACGACAGCCCTCCGAGATTTCAGATCTGATCAGAAGACCTTCTCCACTTCTCCTTGTTGCAGCAGAATTAGGAAACACCGTCTTCTTAACAGAGCTTGTTGGCTCCTATCCTGATCTCATATGGGAAGCAGACAATGACAACAGAACTATATTTCACATTGCGGTTTTACATCGCCGTGAGAGTATCTTCAATCTTATATATGAGATAGGCTCAATGAAGGATTTGATTGTGCCATATAAAGATGATAATGATAACAACATGTTGCATTTGGCTGGACGAAAGGCACCCCTACCTCAACGCAATATTGTATCCGGAGCAGCTCTTCAAATGCAGCGAGAGCTATTATGGTTTAAGGCAAGTATCACTTAACAAACTCTATAATACTCTTTTTGCTATAAAATTTTTGTTTATCTTACAATTTGAAATGTGGTAGGAGGTGGAGAAGATCATGCTGCCTACATACAGAGAAAGGAAAAACAAAGATGGTAAAACACCCCGGGATTTGTTCACCAAGGAGCACAAAAATTTAATGAAGGATGGAGAGAAGTGGATGAGAGGAACAGCTGCTCAATCTATGCTTGTTGCAACGCTTATAGCCACTGTTGTGTTTGCTGCAGCCTTCACTGTACCAGGTGGTAGCAATCAGGATACAGGCATTCCTATTTTGTTGAGAAAGAAATCCTTCATGATATTTGCAGTGTCGGATGCAATAGCGTTATTTTCCTCTTCAACTTCAATACTAGTGTTCTTATCTATCTTAACCTCACGCTACGCAGAAGACGATTTTCTCGAGTCATTACCCTCTAGGTTGATGTTTGGACTCATAACACTTTTCGTTTCTATCATATCCATGATGGTAACTTTTACCATAACCTTTTTCCTAGTTTTCGGTCATGGATTTGCATGGGCCCCTATGCTTATTGCAGTATCTGCTTGTGTGCCAGTCACGCTCTATTTTTCACTGCAATATCCCCTTTTGGCAGATATATTTCGCTCTACATATGGCTCTAGGTTTCTCTTTCGACCCAGTAAGCGTATGCTCTACTAGTGAAGTTCAAATTTTGCAGTGAGAAACTTTAATGGTTAAACAACTTTTCCTTTCTAGTTTTGTTCCATCAAAGTTGTGCTTCATTTTTATGTAAGGAGACTTCAATCGTTTTTCTATTTTAGTGTGTTTTTTCTCAATTCAAAAAATTCGTCAACATTTATAAACTTCATGTATCAAACAATTGTTTTTCTGTTATTCATCTTCCTAAGCTTTAGAACATTTTCAAAATGAAAAATACAGTCAAGTTCTATGGTATGTTTCTTTTTGCCTTAGTTGTTTATTGTTTACTTTTCATGTAAATATCTGATTGATTTATTTCCCTCCATGGTTTTTATCAACCCCCCTCAAGTTGGCAAGTGGAATTGGATGAACTCCTAGCTTGATGTGTTGAAATCACGTTTTCCACTTTTAAAAATGATGTCATCTTACAAACCAAGTAGACAACCATTAATAGTTATAGCTTGTTGTACTCTTCATAATTTTATTTGTAAGTGGACTCAAAATGATGTTATGTTTACACAACGAGAAGAAGAAGAGCTTGAATTTGAAGATAAAGATGGACGCTACAATCGAAACAAGTCATGCAATGAATTTATCAAATAAAGTAGCAGTCACTATGACAACTTATTGATATTGCATTTCATAGTAGATGTGGAATGTTTATATTAATAGTTTGTAAACATTAGTCGTTAAATATTTGTATTAATATTGGTGCAAAGACGTGAAGTATGAAAATTGTTGAACTTTTATAATTGACTTGAAGTACTTTGTATGTATTTGGTTTGTAACTATTTTGCTAGACACTTTTAATTTAATATATCTTTTTGGTTTTCCTCTTCAAACAAAAATGAATATTAAAACTATTTTCAATTTTATAGTGATTTTTGTTTCATTGGAATAAAAAAAATGTATAATAATTAAAAAATTATTTATCTATAATTTATATATAATTTAAATTTTATTATTTATTTTCAATGAGATTTAACTTGAATGTGATTTTATATAAAATTGTTTTTAAAAATAAAGTCAATTCTTTTATCCAAACAAGTTTTTATTTTTTGTTTTTAAAAAAATATTTAGCCAAACACTCTTGTTTTAAAAAAAAATAGTAAAAGAACTGTTTTTTTTTTTTTTTTCTCTATCTTAAAAAAGAATTTTTACAAACAAGTTTTAAAAAACATGGCAAAACGGCCCTAGTTCCTAAATTACTATTTACAAGGGGTAATGGGAATGGTATCCCTTTTTCATGCTGATTTAGTAGAGCTTCCCAGAGGTACAATGGCCTTTGGTGCAGAGACTCATTCAATGAAGCATTTCAACCTCTGTCCATTGAAGATTCTGGAATTATGATATGCATCATTCCTTACCTCTCTTCCATCTTATTTAATTCCATTTTCCTTGCTTCTTCTGCCTTGCCAATCTCAATGTTCATCTTCCTGATGGCCCAATATGGCTTATGTTCAAGTTGTATGGGCAGATGGAAGGACTTACCATAGACTATCCTAAATGGTGACATTCTTAGGACACTCTTGTGGTGTGTCCAGTCTTTTCTTGAGACTCCTACTATCTTTTCCAATATTCTCTTTATTTCTTTATTTGCTAACGCTGCTTGACCATTGGTCTGAGGATCTTAGGATAATAGTGAATCCAATGTCCTATTACAGAAGTGATTGCCTCCATCACTAATCAAGACTTTAGGGACTTCATACCTAGAAATTAAAGATATTTGTTCTTATATATGAATCTTTTTAGCACCTTGGCATCATGGGGTCTTGTTAGTTTGGCTTTAACCCATTTGGAAACATACTACTGTCATGAGGATGTACTAATGGCCTTGTGAGATAGGAAAGGGCCTCAAAAAATCTATTCCCTGATTAAAAATCTCTAAAGTGGTGATGGGGAAGGAGGCATCACATTCCTCTTTTAAATGGATCCAACTATTTGGCATTTGTCACAAGCTTTGCAGTAATGCATAAGCATCCTTAAAAATCCTTGGCTAATAAAAACTGGACTGAAAGATTTTCAGTGCTGTCTTTCTTGTTGAAAAGTGAGCTCCATAGGCTTCTAAATGACACATGGACAGGATATTTTCAATTTCCTCATTGGGTATAGATTTGGTCAGGGTAGTGTATGAACAAATAGGGATCATCCCAACAAAAGTAACCTCACTTGGAAATTTCCTTTTATCTTAAACCAGTGGCGGAGCTACGTACTTCTCTTAGGGGGCGAGGAGAAAAATATCATATTATGGTTAACGTAATTAATAATTAAGATAATAATAATAATAATAATAATTATTATTATTATTATTATTATTAAATAATTAAATAATTTTAATATTAATTATGAAAATGTGTCAAATCAAACAACCATAGAACTAAGAATATTTTTTTTTATAAAAAAAATAGATTTTATATATATATATATATATATATATCATCAAGAACATTTAAAGGAAAATTTCAAAAGAAATAAAAAATTGAAAGAAAAACCATTAGAAATTTTAATAATTTTAATCATTTGTAGCAAAAACCCGTAAAATTATTTTAAAAAATTCAATCATTTTTATTATAAATTTTGATATTTTTCAAATGAAAGATGTGTGCGTCTTGCGGTCTCATATAGTAAATCATCACTACAACAATAGTAGTTTAAAAGTATTATTTTTTATGATTTAGTTAACTCCAATAAGAAAAAATCATAAAAAAATAAGTATAAAAGAAAAAGATTGAATAAAAAAAGTACCAATATTAAAGGAGATTTTATTTATTTTTAAATTTTAGTTCAATCTTAATATTTTATTAGTAATTAATGGTAAGTATTATTTTTTTGGTTATAATATTTAGTTGTCCTTATTTTTTATTTTGAAAAATTTTAAAATTAAATTTATAGTTTTTAGAGGAGCAAAGTTTCCATTTTGGTTTTTATTTTCCTAAAAAAAAATTTACCCCCCACCTAGCCTTACTTGACTCCATACAATGACTGGGCATCTTCCCACTTGCCAAGAAGTTAACTATGCCAGCATACCAAGGCAGGGCTCTAATAGTCATTGAGGAGTCATCTAGGAAAGCATCATTGTTGGGGAAGAAATCAATGATAACTAAGATCCTTGAGAGGTGTCATGCCAGTGTGTTTTCTACCTCTTTCTTATCCGTAACATGTAGGTCAAATTCTTGCAAAAGAACTATCCATTTGATCAATCTGACCTTGGCATCTATTGATGAGCCTATAAGATAACTTGTAAATTTCCCTAAGGCAAAGACAATTTCTAGAAGCTCATTTTTCGTGATTGAATGATTCATCACCCAAACCTCATTCAGAATCTTACTATAAATCACATATGGGACATTATCTCTCCTTTGATCTTTATCTTTAGCTAGATGCTCACAAAGGGATCTATTTATCTATCTTGTTAAAGCCCTTGATAAATCTCCTTCAAAAATTAACTTGTCCTAGGAATGATTTGATGGTCTTCACAATCTTTGGGGTGGGTAGATTTCTTATTATGTCAATTTTTGCCTTATCCACCACAATTCCTTTATGTGAGATCACTAGTCCTAGTACTATGCTTGAAGTTACCATAAGTTGATAGTTATCCCAATTCAACACTAGATTGATCTCTTTACACCTATCAAATCTTTCTCAAGAAATACACAACTATATAAGTATATTAATAATAACTTTAAATAAATATTACAATAGACATATATATATATATATATATATAATAAACAATGTAATAATAATAATAACAATAATAATAACGGATAATTTCACTCACCTTTCTTGAGGTTTTAGCTAAATTCAACTAATCTCCATTGGTTTGAAATTTCATCAAATATCTCCTTTATTTTGAATTAAATGGGATGTGAGTGAAATTATAAATGAGAAGGATAGGGGAGGCATATGATGAAACAAGACTACTCAATACCATGATAAAACAAAGCAAGTATATTTTCTTCATATTCTATTTACATGAGGAGTATACCCTATATAGAAGTGGTTCATGGATAGAGAATCAGTATAAGAAAAAGAAAGTGATAGAAGCATAGCCTACTTAGAATTTCCAACGAACACTATGGAGAAAAAACTCCATCCAGACCCTCAAACGAACCGCTCTAAGGGTCAAACACCAAAACATGCCCCTTGGCCCAACCTTTGCACGAATCCGAAAGACTGGTCACCAATTATAAGGAAGGAATATGAGCGGACAAGTTGAACATTTCCTTTTAGCTCATCTTGACAATATAGATGAACAAGACTTCTAGCAGGGAAAGATCTAGCTGGAAGAGCATGTCCAACACACTACACCCAACCAATATTCGGATAATGTTTGGATGAAGAAATGCCGGAAAGATTTGTGTGAAGTGTAGAAATTGCTTAAAGAGGGAAGGAATGGGAAGACGAAGCCTAGCAACAAACTACTCCTTGGTAAAATATATCATGTTGTTTGAAAGGTCACCGAATGATAGAGTCTCATCGTCTATTAATTGAATTAGGATGGTGTCTAGAATACAAAAACGAGCCCGGAATTCCGGCTCAGATAAGACATCAACTGGACGGTTTGATCTGAAGCGCTTAGCTCTAGTATTTTTCCATCTACCGTGCTAAGGCCTTCCGCTGGTAGAAGTAACTCCTTCTCTTTCTATTAAACTAAGTGGATCTGAGCCGTATGGAAACCTACGCGAATCAACACAGTTATCAAAACCAATCACCTGACCCATCTGTCGTTCGGTGTTGCCTCAACAATATATAAATAAACCTAAATGGACTATAGTCTAAGCCTAGAAGGATTTGGCTGTAGAAACTTGCAAAACAAGCTTCTTCACCAACGGTAAAGGAAAAATCGCGCACATCACACCATCGCAACTACAGCGAAAGAGTAAATAGCTAACATAAATACAATGATGACACAGGAGTAAGCGGGGAGACCGAAAAGCCCCAAATTTGGACATCAACATGTCCATCTCCTCCCCAAACAAACAATAAGAATGAGCAAAGAAACTAAGAAACCCTAAATCTGGACAGCGATATATCAATTTTCTCTCTAAACAAGCAAGACCAATGCTATCCAAGGAACAATAGCAAGTACAGCAACGGAATGAGTGGACGATATACCAAAGTTAAGATTGAAGCGCTATCTAGCGAAGAAGAGATCCTCTGGTAGCAAACCAATCATCAACGATGATGAAAACAAAGGGGAGCAACCAGTAGAAAGCGTAGTGATAGTGAAAGAGCAACGCGAACAAGAGAACTCTAAGAAGGAGAAAACCAAAATGTGACCCAAATGTGTGGAACCTTGCTATTTATAGGAATTAAAAACCTAGGCAACCCAAGAGACACGCTGCTTGGCAATACTTACCAAAGCTAATGAAGAGACACGCCACATGATAGCCTGCCTCGGTCGATATGACCCATCATTAAAGCTCTAAATGACACGCATCCCTTGACACCCAAAAACTTGAAAAAACATATAATACATTCTGCCTCAACTTGTCAACTACCTTACTAGATAGAGGCAGGCGGATTAGGAGGCATTGTAGGGAGCTTATCTCCATGTGTACTTCTCCAATTCAAGGTCTTTGGGGTGTCCTAAGTAAACAAATAATTCATCTAAGATCAATCCGTCTGGACCAAGATAAGTTCTATCTGGCACAAAAGGTGAGAGATTTTCTTCTTCCTCAATGCTAGATGGAATTGACAGACCAAGTCGACTGGGACTTCCAGACAGACAAACCAACCCAATCGAAATTTCCAGGCATTGAACAAATGATTAATCATACCTGATGCCTGAGCAACGGACTAGACGACATTTATACCCAAAAATCAATGTCAATTAGTCGTTACACACAATTAGCGACATTGACAAATGTAAATGCACAATCAACTACATGGTCCGAGATTCTTGCACGACAACTAAAAAATGGCACCAATTCGTAGCTCTTGCTTGGTATGATTGCCCAGTCCGCGTTGAGATGATGGCGTTGACTGTCTTATTAAGACTTGATATCTGCCCTAATGGTAACCATCATCGCAAGAAAGGCATGAATGCACAATCAACACTGTGACGATGGTGCCATATGTTTTATAAAAACCCCTCGAGAAGCATGAAAAATGTACGTGAGTACATAGCCATTCAAAATAGTTGGATTCATCCTTGCCAATTTCTAACTTGAGCTTCGGAGGGGCGTGCCCAGACCATCTGTCCAAACATCCTTTTATATAGGAAAGTAGACTGTCTGACTCTAGTGAAGCTAAACAGACCTATATCCAGTTGGCACAATACCAATACCGTCCACATCATCTTCTTCTGAATTGCAAGACCATGCAATTTTTTTTGCAAAACTAGCAGTAGTAGATAACTTGGTAAGTCGAATATCTTGAGAGTACATTTCTAAACCACTATCAGAAGGCCAACTTTTTCCAACTAGGTGCTAATGTTTTCTAAATGGTCACCAGGAACTTCCATCAACCTTCCAAAATCAAACTTAGGAGCTTTCAAGATTTGAGTTTTCCAAATGTACAAGTTCTATAAATGATATATGCTTGAAGTTGCCTTCTCGATCTCTCAGACCTAAAATTAGCTAAGCATTTACATGGAAGATTGCAGGCAATAGATAAGTAAACATTTTTCCTGATCATTTTCAATGATACCAATGACATCACGGCCTTTCAAAGCCATTAGCCTTTCTTGAGCTTGGACGGGTGTAGGTTCTGGTCGTTTCTCTCATATGCATTTGCCATTGAAGTAGACATTGACTCTCAACACTTTTGCAAATCGAAAATTGATTCTATAGAAAACACTTTCAAGCACTTTTTCATGATGAAATCATTCTTTAGACTTTCAGACCCCTCGGCATCATGCACGAGAATATTCGAGGTAGCAACCACAACCCTTTTATTATTTCCACGTGAAAACAATAATTCATCCATGATCCTAACTAAGGCTCTTACTTTTCCAGAATGCCATCTGTTTGGGTTGTGCTCATTGCATGTGGTTCATCTAGACTAATAGCCACATTCAGAACACGAACTCTTTTCATAGAGATGTTGTCAAGGGTCTGTTTCAACAAAAGAAATGTAGACTTAAAGAAAATTGTTAACATAAATCTTCTAATACTAGAATGAATTCAATGATGGGGATAGATTCTCTGCAGCAGCCTGAAAATGTTTTCAAAGCTTCAACTAGGCTTCAGAAGTCAAGATGTCATGGAATAGAGTGTAAAGCTTTATAGCAAGTTCTAAGGCAGAAGCTGCATTTCTAATTGCAGACACGAAAACGTCCAACATTCTTGATGGTGATGATTCATCAATGAACTTGTAGTTCTCAAAAACCAAAGCAAGAATCAGCTCAACTTGATCATTAATCCCCCCAAGGATACGATTCTCTTGATGGCTTAAAGCACTCCTATTGGAGCCTTTCATTAACACAGGTAGAAGCAAGTCATGGACCAAGCCAAATCAATTTGTAGCTCTAACACTTGTCTTTTCTCCAAAGCCATCTATTTCCTCATCATGGGAACTGCATCCGAGTATCTCTTCTTTTGACACCAAAGAGACCTTTCCTTTTGCCTCACAATAGGAATCCTCATCTGTGGTTTCCTGTATGGGAAAACAGTTGTGGTACTTGCTTGAATGGGTGAGTAGCTCAGCTACAATAGGCATTCTCAAGCAATTCAACATCTTGGTCCTTAGTTCCAAGGCCCTCTTCAAAGTTTCCTAACTAGAGACATATATGGTGTGCTAATGTTCCAAGCAAACCAGATGCTAGAAAATGGTCGATCGGTGATCAGAATTGGAACTCCTTGAAAAACATGATTGACTTTGTCTTTCAAGCAACTATAACTAGCCTTAAGTAGTTTACCGGCATTATCATTTAAAAACAGGGTGTTCCACTGATTCATGCCTTCTAGAAGCTCGTTTGGTACAAATTGGTAAAAGTTTGGTGCTTTGGGCAACTTGTTCATAGTTGAAAAATGTGGCAATGGGATACGAATGATAGCATATAGGCAAAGTTGCTCCAAAACACTGGCACGTTCAATTGTAGTGGTTAGAAGATCCAATTTATCAAAATTGATTCCATCTCTAACAATCTGTGGTTTTCATTCCCTTCTTGCATAACAAAGCCCTCAAACACTTGCTAAGTTTGACCAGTACCAAACAAATCCACATATTAGTTATATGAAGAACCAATTGAATAATATGAAAATAACCCTCCGTCCTCTAGTTGGAAATTGTTTTTCCACATAGTCCTTTCATCCATACAAGTCAAATTTCCTGCAATCTCTGGACCAAGTGTATCATCAAGGTGCAAGGAACCTTGGTGTTCTTCAGTAGCACACTAGCTCCTTAGATCACGTATAATGTTTACTTTACCAAAAAGTTCACCTTTTACATCAAGCTAAAGGTAATTGAACCAGTTTGAATAAACTTTGAGCTCTCACCAAACTCCAATTTCTTGCTTCAAGGGTGCCAGTTTATACATCATTTGCTTCCTCGAATCAAAAGTATGGTTAAAAGCACTTATGAAGGAGACCAAGAACTTTAGTTCCTCCAAGAAAAGCCTTAAAGTTCCATGCTTCACAAAAACACCAGGGTGAAGTAACCCCATAATGACAACCAATCAACTGAATAGATGACAAAAAATGCATTTGACTGAGTTGAGAATATAAAGAATGCTATTCCTATGTACAAAATTGTTGTTTCTTCTCCATATCAGCCATTTGCACATATGAAAGAGGGAGAATGCTCAAAGATACAATAAATGGACCACAACCAACTACTTGAATGGTTCCATCTGGAGCTAGGAGAGCAAAATTGTGAATCAGAAAACATTTGGTAATTGGGTGTTTCCAAACTTCAAGAATCGGGATCTATTATCACTGGAGAATAGCGCATTGGAATTTGTTGAGGTTCAATGAGGTCGAGGTGTCCCAAGATTGATTAGAAAAGATGAGAAGAGCTTCAAGACTTTAAGATAAAGGCCACATCTTCTCAAAGTTGTAGCCACCATTAAAGTAGCTCATCTACTCAGAATTATAGTTGAGATTCTTGAACATCTTCTTCAGCATAGACTCCATTTCCACTACTCTACTCATATCACAAATCAAAACCCCACAAAGCGGTCTCTTCTCAAACTGTTCCCCAGAAATGCCACATTTATACTCCTATTCTGAGGTAATGACAAATGCAAAGGAGGACCAAAAGCAACTGACCATCCTAAAACACCACTCGTAGCCCTACCATCAATATCTTGATGAACAACAGGTCTAAACTTAATTTCTACACCATTTATCTCTAAAGCATATTTTAGATTTAGCAACCAATCCAGACTAGACAAACCGTCTAGACTCAATAATGCCCACAATCTCCTTCCTTGTGGCTCATGCATTTGCATAAGAACTAGAAACAGAGGAAAACCATAGCAAACAAATGTCTCCAGAAATAAAGCATAACAAAACAAATAACATAGGTCATTAGTTGAAGCTCCATTGCATGGATTAGAAGTAAGCTTGTTGGTCGAGTGGGAGAAATCAAATCAAATATGAACAGAACATGATTTTTTAGCACTTAATAGTGGAGGCAAAACAAAGTGAAATCATCTTCTAATAAAATCAAGAGGAATAACATGTATAAAACAATAAAAACAAGCCTACAATCATCTCATATAACAAGAAGATCAAAAGTACAACCTTGAACCCACACTCAATCCAAACAGTGCAAAAAAACCAACAAAGAGTAAGGTAAAGCAATGAAGATAATAGAGGCATAAAGCTCACACTTACCTTATGATCCTCCTCCCAAACAAGCGTCTATTTGGCTTCGAGCTAAATATGTCGACTCCCAAAAACCAACAAGGAAAGTTGAGGAACTCTACCCACTCTGGTTTTCTTCTCCCTCTAAAAACCAAAAGGCCCACCAAAAGATGAGAATGTCCCCTGCAGGTTCACCCTCTCTCTTTTCTCTATTCTATCTTTCTCTAACTCTCAAACCCACCAAAAGGAGCCATCCGACTCAAAAGGATATCCATTCACTGGCTAAAAATCTCCCAAGGCTCCTCCAAAACTCTTTGCAACTCCCTTTAAAGCTCTCTCTCTCTCTCTTTTCCTCTTCTCTTCAGTTTCTTCATTTTTTTCTCTGGTTTTTCTCCCTCATATCACCATTGCTAGCAATATCACTCCTGCCACCATGTTCCAAAACATGAGACAAACGCCTTTAAAAGAGAAATGGACAGCTAGGTTGAGGACACGTGCCCTCATCCCAACCAAGTCGCCCAATAGTCATGCTAGGACTTGAAATAATTCTCTAATCATTTCCAAAATATAGTCCAAAAATAATAATAATAAGCTGAGTAAACATGAAGATGATGAAAAATTGAGCAAAAAGGTTCTAAACATGTGCTAAAAAAAGCAGGGTGAGAACAAAACTAATAATAATAATACATGTGTTAGTGTGGACCCGCATTTTTCACGTGCGCTCCCACTCGATCGGCAATGCTCGCTTTTATATGGTGAAAAATTAATTTTGGAAAAGTCAGAATTGTCACTTATTTTATTTTATTTTAGAAGGGAAAAATAAAACAAGAAAGAAAACCCTAAAGAAGTGACTCCATAATTTTTTGAAAAGTGTGTCTTTGAAAAACTCGAGTCTATGTCCAAGGATCAGGTTACCTATTGGGAATGTACCTCTAAGAGGTAGCACCCCTCTAAGCCCTATAAAGGTCTCTACTGACTAAGTTGAGGGAAATTGGGCAATTAATTGATTGACTGAGGGTACCTAGGTAGACTGAGGTGATTTCAAAAAATAGCATGTTAAACAAAAAAAATCAAATCATGATTATAAAAGAGATTTAGGGTGCGTGCCTGGACTGTTTTTTAAACGCTATCACAAGACATCAAAGTTAGTTCAAATAGTATATATATCATGCATGCGCTTTATCAGAAATAATAAAACAATGAAACATATATATCAAAACACCCAAGCACTATCAAATATAGGTGCAATTCACAGTGACAAGCATATTCATAGAATTTAAAAGGTGGCTGATAGAGGGTGTACCTGGATAGCATTGATAACTTATAATGCACTTCCACAAGACATGAGGGGTTAGATAATAATAAAATAAAGAAATCCTAGCATGCTTATTGTCTAATTAGCATAGCAAAAAAAATCAAGGTATACTAAATCATCAATTATCATACACATCTTGTATATAATTCCTAAAAAAATAGATAGATACGATTTCAACAAGTGGCAAAGGTGCCAACAAAGATGAGTTTTGAAAAGATTCTTTTATGCAGGGGTTTCATCAATTCCCCAATTGATATACACAAATCTAACCTAGAATCATCCCATTTATTTGGAACCGTAAGCTTGGATTCGTGTCTTACTCAAAACTGTAGTTTTTATTGAAAACTGAGAAAGATGTGAACCGATCAAAACATGGTTCCATATTATTTGAAAAGAAAATGAGATTTTGATTCTAAAGACTCTAAATGAATTTTTAAAATAGATTTTCAAAGGGATCTTTTGAGAAAAAGTATTTTATTTTAAAAATAAAATAAATTAATTTGGAAACAATAAAACATACGAAACAAAATACCAGACAAAACAAAA
The DNA here is from genome assembly GCF_030704535.1 of Vitis vinifera. NCBI lineage: Eukaryota > Viridiplantae > Streptophyta > Magnoliopsida > Vitales > Vitaceae > Vitis > Vitis vinifera. The sequence continues at coordinate 22,041,168 of NC_081805.1, read as the reverse complement.
GAAAACAAAATCACAAAGTAGAATTTTTGACAACCAAGCAAATTAAAGTAGTGAGAATGAAGGTCAATCTTCACTATTTTCCGATGGCCTCTGAAAAGTAAATTTTTTTAGAGACTACCAATGCAATAAACTATTCAAATTTAGATCAAATAAGCTAACGAGATACCCATCGAGAATTAATGATTAATAATCAAGAAACATATCAATTGAGTATAACAATTACCAGAAACTACCAAAGCAATAAACTAATCAAACTTAGATCAAATAAGCTAATGAGATACCCACCAAGAATTAATGACTAATTTTCAAGAAATACATCAATTAAGAATAACAATCAAGAATTAGCACGTGATCAATTAAACACACAAACACATCTAGACTGATTAAAATGAACCAAATTAAATCAAGGTAAACAATAATTTTCAAACATAGAATTAATTTTATTAATGAACTAATATTATAGAAAATACCTAAACTGAATAGATGTGTGAAACTAAATCAGAGTAAACTAAAGGCATGAACTTTCAAATATAGAATTGATTTTATTAATGATCTAAAACTACAAAAGTATTTAAACTAAATAGATGAATTAAATTTAATCAAAATAGACTAAAAACATGATTTCTTCACATAAAATTGATTAAACTAAAAAAAATTAGAAACTCACAAACACATCATGAAGAAATATCAACATTAAACTAGATCGGAATGGAAAATTAGAATTTTATCATGTAGAATTAACTAAACTAATTATAAAAACATCTAAACTAACGAAATAAATTAAAATAAAATTTTAAAAAGAACTTACCTTCAAGAATGCATGTTGTTGGTCTCGTTGGAGAATGGTGCGGCCTATGTGCTTTCCCCCCAAAAATCTGATTATAAATGTCGGCTCCGGCCTCATGTGTGGGCTACTTTTCAATGGATGACAGTCGTATGTGGTCCCCTATGGAATGTGTAGGTTGCTTGTGCATGATCCACTCAGTTCCTGAACCGTGTCCTCATCAACCTAGCATCAGCTTTCAAATTCCCTCCTCTGATGTCTCCTTGGTGTTGTGTTCTCCGAAAGTGCGTATCGGCTACCCCGAAGATGTTGAAGGTCGGGTACCTCTTTGGTGGAGAATTCCTATCAAGGCGTTATGGCCTCTCCCTGCATGCAGGTTGAATCTCTACTGATGGTGTGCTTCTTTTCAATGGATGACAGTCGTATGTGATCTCCTATGGAATGTGTGTAGTCCTTAGAAAAGCTTCTTGCCAGTCTTTGGTCTGGCTGTCTTGGAGAGTTCCTAATGGAGATGTGTAAAAGGGAGTCTTTGGATCATAAAATTCAGATTTTGGAGGCTAATCTGTAAGAGCCAAGTTGGCATCAAAGAAAGATTTTATTGTTCCAATGTCCTCCCAATAGTCATTGAATAAGTATGCTTGAACATTGTGGTTTCTCGGCTTCCTTCTCAGAAAGACTTGGGAGGGTGGTATCAACTTTCATTGCTTTCAGGTTGAGGCCCCTTTGGTTTTTCAGAAAATTGGATGATTCGTCCTATATTGTCAATCTTCACCAATCCATAATCTGATGCACGACTGTCATCCATGGGAACACATGAAACTGTAATATCAGCATTTTATGTCAATATGCTTCTTCACAAAATCCATATAGTCCATCCTATAAAGATGATCACCAGACAAGATCAATATATGCTCCACATTCTTGTTCTTAGCATCATCAAAAACCCATATAAATTGTCTCACGGCTTCTGTTGTTCCTTGGAACCACTTCTGTCCTGTTTCCCCTAGTGTTTGAGTGGCAGCCAGAACCTCCACAAATCTGTCTCCAAAAATGCATCATGTTTCCAAAGTTATATATGTGATCAATATGCCTATTGAGGGATGCAGGATTGAACCGTGTCAAGATGAATATCTTTTTTATGCCACTGTTGATGCAATTACTCATAGGGATATCTATAATCTTGTAACAACCTCCAATTGGAACAGCTGGTTTCGCCCTTTTACTAGTAAGAGGAAATAATCGAGTCCCAGCACCTCCACCCAGTATGATTGCAGCCACGCTATTTGGGTCGGCCTGTTATTTCTCAGAAACTGGTCCTTCAAATATTAGATTCTCTTGGTCAACATCCGGTGTAAGAACAACACGATTAATCGTTTTGGCCTTTTTTTCCTTTCTCAAGCTCTTCCATTGTCAATTGATGAAACTACTACTCCACAAACTGGCCCCAATCCTCTGCCTGAAGCTTCTCCAAGTGCCCAAAGAGATGAGAATCCTTGCACTTAATAATCTTGGACACGATGCTCAATTGTCTTCGAATCCCCACTTCATCAAGCCAAAAGTTATGCCGAGCTTTCTTCATAAAACCTACGAAGCACTAGAAGGCATCATGGTCCTCTTCCATCACCGAAATTATTGGGGAGAGTAAATCACTCATCCTTTGGCAGTAACCAATTTCTAAATCATAGAGTGCATAGGCTTCTAGAATGGCGACTAAGCGAGCAGCATGGAAAATCCTATATGGCTCCAGGTGATCATAATCCTTCAATCCAACACTCTCTGCAAATCTCCGTGCCTTGATCTCTGACACGGCAGCCTGAGATGGTGAATAAATGATCCATTCAGCATTCGCTCGCACAACATCAAGGTGGATGATCCACTGCCATCTTGCAAAATCTTCATTCATGCAGAATTTGGAGCCACTTTCTGTCTCAGATGGAGAGGAATTCTCCTTAGCATGATCACCAAGATCATTTTCTTCAGTTCCTTCAGCAGTTAAGAGAGGTATGCTATCAATTTCTCCAGAGGAGTCAGTATTAGATGAGTCCGAGTAACTAGCAAAGGCATCTTCACAGGTAAGTCCACTCTTTTCACCATCCCCTTCCAGTTGTGGTGCTGCTGATCATCAATCTCGTTGAATGGTGCGTCTATTCTCTCCTAATGGATGTATGCCCTTCAATCTTTGTGTGCCAGGGTGTCCATATCAAGGAACTTTGCGTAGCGATCTGTCTTTATCCCGCTTTTGTGATCATAGTACTCGACAACTACAGCCCCAATCAATGCAGCCAGGATAAGTGCCTGTGCATGCAGCTTGGCATGAATGATCTTAACGATGGTTTTCATGTTGGGTTGAGACCAATTGTAGGCAATCAAACCCGCTATGCCGCTCAGTCACAAACACCCCACCAAGCGAAGCTTCTACTCCACGATCCCTTTTCTGATAGATGCCCGAGTGTTCTTCCTCTCAGCCATTTTTCTCTTCCCTTCCATTTTTTTCTTCTTCCTTCCTTTTCCCAAAAACTCTAATCCTTCCCTGTATATTCCCTTGAAATCCCACTTCATTCATCCACCAGAACGCTGGAGATCCCTCCTCCACGTGCTGCTGAATCACCCTCCCATAAACGTCCTCTCCATGCTGGATCAGAATTTTTTTCTTTCCTACCTCTCACAGCCCTCCTTCCCATAATGATCCTTCTCATCACACTCAGAATGTCTCCTCATTCTGAACACAACCCTCCTTCCCGTCTACATACATGCTGCATCTTTCCTTTTTCCTATGTCAAACTGCTTTGGTAAGTTTCCTGATGATGCTTGCAAAGATGTCCCTTCACAGAAATCTTGATTCGGCTGAAGCTTATGGGGCAATTTAAAGAGACTCGTGTTTGTCCTTCAATGATCTCTAAGTCAAAATATGGTGTAACAGCAACAGGTTGAAATATACTCTTGTAGTCCTGGAATGCCAGAAGTTGATATCACACCCATGAAAGCTATGATAATAACATAATTACCATTAAACTATCCAACAACTTGGGGAAGATTTATTTCATATCTAAGCATTGCAATCACAAAATAAAATAAATAAATAAAATATAAATAATAGTAATAATGGAATAAGATAAAATAAATCAAAACTTACTTACTCCTAAAATCAATCAATAAGATAAATAAATATAGAAAAACAAGAAAACAAATCTAAGTGAAACTAAACCTAGGGTATCTAAGTGGACCTAAGGTGGTGGCTAATGGGCCTAGGGTGTCTAAGTGAACCTAAGGTGCCTAAGTGGGCCTAATGTCACAGGATGCTTCAAATGACCCTCCCCATGGGCTTATATAGGAGGAGGGAAGCTTCTGGAGACTCCTGGAGCCATCTACACTAAGCCATTGGTGGGAAGAGTGTGGAAGGTTCTAGAAATGCCTAGAGATGTCCACACATCTCTACACTATGGTGGAAGGCATGGGAGGAGTCCAAGGCTTTCTAGAGAGTTCTAGGAATCTCTTGTATATTCTTGTACATAGGGTTGTACATAGAATAGGGTAGGATGTTCTAGAATATTCTTGATTTGTAAGGGAACCCTCCAAAGTTCTAGAGAGTTCCCTTAGTGCCTATAAATAGGTGAGGGCCTCATTTGGCCAAGGCACCACCCAAATCACTTCCTAACCAAGCAAGTGAGCTTCCAAGCACTTGTAAAAGCTTCTTTGAGTAATAAAGAGCTTCCATTCTTTAAGGAGTTGCCTACCAAGCTTCTTAAGCTTTCGAGTCGCAAGTGTCTTAGCCGAGCAAGCTAAGCATTGGGGATCAAGGCTGACTTAGCAAGATCAAGTGTCTTGACTTGCCTAAGTGCCGCACGAGCTTAGTGAACGACTAAGTCCGTGACAAGTGGTATCAGAGCGCGGTTACGAGGTGGGCATAGCGAAGGAAGCATGTCGGGTTCCAACGTGGAGGAGACTAGTGAGCAAACCCGTGGGAGGGAGACCGAGCCTACTGCACGGGGCAGGGGAAAGAAGGATAAATCTCGTGATGCCGTTGCCAACATGGAGGCAAGGTTAGCCAAGGTGGAGCTAGCCATGGCGGACACTCGAGAGGGGTTGGACTTGATCGAGCAAGGCATGGAGAAGGGCTTAGAAGATCTAAGGGAACAGATCCAAGACCTTCGCGAGGGGGTGCTAGTCTCACAGGTTCAGCCAGTGTCGCACGAGGAGTTTGTGTCCTTCCAAGGAAAGGTCTTGAGCATGCTTGCTAGCATGGAGTCAAGGATAGAGGCCTTGGCCACTCGAATGGAGTCCCGAGACCAGGAAGTTAGGCAGGAGTTGGCCATCTATAAGGCTGCTGTGTCGGCACGGGTCATGGCCACACAGGAGGCATCTAGGGTGGAGGTGCCGAAGCCACATAGGTTTAGTGGCAAGCGGGATGCCAAGGAGTTGGATAACTTCTTATGGCATATGGAGCGATACTTCGAAGCTATCGCATTGACGGATGAGGCGGCTAAGGTAAGAACTGCGACCCTCTACCTTACTGACACAGCTACTCTATGGTGGCGTCGAAGGTTTGCCGATATGGAGAAAGGCATTTGCACCATAGAGACGTGGGAGGACTTCAAGAGGGAGATTAAGAAGCAGTTCTACCCCGAGGACGTGGCTTACCTGGCTAGGAAAAACATGAGGCGTCTCAAGCACACAAGTTCGATACGCGACTATGTCAAGGAATTCTCTTCGCTCATGCTTGAGATTCCTAACATGACTCAGGAAGAGTTGCTATTCAACTTCATGGATAACCTGCAAGGGTGGGCCGAGCAAGAATTAAGGCGCCGAGGCGTTCAAGACTTAGCCACTGCTATGGCAATAGCAGAATCTTTAACGGATTATAAGAGGGGAGACTCCTCCAAGGATGAGTCTTTAGAGGATAGCCACGCCATGGGTGGGGGAGACGAGGTTCCAAGGGACCACAATGCTCCTAAAAAGGGATCAGGCAAGACGTCTAACGTCCGAGAAGGAAGGGATAAGGCGGAAAGAAAGGAGTTTACGCCTAAAATCAAATGCTTCCTGTGTGACGGACCACATTGGGCACGGGATTGTCCAAAGAGGAAGGCTCTCAATGCCATGATCGAGGAGAGGGAGCAGGAGGACGAAGCACATATGGGCTCAATGCAGCTACTAGGTGCCCCCCAATTCAACCCAAAGCCTAGTACGCCTAAGACCTCCTTACTAGCAGGGGTGCAAGTAAAGGAGGAAAAAGGGGACCGAGCTGAGGTAGCTCGCACACACATGGAAGAGGTCACCAAGGAAAAGGTGAACTCAATGGGTAAGAGGAAGCAGCACTCTAAGCATCGAAAGCGCACGGGTCTACATCCATCTGAAGCCTCACGGGAGAAGGAGGTGAAGAATATCCTGGCTGAACGGGTCACCAGGAGACAAGGGGTCCCTCCTGTGATAGAGTATCTAGTCCAATGGAAAGGACTACCTAAGAGGCACGCAAGTTGGGAACATGCGGATGCCTTGAGAAGGTTCTGGAAACACATCGAGAGGTTTCAGAAAGAGGCAACGACGAGGACGTCGATGGCATAGGTGGGGGAGAGTGTCACAGGATGTTTCAAATGACCCTCCCCATGGGCTTATATAGGAGGAGGGAAGCTTCTGGAGACTCCTGGAGCCATCTACACTAAGCCATTGGTGGGAAGAGTGTGGAAGGTTCTAGAAATGCCTAGAGATGTCCACACATCTCTACACTATGGTGGAAGGCATGGGAGGAGTCCAAGGCTTTCTAGAGAGTTCTAGGAATCTCTTGTATATTCTTGTACATAGGGTTGTACATAGAATAGGGTAGGATGTTCTAGAATATTCTTGATTTGTAAGGGAACCCTCCAAAGTTCTAGAGAGTTCCCTTAGTGCCTATAAATAGGTGAGGGCCTCATTTGGCCAAGGCACCACCCAAATCACTTCCTAACCAAGCAAGTGAGCTTCCAAGCACTTGTAAAAGCTTCTTTGAGTAATAAAGAGCTTCCATTCTTTAAGGAGTTGCCTACCAAGCTTCTTAAGCTTTCGAGTCGCAAGTGTCTTAGCCGAGCAAGCTAAGCATTGGGGATCAAGGCTGACTTAGCAAGATCAAGTGTCTTGACTTGCCTAAGTGCCGCACGAGCTTAGTGAACGACTAAGTCCGTGACACTAAGGTGCCTAACTGAGCCTAAATCTAAATTAGGGTTGCCAAGAGTCACAATGGGGTTATATAAATCCCTCAACTAATGTCCCTAAGATGGATTATAAAATATAGGTCATACAAGTAGTAATGGGCCACCAGGGAATTGCTATAAAGTACCGAACAAATACCTAATAGGACATTTGCTAGAAGGACAAAATGGAGGGTCTACAATTAGGGAACAAATTAGACGGTTTACAGTAGGTTTTTCCCTAATTTGAAAATATAGGAAAAACCAACCTCAAATTTTATAAATTAATTTTATTTTTATTCATTTAAAAATATTTTAAAATACATCTACCTTTTCATAAGTCAAATAATTATTTTTTAAAATAACTTTTTTACTTTATAACATTAAATAAAGTATCAAACAATTCATTTATCCTTTTAATTTAATTAAAATATCTTATAAATAAATATATTATAATACAAATCATTGTAAAAAAATTCTCTAAGATCCTCAAGCAATAAATAAAATCTTTTGTGTTTCTCTAGTTAATAATGATTTCATATTTTATATTACATAAATCTACTCATCTTCGTATCTTTTTTAATAAAAAAACTTAAAAGCTAAAAATATAAAAATAAAATATTGATTTTCATGTCGTTCTTAAAGTATGCTAGTTGAAAATATAGATATCAATAAAGAACTAGAAATACAATGGGAGTCAATATTTTATTTTATTTTTTAAAATTTTTAAGATTTTGGTTTTAATTGTGTTTAATTTTTAACTATTTTAGTTTTAATTGTATTTTCAATTTTAAAAAATTATTATTTTATTGTTGTTTAATATTCTTAAGGATGTTTCTTGGAAAAAGTGGGCTTTGACTCACTAATTTGGAAAAATATAGAAAAAGGAACCTCAACTTTTATAAATCAGTTTTATCTTCATCCATTTAAAAATACATGCACTTTTATAATTATTTCTTGAAATGTACATCCTCTTACTTGATAACATTACATAAAATTATCAAAAATTTAATTTATCATTTTAATTTGATAAAAGTATCTTACAAATAAATATATTATAAATTTTTTGTTATATAATGTGAGATATAAATCATTTTGGAAAAATTCTTGTGGATCCTCAATTGACAAATAAAATATTTCTAATTAATAGGGAGGAGGAGAGAGCCACCTAACGGATCTAGAGAGCATGAACTTACTAGTGCTATTGGAGTCTTGCTAAAGGACATGTCTTGTATTCTTATTCAAAGAAGCAATAAAATGCAAGTTGGGGTTGGTAACCTGTAATCTAGTGTATGCCTTGTGTGGGTTTTCTTATTATAATTTTATATGGCTTGTGGGAAAGATGGTTTTGTTAGGAACCAAGGATCACTTTGTTCTCATGCCCTAGATCTCATAAAGTGCATGAAAAATTTATCCTAAGCTCTCTAAATCTATCACAATGGAAAACTAGGTATTCAAATACCAAGATTGATACCATAAAAATCATAGATCTAGAGAATTGAGTCACATATCTTTGATCTGGATGTTCGTAAATCAGTTCCAATCAATATAGATAACTTCAAAGTCGTAATGGATCTCATAAATACCATGATCTTCCACCCAATGACTCTTCCTTGTGTCTAGGCATTGAGATGATAGAAATCTCAAGGGTAGAGGATAGGGTTCACTCTCTAAGTTGTAGGAAAAAATGGCAAGACATAGAAACCCTAACCCTAACCCCTAAAGGGGTATTTATAATCTTCCTACCGGGCTTAAGTGAATTAAGCCCACGATGGGCTTAGGTGACTTAAGCCCACCATGGGCTTAGGTGACTTAAGCCCACCATGGGCTTAGGTGACTTAAGCCCACCATGGGCTTAGGTGACTTAAGCCCACCATGGGCTTAGGTGACTTAAGCCCACCATGGGTTAGGTGACTTAAGCCTACCATGGGCTTAGATCACTTAATCTTGCCCAAAAAGGTTGTTAATTGATTAATTAACCAAACAAGACCCTAATTAATCAATTAACTCAATCCAGAGATACCATTCAGTTATCCTTGTGCAACCTTTCGTAGTTACCAAAGCGCTCTTATATACAAAAGTAAACTAAAAACTCATTCAACCCTTATAAACCGTGTCATCAAGGAATATGAGCTTAAAGTAGGGACCACTAGGACTCATAAGAGTATTAACTCCCCCGTAATCGAATTTTGAAATTAACTCAACATCTCATTACAAAGAGTCAACTACACTCCAATACCCTATGTATATTATAATGAGACACCAAGTGCTCGAGTCCGTGACCTACTATCCACTGCATGTAGACTCCACATGAACTGGTATATGTAATCTAACAAGATAGTGCTATCACTTATCAATATTACATCTTCAATTCTTAAGTTATAGATCTCATTTATTATATGATCAAATAACATACTTTGGCTCTAAAGAGTATATGTCAAATTCCACTAAAGGAATTATTGTGACCATAGATTTCATTATCACATGTCCTTTGGATCACCCAAGGGAACACACTATCTCAATCTTATGAATATCTTGTTGTCATCAGCCTTCATCAACAGTTACCCAATCCATAGATATATAACCACTTTAAACTCTCACCCATGGGTCAAAGTCTCCTATTGATTTCAACACAAACTCAATATCCTCTCAAAGTTGAGAGCCCATGCAGTATAGTAGCTTGGTGAATCATGACATTTGATAGCTTTGCATCATGATTCACCATAGGTCCTGTCTAGTGTGCATCACATACACTAATGCACTCACCATGAGAAACTCATCTCAACGGCCAAGATAAACCATCCCTCCAATTAGGAGGTGGTGCACTATAATCTTTACTAGATTGCCCAAATTCATGGACCAATTGTGGACAACTTAACTACTTACAAGAGCCTATGACTTGTATCTTTTGTGCTACTAGCTCCTAATGCACCCAAGTCATGTATAATGTAAGAGACATGAGTTGAATACTCAAATCAATGTCAATACACCAAAGGGCTAGCAAGGAGACAATTAATTCTAACTTTGTTACATCATGTCTTGTTTTTAGGGGCTCAATCCAACAGGTTTAAAAGGGTGTCTAAGCACCGCACTAATGTGAAAAAATATACGAGAGTTTTTGTGCCTATGACAACTACCACTATCGTAGTATCCATTGCATAGCTTAAGGGAGAGTGGCCAATAGACCAACATCAATGTCATATGTAAGCTCTCTAGCCATAAGGTGTAGATTGATTAATGTTATAAGGGTTTATTGTAAGGAGTTATGAAGCTACATAGTTGGGATATTGCAATCAAAATGTTATAAAATAGCATATAGTGCATTAGGGCATTGTCTAAGGTAATGTGATCTAATCAATATTAAGTAGTAGTCTTGGTGTAATTTCTCTCAACTAATTTCATAGATAAAAAAATGGTTTTTTATCAAATTATTAGTCTTTATAAGTCTAGTATATTGTAAGCAAGACCTAGAAGAACCCTTGGCGAATAGATTTATTCTCATGGTCAATTATTTTTCTTGTAGATAATTGTTCTATCTTATTAACATTCTTTGTGCTATGATAGATAAGATGGTTAAAAGTCCTAACTTTGGGCATAGAAAAGGACCTAGTGCAATTAAAGTATGCCAACATAGATGCATAGTCATCCTAGGGAGAAAATTGTGAGAGCTTTCTCCCAGGTCCATATTCTACCTAGAGGAACTAAAATATTTGAGGATAGTGGCTAGAATGTGCCCTTGATAAGACTAGATTGACACTTTTTTTTCATATTAAATCACTCTACATGCTCACATATAAAACTAACATATCCACACAAAGCCACTCCTAGTCAAGAGATGGGAGATTTTACCACAACATACTCTTATATCCTTTGCTGACCTAAGAAACTAACTTTGCTCACCTTGATAAAGTCACTAAAACATATCTCAAGGAAGCAATTCATCATTATTCTTGATCCATGTCCCAACTATGAATCTATCATAAATTCTGATCCAGTCTGGTGGCCTCAAGGGGGAGAAAGATCTTGAATTCTCCATTGAAGATGGTGGAGTACTAAAATCATTATTAGGCTACATCGATCAATTGAAACAATACAGATACTTGAGCCTGAGGTGAGGTTGTGCCCCCTAGTACTTAATGACCAAAATAATTTTTTTGGACTATAGGGTATCTAGTCTTACACTTGTATTGATCACAAAACTACTTGATATGAATGATATAATCATTTTCAAGCCATGTGATTAGGCCTAGGACTAGTAGTTTCTGAGCCATGGTCCTAGTTGGAGTAACTAAAAAATTTAGACCTAAAATTATGCAATGGGCAAAGGATTAATTCTTATAGATCATGTAACCATCTCTAAGCTATGAAATTAAACTCAAGACCAACTGGTTACGGAGCCATGATATTAAAGGTAGACAAATTAGTTAAAATGTATCTATCCATGCTGCGTACAAGTTCCAACCAGGATAATTGGGAATTAAGATTTTAAAAAGAGTTTTACTTGGCTTTTTTGTTCTTATGTGGTTTAGGGAAAATGTTTGACTATAAGAATAGGTTGGAATCACATTTCTTTGGGACAAGACTACATTGGATTAGGAGGTGAACTACAATGAAGAATTTTTCCACGTGAACTTGGGCTCGTACACCATCATCATCCAGAAGAGGAAGAAGATCAGCTCATAAGAGGGGTCTATTCGTAGTTCTTTTTGGAACAATGAACTCAAAAGGTTGTATTGACAATTAAAATCAATTTGAGTAAGAAGTTGTGGATTTTCTATAAATAATCAATAATGTACTATTGAATATTGGCTTGGGAAAAAGAGAAAGGCATTAACTCTTATGTGAAAGTTTTTTTTGCCTCTATATTGTTTTTCTTTGGGCATATATAGTTTATGGCACAAGGTGATTGCAACACTCGAACAAAAAAATGTTTATAATCTATACGGAAAGAAAAAATTACATGGAAGAAGTTTTTTTATTTTCTCTTTGTTCTGTAAATATTTTGGTTCTAACCCATATAGCATATGTTCCATGCATGTCAAATATAGAAAGAATTAATGGTATATATGCATATGCGTAAGAGTCATGCATCTTCTACACCCAAAAATAAATCAACACCACTATCCTCCATGTCAGAAATTTCCATTTTTTACTTATTTTGAAAATGGCCTTAGGATGGATTTTTAAGAAGATCACAACATTCTTCAAACGTGTTACAATCGAATTCATGTAATTAATCAATATTAGAAGTAAGTAATTGAAAGATCCAAAAGAAGGGATTCCCTCAATCACAAAGTTCCCTCCTAACCCTAATAATTTGAAAGTGCTTCATGCCAGATGTTAAACTGCTTGATTCTCTTTAACATGGCTAATTTGAAATTTTTATTTTATATATTTTTAAAAGCAAGTGGTAGAAAAAAAAAATGCATATTGTATCAACTCATTCATACTAAAGAGATATTGGTGTTGATAAAAGAAGAATAAAAATTAATTTGCATGGCGCATGTGTTGAGGATTATCTTATACGTTAAGAAAACACGAAGGTGCGATATCAATACCTATCAAACCCTTTATTTCCATCATTGAGCGGAGCTTTGACCCAAAAGACTACGTTTTTAAAAAAAAAAATCCATAAAGTACCCCCATTTCTAAAATAATGTCCAATCTAATGTGTCTGCACCACGTAGATTGCCAAGTCATAAAACCGTAGTTGGCAACTACGGTTTTATTTTTTAAAAACAGTCAAAACCGTAGTCACCAACCACGGCTTTAACTTTAAGTTTAAAACCGTAGTCACCAACTACGGCTTTAACTTTCCTTTACCTTTTCCCCCTTTCCCGATTAGGTTTATTCATTTTCCCAATTACCTTTCTTCCTTCCCAGTTACCTTTCTTCCCTTTAGGGTTTCGTCTCTTTAGGGTTTCATCATTCCCGTTGCATCCTTGGCTCAAATTCAAAGTTTGGAAGTCATTGGTCAGGTAAGATTTATGAGTTTTTCAGTTTATCGTAAATTTTAATTTTTTTTTTGTAAATCTGTTTGGTTTTCACATTGTTGTTGTTGTTATAGATGTGTTTGGGTTCTATTTGGTAAAGATGTGTTCAATTTTTTATTTTTTTTTGTTATTGTGAGCTTATCAGAAAGAAAAAAAAAGTTTTTTGGTAAGAAAACGGATATGGAATGAGGGCCAGCATGGATTTTTTTTTTTTTTTTTAAAGATACCAAAAATGGAGGGGACCACTGTAAAAAACTCCAAAAATGAACGAGAGGAGTGGTGATTTTTGTTATAGGAATAGAAAAAATAAGAGTACTCCACTTTTCAAGGGTTAGATTTATCTTAAGCTAGGAGATTTCTTATTCCTCACAATTGGGCATCTTCGTGAACCTAGTAATGAAAAGGAGTTCTGTGAAGGCTTGAATTTTGGAAGACTCTTCTTCTTGCACCGACTCCTCAGAACTTGACACCCCAATCCAACAACATGAGCTTCAAAGTAAAGTAACCACGTAAAGAATCGAACATAAATTAAGTAGTTATAGGACTTCCCACAGATGAGTTAATCGTATTGCAAGGCTTCCTACAAAAGATATTTAATCTTACTGTAAATTTCGGACCACTTGAAAATAAAACAGGAGAATATTTATCCTAAATATAACCAAAAATAAAATTAAGAATGGATCTGCATTTTCTCTAAGTTGGGATCTACTGATGGATATTTGGGTTGAATTCAGCCTTCCTTAATAGAGAGCTAGACCTTTCTAGGTGGTTCAACACCCTAAAAAATTCACTTTCGTGTGCCATGGCTGCATTAAATACTCAAATTATATATACATTTATTTATTTATTTATTCAAACTTCAGCTACCCCTTTGGATGTGTTCTTGAAGGGTTTGGAACTCCATGCCCTATTAATTTTGCCATCTCTTAGTCTTATGTGGCCAAAACACCCAGCCCAAGTAAAGGACATGCAAAGTTCAGATGTCTTAATGAAGCTAAGCAAGTTGCATATGGTGCTCCTTTGGTACCTGCATCTTCTAATTTCATCCATTGTATTTGTATGGACATGACATGATATGAGTGTTGGTATGAGATCCTTATATGATACTCCTATTTTGCTTTAAAGCAAGTCATTTGATTTTAATTAATTTATTTATATTTTCAACTTTCTTAAAAGATAAGGGTTAATTTCATTCCTTTTCTTAGAAGTTTTAGTTAAGTACACTTAATCTTTATTGGTTTAAAATTTGATCAAATATCTCCCTTATTTTCAGTCACCTCCTCTCTTATTAAAAAATAAGTATTATTTTCAATCACCTCTCCTTTTATTTAATGAAATTTCAAATCAATGGGGATAAAGTGTATTTAGTCAAATTCTGGGGGGACGTGAGTGAAATTAACCTTAGAAGATAATTATATTAAAATTTTGATTTTGTTGGTAGTGTATTTTTATGAAAATATTTGGGAATAAGAAACAAAGGATAAAGATAAAAACAAAAAAATAAAAATAAAAACAGAGTTCTCATTAAAAATATTTTTGTTTTTTTTAATGATGTTTAATTAAATATTCTATAGTTTTTCCTTCTATTTTGTTGCATCCAAATGTTCATTATCTACTTATGAATATTTCGATTGAATTCAAGCTTCCTTAATAGAGAGCTAGACCTTTCCAGGTGGTTCAACACCTTAAAAAATTCACTTTCGTGTGCCATGGCTGCATTAAATACTCAAATTATATATATATATATATATATTATTTATTCAAACTTCAGCTACCCTTTTGGATGTGTTCTTGTTTGGAACTCCATGGCCCTGTTAATTATGCCCTCTCTTAGTCTTATGTGGCCAAAACACCCAGCCCAAGTAAAGGACATGCAAAGTTCAGATGTCTTAATCAAGCTAAGCAAGTTGCATATGGTGCTCCTTTGGTACCATCATCTTCTATTTTCATCCATTGTATTTGTATGGACATGACATGATATGAGTGTTGGTATGAGATCCTTATATGATACTCCTATTTTGCTTTAAAGCAAGTCATTTGATTTTAATTAATTTATTTATATTTTCAACTTTCTTAAAAGATAAGGGTTAATTTCATTCATTTTCTTAGAAGTTTTGGTTAAGTACACTTAATCCTTATTGGTTTAAAATTTGATCAAATATCTCCCTTATTTTTCTCATTTGTTATTTTCAGTCACCTCCTCTCTTATTAAAAAATAAGTATTATTTTCAGTCACCTCTCCTCCTATTTAATGAAATTTCAAATCAATGGGGATAAAGTGTATTTAGCCAAATCCTGGGGGGATGTGAGTGAAATTAACCTTAAAAGATAATTATATTAAAATTTTGATTTTGTTGGTAGTGTATTTTTATAAAAATATTTGGGAATAAGAAACAAAGAATAAAGATAACAGCAAAAAAATAAAAATAAAACACAGAGTTCTCATTAAAAATATTTTTGTTTTTTTTAATGATGTTTAATTAAATATTCTATAGTTTTTCCTTCTATTTTGTTGTATCCAAATGTTCATACCCATTGTTGAGATTTTTTAGTCAAAGCCTTATATCTTAAAAATTTTCGATATAAAAGATCAAACAAAAATTTGTGTATGCTTGTTAGTAGTATTTAATTAATCAATGAATTCCTCAGACTTGAGGCTTCCATGAATTTAGGGGTATGGTACGGATGTTAGGTTCCCATTGTTTCTTATTCCTCACAATTGGGCATCTTCATGAACCTAGTGATGAAAAGGATTTCTGTGAAGGCGTCAATTTTGGAAGACTCTTCTTCTTGACCAGGTTCCCTCACCAAATTTTCATCTGACAAGGAGTCAAAAACTCAGGTTCGTAGAAGCCTTCCCCTGACCTGGTCCCAAACCTAGAACATATAAGAGCTACCTGATATTGATTCAATATGTAAGTAATTGGAAAAATTTTACATATTTCATATTATTCTGAAAAATTAATAGATTTATTTTTAAAAAAAATTAAAACATGAAATCTCACTTCATTTTGAATTCATTTGCTTAATGAAAAAATTCATAAAAATATAATTACATGCACTACCAAAGTTGTGACTTATTCTAAAATAGTTTTGGTTTAATCACCAATTCTCTCAGCGATATCGACACGATGGCTATGTCACCAATTCTCTCATCCACTAGTTGATTTAAATGATGCCACATTAGAGCGGTATGCACGAACTTTCGTATTAGGACTCATAGGTTCAGCGCTATTTACAGACAAGAAGGGTACCCACATCCATATGTGTTATCTCCCATTGCTTAAAGACTTGACTCAGACATCTATGTATAGTTGGGGCAGTGCAGTATTAGCACACCTATATAGGGAGTTGTGTCGAGCGAGTTTGGATGATGCCACCGATATTGCTGGATGTGTCACACTATTACAGGTATAATTAATTATTCACATTAGATTAAAATTTCTAGTTGCTTCAAGTTTATAATTTAAGTAAAATTTTAATGTTACATTTTTTTCCAGTTGTGGTCTTGAGAGAGACTCCACGTGGGTTGCCCCGATTTTGGTCGACCACCAGCCCTTCCAGCAACCCAGCATTTAAAGCATGATGCAGCCGATGATTTACCAACTGAGCAGTTAGACCACGGATTACAGGATGAGGCATTATTACACAAGGGTTTACCAGCTGATCCATTAGGATGTAGGTGGAGAGTACCTTTATCATGGGCTCAAAACCCATCACGTGTGTTGAGATTTTATCGAGACCAGTTAGATGCACAGACCCATGACTAGGTACATATAAGATGTAATGTGCTATTGTTAACCATATAAACCTGTACTCAGTATTAATGTCAAATGTTGATTTTAATAGGTTTTATGAGAGCCTTACATGGGAAACTTAGTTGCCCATCTTCCGACGATATCTCTAGCAGACCAGGAGATTTGGCGGATGATGTCACCTCTTATTTGCTTTGACATTGTCGAGTGGCATCGACCGAAGCGAGTGCTGCGACAGTTTGGCCTTCAACAAGAGATACCTCAATTTTGTTCCATAGAGCTAAACCTCCATTCCGTGGATAGGCGAGGATGACATAAGTGTGATTGGGGAGCATTCCATGCATAGTATATTACCTTATGGGGTAGTCGTGAGGAGCGTATTGCGACGGCACCACCTATAGTGGGTGTTATGCAGTTTCATGATCCATATATGGAGTGGTACCGACGTATTACACGACGTTTGATCACACCCCCTCTCCATAAAGATCAGATGAGGTATCATAGTACAGCAGTAGCTAATCAGTTATTAGTAAGATTTTTTAATTTATAAATGGTTTATTAAATTATAATTAATTAAAAATCATTTTTGTTTGTTTAACTTTTTTTATTTTTTTTATTTTAGATCACTGGTATGGTTGAGATTGCTAGTCGATCTGCTGGGCCTACTTCAGGTGCATTAGGCGACATTCATTGGATTGCTATTAATATTTTGCATGTTATTGGAGAGGAGCATCGCATACATTCACTACGTCAGTCGCCTACATCATCATACCCATCCATGAGCCCACCTGTGTCAGCCACTACAGTTAGGATGTAGCCTATTCGAGGCCGATGGAGAGGTAGTAAACGAGATGATGGGTGAGCCGGTCGACAGCCTCGACGATCTATGCATCCACCTGAGACCATGTTAACACCATCCACATCATCTACCCCATTTGCACCTGAGGCTTCCACACTTCCCCCTTCACCCCTACCATCACCTTCACCTAGACCTTCTCCCTTAGGGCATGTCGTATTAGATACCACTCTACCATCACCTGTAATTCCTACCATAGAGGCCACTATACCTGACGTCACTATACCAGAGACTACCCCACTATCTACTAGTCTACCATCACCTCTACCTTCTCTCGAGGAGACCACTACACCACATGTCACCTCACCATCATCACTTATATCTCCTCTACTCGAGCCCACTATACCAGATGTTATTGCACCAGCTACCATTACAACAGATGTCATTCTTCCATCTCCTATATCACATCTTCTAGATGTTACCATATCAGATGTCACTGTACCTGAGATCGCCCCACCATCTACCACTTTACCATCACCTACACGTCTTCCCATAGAGACTACCATGCATCATACCCTTACACATGTTACACAGTTAGATGTATGTCCACCTAGGAGACGTCGTGGTCCACGTAGACGTCGAGTCTTGCCTCCATCAGCTCCATCTCAACCTATACATACTGAGACATGGCAGATTGCACAGATAGATTCCACAGAGATGTCTCTTTATCATAAGCATCCGCAGAGAAAGAGGAAGACCCCATCATGTGGCACTCATTGAGGACTGTTTTTTAGTTTTTGTGTTTATTTTCATTTGCATTATATTGTTAACTTTATTTTATTATGAACAAATTATTATATATTTAAATGAAAATATGATAAATTTAAACTTAAATTGAACTTATATATATATATATACCACTTACATATAGCAATCTGACAATCTAAAAAATTGGTTTTAGATTTAAATTTAAATTAATTATATTTATAACTAATTAGTTACAACAACACTATATTGATATAGAAAAAATAATGTTTTAAAAAAAAATTTACAATCTAAACCTCCAATCAAAATAATTTTTTAAAAAAATGAACATTCACATGATTTAAAATTTGAACTTAAAAAATTGGTTTTAGGTTTAAATTTAAAGTTATGAGCACCAACTACTATTTTGACTATTTTAAAAAAAAAAAATCAAAATTCATGATTACCAATTACAGTTTTGTGATGTGAATACCCACATGAATAAGACACACATCACATTGAAAATTATTTTGAGAATAAAATTATTTTATGAATTTTCTGTTTTAAAGAAATCATTTTTGCCCAAAACTCCCATTAGTACCCAATAAGAAACATTTTTCTTATTATCAATGAATTTACAAAAATATTCCAAAAGCATTTTCATCTATTTACCAAAACAATTAAACTAAATAGTGAATTGATTGGAAAAACAAATGTATTTTATTTCCACAATTCTATATTTTAAGAAGTGGAAAAACAAATTCTTTTAGGTTGGCATTTTAAGTTTAACATTTTAAGCCTTTCCATTCCATTTTGATCCCATTTTGAAAGGAGAAAAATGGAAAAAAAATTATTTTTGTTGTATTTAAGTAATTTTCCAATTATTTACCCACTTGAAGTCATATTATATTTTGTACAAGTACATAATTGCCTTTAATTTTTACACAAAGTTATAACATAATATAATATTCTTCATTATGAGGGTATAAAATAGTATATTTATAACTAATTATATTTATATTGAGCGTAGTGCCAAATATTTTAATAAAATTATCAAAATATATTTTTATATCAAATTAAAGACATCAATTATTTAATTTCATATATTACTATTCTTTAAATAATGAGATCAATTAAAATTAAATATTTTTATTACACCACTTACATATTTTTAATCAAAATAATATAATATTTTATTTAAAAAAATTAAAGTTAAATATATATATATATATATATATATATATATATATATATATATATATATATATATATATTTATATATAAAATTAAAGTTAAAGTCGTAGTCACCAACTACGGTTTTAAACTTAAAGTTAAAACCGTGATTGGTGACTACAGTTTTGATTGTTTTTAAAAATTAAAATCGTAGTTACCAACTACAGTTTTATGACATGACAATTTACGTAGCGCAAACACATTAGATTGGACATTATTTTGGAAATGGGGGTACTTTATGAATTTTTTTTTTAAAACATAGTATTTTGGGTCAAAGCTCCATTGAGTGTGTGTGATGAAATCTAAATTGTGTGATGATATAAACAAATATGATCAAAATATAAGGATAAAAACAAATGGGACTCAAGTACAAAGTTACAAAATAACTTAAAAATGTATATATAGTATTACTTGATTAGTGAAACCTTTTGGGTATTTATCGGAAAGGTAAATGTATATATAGTATTACTTGATTAGTGATACATTTTCGGTATTTATCGAAAAAGTACCTTTCATATCTATAATAGGACCTGTATTTTATGTTCAACAAGGATTGAGTAATGGGAGTTTAAATTTCTATACACAAAACTAAACAAACAATCAAGTAAAAGAGAATAACCAAACTGCAAAGTAGTCATCAACTTCTATTATATATTGATCAACTCTTTGTCTATTCACATCCCTTATGCTCTAGCAATATAATAATGCAAAGGAACTTGTTGCTAATCTCCCTGCTGACCAATGATGGCTTGCGCTGTGAGCTCCTTATTACTACAGGCGCACAAGTGGTCAAAACAAAAGCAAAATTTGCAGGTTGGACAAAGAAATTTGCAGTCCTTAGCAACCTTACAACGCAGACTGACTACTCTCCTTGATTCTGCTCCCAATGGAAAACCTGCCACCATTAATTTTCTCCATTACTCTACATGTCAAATTGAGAAAAAACAACCAAAAAAATATTAATAGAGAAAGAGAAAAAGAGACAAACAAGATGCAATAACCAGGAGGCCAATTAGGAGAGCAAACTTGAGCCAAGCTTTCTCCATATCTCTTGATATGTGAGTTACAGTTTATCCATATGTATGAATATATGATGTTTGCTCCTCCATCTGACTTATACTTATAGGTGAAGGTATCTAAGAACTATAAGTGGGAATCTACCAAGCATTAAAATTCCTTGAGAAAATGAATTTCTGAAAGGCGAGTCTAGTTGTATCCCACTGCAAAAAAGAAAGCAAAAGAACTTAATACTAGGATCACACTAATATCTACAAAGTCACACTATAACTACTAAGTTTGACTGCATTAAATACACAAGAAACCCTTTATTTAGTGTTCTTTTCTCTAAAGCAAAATGGGCAGAAAATTTTATCAGAATGAAGAAGATGGAGGTTTAAAAGGTAGGGAATTGGGATCTACCTCCACATGAATGGCCCCTCTTTAAGTTCTCAATTTTAAAAAAGTCTTGAATTAAAAATTTAAACCAGAAAGAGAACTACTATATAAGTTTAATTATGTGTATTATCAGCTATAGATGTAGATTTTTCTAGATATAATGAGTTATTAATTTGGATTTTAAAATTTTTCATAGGTCTAAGTTTAAATTTTAAAACTATAAAAGGTTCAAGCATTTTTACTTAGGTGATCACTAAAATTTTAAGATTAATTGAATACTTCAGGTTATGTTTAGTTTTTGGAAAATTTGAGGAAAAAAAAATAGAGAGGAAAAATTAAAGAAAATAAAAAAAAAATAGATTCAAAGTCAATAAATTATTTTTATATATTTTTTTAAATTCATTTCATTTATTTTTCTTTATTATATAAAGATTAAAAAAATTTAAAATAACAATTTTTTAACTAAATTTAATTATATTTAATTTTCTTTTATATTTTAGTAAAACCAAACATGAGAAAACCATTTTTTTAAAATTTTTTTATTTTTTTAATATTTTCTAGAAACCAAACATAACCTTAAATTTTTATTTTTTTTTCTGAAAAGGAAAATGCTGACCAACCCTAAGAAACTAGTAAAAGAAAAGGTACAAACATTTATTAAATTATACATTCATAGCCATTCTATTGAATACATCTTAATTGGGTTAACATTTATATACATGAGTACATCCATATAAATTACCCTATTAAAGGAAATATTCTTGACTAAAGGAAATTTGCTTAACAAAACTAGAATAAGATACTATATGTCAAAGTGAGAAATTAGTTTCAAATTATAATGTTTTTATTATCAAAATGATATCCCCTTCTTTACTCATTGATAATGAATCTCCATTTCTTATTTCAATTTTATAACCATCTTCTAGATGATCCTTGATTGGCCCTGTAAAATAGTATAGGATATAAATATCTTAAAGTATTATTTTCAATAGGATGTGATATTTTTTAATATTATATCCAATAAAAATTATATCTTAAGACATTGTATCGAATAAGATATGTTAAATCAAGTTTGATTTATATATGGAAAAAAAATAGAACAGAAAATATATTGCATCTCAATGTTTAATATTAAAAATATGAAATCCCTCTCACTTGTATTATTATTTAGAAATCTTTCCACAATTTATATTTTAACTTGTAATTTTTTTTTCTTTTTTTCTTATAATATTCATGATTAAAATATTTTAAATTTTATAAGAGCATTTTAACTCTTTTAATTAAAGGTTTTAAACTAAAAAAAAAGTTAGTGGTTCACGGTTCAATGGTTGAACCGTAGTTGAATCAATGACATTGTAAATATATTATTTTAATATAATTAAAATTAAAAATAAATATAAAATTTTAATATATATATATATATATATATATATATATATATATAAAGATATTAAAAACCAATAATATTTTTTTATTTTAATATTATCAAATTAAATTATGAATAAATATAAATTTATTAATATATTAAATTTTATTAAATAAAATAAATATAATATTTAAATATGAAAATACATATTGAAAATGAAAGAAAAATTATGTTAGTCAATTTTTCTTATATATTGGAAATTATATACTTATATGCTTTTATGTTCTATTATTTTATAATTTTAAAAAATATTATATTATTTTACATATATTACCTACATATTTATTATTACAAATTTTTTTTAATATGTATTATGTTATTTTATTTATTTTTCTACAAATTTAAGCTATATAGCATCAATAGACAGTTGGTATCTTCCTTATTCCTTTATTTAAGGTCTCAAGCATCAATCCCACATCTGGATGGGAGAAGGATAACACATTAACATGGGAAAAGGATGAAGAAGGCTTTAAAGACCCTTCTTCAATCATGACATGCCTTAGAGCCTAAAGCCCAGCCAGGCCATGAAGACCAGCCAGCAAACCCAATTAAATGCTCTGGCTAATTTTGCCAAAAAAATTTGAAATTGTCAACCCTAGGTTTTTGTTTTGCAAGCAAAATGAGTAAACGTGGGGAAAAAATGAAAAGAAAATTGAAAAACGAAATGAGAAAATGAATTTATGCTCCATATAATACGTATATCTTATATCTCAATTTAAATTACTATATCTTATAAAAAAGAAGATAGATAAGTTATTCCATTTATCATATATCTCATTTTCAACCAAACATTAGATAAAATATATTATCCTACCTCCTATCTTATTTTATATCTTTCTTATGTCTAAATCAAATATGACAAACGTTCTCTTAAACACTAAAAACCGTTACCCAATACCAAGGTAATGAATCCATGTTGGAGCTTACTAACTTGGCAAGAGAAGGAAGAAGTTGACATGGGATTGGTGTGTATTGAGGTTTGGATTGCATTGGTTAATGTAGTAAGATGGGGTATGACGTGTCTTGATCAAATTTGGGGGCACAAAGTTGGTTGGGTTGGGAGATGACATGGCGTAAAGAGAATTGAAGGTATGATGGAAAATATTAGAAGTGTTTAAAGGAGAATAAATTAACAAATGGCCTACATGAACTTTTAGGAGTAATTAAATTTAAAATTTATTATGGTCACATAATTTAATACACATTTTACATAAAGTCAAGTGGTAGTCAATGGGGGATTTAATAAGGCAAAGTGATTATAAAAAGGAAAGGAAAAGGAGATAACCCTTTTTTAACACAATGATGGTTATAAGTTAATAGTCATTTTTTTTTTAACACAATGATGGTTACAAATGTGGTCAAGTGCATTCTTATGAAATTAATCTAAGAAAAAAAAAAGAAGAGGAAATAGGAATGTTTAACAAATTATACATCAAAGAGTTTTAGACCTAAGTAGAGACAATGGAAATGCTCTATCAAAATTATATTTTCATTGTCAATCCCAACTACCCTTTCTCTTTCAAGTAGTAGGGTAATAGGGTTAGTCACAACTTCATCAATGGAAAGAGTATCTTACCATTAGTTCCTATTTCCTAGGTTTAAATTAATAAATTGAGCGAAAAGTAACATTCAATTCTAAACCATTATTACGGAAAGAGTTTGATCAACACTTACCAATTTAGTATCATTACCTAGGAGATTGTGGGAGGAGACTTCATCTTGAAGTGGCTAGTCCAATTGCCCAACATTGTGACAATATTTAGAGCATACATCAATAAGGAGTAGTTTGTAGACTAGTAAACCATGCAAATGATTTCTACCTTACTATGTAGGAGATAGTGCAAGCATGGCAAAGTAACTAAAGGAGAACAAGTTATGGTATGCATAAATTAATAAATCAAATAGGATGCATCAACTAAACTATGGCCCAACATAAACAATATATACTAAAATAATTCTACTGAAATCATTTTAAGAATAGATTCAAACTTAGATTTTCATCAACTCAGAAAGTCACCTAAGTCTAAATAGTAATGACTATGTGTTGATTCCTTTGAACTTTTTTTTTCTCAACCATAGAGGTGGTAGGTAGTTTGTCATTCAGAGCTTTCAACTTGTTCTTCTCTTCCATTACTGGGGCCCTCACTATAAATTAAAACCTAACTAGCTCTTTCTCACAAGATTCAATTTCCTTTTGAGCCTAGGCAATGGAGATAAGAAGTTTAGTCCTCTTGGTGCCATGAAAGACTTTGTAAAAAGACATCCTCCAGCTTGCCACGTTCCTCTCGGCTCAAAGAAAGAGGTCTCAAAGCAGCATCTTCAAAATTGAAGCTTGTGACAACCTCAAAAACCTTAAGCAATTCAAATGTTTTGTCATCCAAGGTTACTCTAGGAATAACATCACTTAATATAGCTTCATTATTATCATTTTTCATGTCAAGATCATTATCTTATACCTCCACCATGTCAATTTTATCAAACTTTTCCTTTACATTCTCAAAGAACTAGACCTACCCAAACTCAATTGTAGGAATATTTTGTGATGCAATACTAGAAACTTTAGTTTTCTTAGACACTTTTCCTCTCTTGCCTGAACTTGGCTTACTAGATTCCTCCTAATTAATATTTCTCTTAGCTCATCAAGATGGGGCATTGTTAGGCCTCCTATTAGCTAGGATTGGCAACAAGAACTTCTCCATCTCAAATAATTTTGTGTCTTCATGAATTTGAATAGAATCAAACCTAGGAGAAAATTCAATTCAAGGGAACCGATGTTTTTTATTTCTTAATGGTTGTTTTGGTTCGATAAAATTTGTGTATACTAAGGGTGAAAGGGTTTTGTTGATGGTTAAATGATGAAGTAGGTGTTCTTCATGACCTTCCTTTCCCAAAACAATCACTAGCATCTTCATTTTATCTAATGCTAGCTTAAAATAGAATCAACCTTGCTCATTTGTGAATTTAGAAAAAGTCTAAATCATCAAACTCTAACTTTATGTTAATGAGAATCAAAGCATTTATCTATGAAACCTACCTACACAGTTGAAGCAATTGGGGACATCATACAATTTTGGCTCATCTTAGGCAACGAATTCTCACTCTCCTATTGTAGGGAAACCTAAATATCTCTATTCCCAACCCCTCATAATCTAACAAGGTATGTGTCTCAAGATTACATCTTAAATCCCTGAGTTATAGATCCTCTTATGTAATCAAATGCATAATTTGGCTCACAAAGTACATATTTCAAATTACATTAAAGGAATTATCGTAGTGTCATAGGTTTCATGATCACAGTTCTTTAAGATCACCTAAGGAGATACATTGTCTTAATCCCATAAGATATCATGGTACCTTTATTAAGAATACCTATTATCACCGGCCTTCATCAACAGTGACCCATTTGTAAAAAA
Organism: Vitis vinifera; assembly: GCF_030704535.1. Taxonomy (NCBI): domain Eukaryota; kingdom Viridiplantae; phylum Streptophyta; class Magnoliopsida; order Vitales; family Vitaceae; genus Vitis; species Vitis vinifera. Next base: position 22,015,471 of record NC_081805.1, on the reverse strand, counting down.
TATATGACCACCTATGGGTCCCCATAGGTCAAATCCTTTTTATGACTTCAATATACACCTCAAGGTTGAGAGTCCAGGTAGTATGGTAGCTTGATGAATCATAACTATCTAATAATTAATCTCATGATTATTCACCATAATTTCTATCCAATATGTAACCATATACACTAGGGCACTCACTATAGGAAACTCATCTCGATGATTAAGACAAATCATTTCTCTAATTAGGAATTAGTGCACTATAACTTCATATAGATTGTCTAAGTCCATAAACCAACTATGAACAACTCATCAATCTTATAAGGAACTCATAACTTGAATCTTTCATACAACTCCCATTACACTCAAGCTATATATAATGCATACTTGAATGCTCAAATCAATATTAATACAAATAACAAATAGATAAGTGGAAACTTCAGTCTCACTTTATTACATCATATCTTACATTTGAAGGCTCTATCCCAACATCTATTACCTTAGCATAACCGTACTTCTACCTTTTATTATAGTTAGAGAGGTTATGCCTAATAAAGAGCACACTTATGTTTGTGGGGATGGGGGGAGTAAGCATCATTTTCTTCAATATATGGACAAACAAAATTTCTCTAGTACCAATGTCCAATTTAGACTAGGAATTCATGTCCAAGCAACCGACGAGTAGATGAAAAATATTGGAATCAACTTAATAAGGATGAAGATTGAAAATAATCAGCAAATGTTAAACTAGGGGATGGAATGAAAACTTGAGTTCAACTTGAAAATAAGAGTAGGGAAAATGAGTGGTTATCAATAATGAAATTAAGGTCTTTAATGTAAGGCAAAAGTCAAAGGCATTAGGGAACATGAATGATAAATCTGCACTCCCCATAAGCAAGACTATTTGGATTGTATTTTTGTTTTCTCATGTTTGCTATGAATATAGTTATTTCGTTGTGTAGGTCATTTTATTATTATTATTATTATTATTTATTTTGTTAATTTGTCTAAACAGCCCCGCGAACAACTTTCATATAGTTGGGCCACATTTCTGGTTGAGGAAGTCAACTCCAATGCTATGCAAATTGTTTAAGCATAATAAGTCCAATTGTGTTTATTTGAGAACACAACCAACACCTTCATATGATATTTATTATTATTATTATTTACTTTTATTTTTAAAAAAATTTATAGTATTGATTAGTTAACATATTGAACTTTGAATCCAAATTATTGTACATGGTGAAATTTGAGTTGTTGAATGAAGATATAAACATATGAGACTAAACTACAATAGATGTGATTGAGGTACAAAGAAATGAGATCATGGTATAAAATAATAAAATCATGTATAATTTATTGAGTGATAAGATGTCAGGTATAAAGCAATGAGATCTAAATAGGAATCAAGGTGCACACATGACATTCCTTGTTTGGCAAGTTAGTGCATTTTTGGTATAGTTTTGAAAAGATCTCATTTCTTATTAAAGTGAGGCCTTTCATTTTAGAATTAATTTCACTCACCTCTCCTAAAGTTTAAGCTAAATACACTTCGGCGGTGTTTATTTTTTGATTGAATATAAAAAAGCCAAATATTTTGGCTTTTTCTATTTAGCCAAAAAACAAACATCACCTTAGTCCATATTGATTTGAAATTTTATAAAAAAATATTTCTTATTTTGAGTTAAAAGGTAGGTAAATGAAAATAAATAATAAGAATAGTAAGGGAGTTTTTTTTGACGAAATTTAAAACTAACAAGGACTAGATGTATTCAATGTAAACCTTAGGAAAAGTGAGTAAAGTTAACTCTTATTTTTATGACACTTATGCACTATTTTTTTTTAAAAATTAAGGTAAGTATGAAAAGAATGATCTATCCTCTATCCAAATGGAAACCTAAATTCGTATTATTATTAAACTTTTTTATTATATATAATAGTTATTTTTTATTATATATAATAGTTATGATGATGTTAACCCTAAATTTCTTATGGTTTTTTTTTTTATATCTTATTTTAACTTAGATCGATCTCTATTATTTAGCAAAATATATATTTTAAGTATGTTTAATTAATTGAAAAATTAATTATTTATTCAATTGAAATAACTCTCGGATCAATTAATTTTAGCTTGGCTTAAAAATCTTGGAGATGTAATACATAAGAAGGGTAGTGATGAATTTATTTTCGAAAATAACACTTTACATCTATGTCAAAAATATGTTTTTAAAAAATCTATTTTAGTATAAATTTATAAATTGTGTTTGTACTAAAATCTCATTTTGAAAGGATAAATTAACTTGAAATAAGAAAAAGAAATCATCTTTTGAGAATATGATTTTAGTATGTAAAATCATTTAAAAAAAATTAAAGTAGTATATTTTTATAAATATTTTATAAAGTTCTTTTTAGAAATAATAATATTTAAATAAAAAAAATCCTTAATGGAGGTGGGTTGGGATGACTTTTTATCTATTTATTTTATTTTTGTAAAACAACAAATGATTAAAAAAATATCTATAAAAGGTAGTTATGAATCACACTCTATATATATTTATGTGAAAATCATCTTTTCAATAGAGGATTTTAGAACAAATTTATAAATTTGTTTATGCTAAATTTTCATTTTGAAAAAAATGCTTTTACAAATGATTTCATATGATATCAAAATCATCTTTTAAAAAGATAATTAAATACAGATTTATATTATAAATTATACTGATAATAAAATTATATTTTAAAATAACCTTCAAATGGGAGAATAAAAAATAAAAGATAAAGTATATTTGAGAAATAAAAATGTTTTTTAAAATGACTATTTAAAAAAAATTATGATAGGTTAAAAGAAACAAAATATTCTCATATTTATAAATTTATCATTTCCCATGTTTTTATTTAAAAAGTAACAATTTTTGAGTAAATACCCTTAATTATTTCAAATATTTATAATATGTTTTTAAAAGAAATGATTTTTTTATAAGAAAATAATAAGAATATTTTTATTAAAATAAAATAAAAAAATGATGAAGGGATAAATTTCTAAAATTGAATTTTTAATGATCATTTTAATCTAATAACCCATTTTTATTTTTATTTTTTTAATTAATATTTAAAAAAAAAAAATTTAAATGAAAAATCTGGGTTGGGTCAGGCGGGTCAAGTTGCAGCCTAGCGCAGAAGTTGGGTTGTTTTGGGACAGTGGAACTGTGGAAGCCGCCCAAATTGGAGAAAATAAGGAGAGGCTCCTTGTTCAAAGGAAGTGTGTGGGATTACGATGAAGACAACGCTGGCGGTGATCTTTTCCTGTGTTTTGGTCTCAAGCCTGGCACTTGGTTCACAATCACAAAGTGGAGAAAGGAGTTCCCAATGGCAGATTCTCACCAAAGCAAACTTCTCTTCTCAGATCCGACTCCACCCTCACCTTCTCCTTCTCATCACTGTTCCCTGTAATTTCTCTCTTTCACTCTGTCTCTCCCTTTATTTATTTGTTGGCTTAACTATAATCTAGAAGACGTTGACAAAGATCATTGATGAATTTTTGAGTTTTCATGACCTGGGGCTCCGTTGCTTTTCCCGGAGATGATTTTTGGAGTATTTTTTTTCCACGAAAAAATAAAAAAATTAAATTCTGTTGCAAAGAGATTGATTTTTTCTGAGTTCTTTTTTTGGTGGAAGCCGATGGAGTGTTAGAACAACGGTTTTGCGATAACTGGTGTAAAAATACCAACCAATTCAGTAGGAATGTAGTGGATATGAGGTAGAATTCTGTGTTTTGATCTCAAAAGTAAGCATAAAAGTTATGGCTGTCTGCAGAAGGACCATGTACAGTGATTATCCCACTGGAAGGGATTGGTATGTGCTAAAATAGGCACGTGACCTACTTGAAATTATAGGCTTCAAATATTAAGCATGGCATTACAAGATTGAAGGGCGACTATAAAATTGACATTTGTTCTTGATAATGTCAAGCCTACACCATTGTGCATTCTCATGTTTATTCAAGTTATTAGTGTGTTTTATCCAAACTTGAGGGGCTTTACTGAAAACATGTTTGTAGGAAGGCTAACATGCTTATGCTTCATATAAAAAGGTATTCTGTAGGGCATGAAGGGATTTGCTTATATAATTTTTTTTTTTTTTTGATAAGTAAAGTATATTCAATCAAAAGGCAAAACGCCACAAAGTATACAGGGGGTATACAAGGCAGCTAAGCCTCAAAAAACAACAAAAACAGAATCACCTCCCTTTAAGTGGAAGCCATCTACTCAAGGAATCCTATAAGGGAGAACGGCTCCTCACCTACATACAGTTTGACCCAACTCCACAAATTACAAACAAAAAAATTCTTTAACTTTTGAACGTTCAACACCCCCCCCCCCCTAAAGGCTAATCTATTCCTTTCCTTCCACACCGTCCAAAAAATACACAACGGAATGGCATCCCAAATCTTTTTCCTTTTCTTTCCCACAAACGAACCCCTCCAACTAACTAAGACTTCCTTTACAGTTTCTGGGAACACCCATTTCACGTCAACTAAACCAAACACTATATCCCATAGAACTCTAACCACTGTACAGTGTATGAGTATATGATTTACGCTTTCTTCCTCACAACCACACAGAAAGCAGCTATTTGGAAGTTGTAAACCTCTTCTTTGAAGTCTATCCAAAGTCAGCACCCTCCCCCACGTCGCCTCCCATGCAAAAAAACAAACTTTAGTTGGCACCCTTGTCACCCAGATGCTTCTTGAAGGAAAGCCTGAATCATCAGAACTCGCCAACAAGTTATACGCTTCCTTGACCCTGAATTGCCCCCTTCTTCCTTTTCTCCACAGGACTGAATCTTCTTCCCCAAAGGGTTTGTGACCCCTCAAGATCTGAAGAAAATCCCCAACCAACCCCAATTCCCAATCATTGAAATCCCTCAAAAAATTTAGATTCCAATTTCCTTGTCCCGAATTTTGATCCCACATTTCCTCAACCGTTTGTTCCTTTGAACCGCCATAGCAAAGAGATGAGGAAAACAATGGGACAACGCTGTCTCTGAACACCATACATCTGTCCAAAATCTGATTGTGTTGCCCTTCCCTACTTTGAAGATCATGTTATTCCAGCACCATTCTGATTCTTTCCAAATCTCCTTCCAAACCCCTACACCCACCGCCCCCATAGCCTTCTTTGGCCTCCACCCAAAATCCTCCTGCCCATACTTCACCTTGATCACTTGTTTCCAAAGATTATCTTTGTCACAAGCATACCTTCATATCCATTTGCCAAGTAATGCTTTGTTCAACAAGGCTAGCTTTCTAATGCCTAGCCCACCTTTAGCCTTATCTGTACATACCACCTCCCAATTAACCAAATGAGTTTTCCCCTCCATATTTCCTCCTCCCCACAAAAAGTCCCTTTGCACTTTCTCAAGTCTTCTCGCAACCATCTTGGGCATCCTGAAAATAGACATTTGGTAGATTGGCATGCTAGCCAAAGTGCTTTTTATTAAAGTGACTCTTCCCTCTTTAGATATATATTGCCTTTTCCAAAGAGCTAGCCTCCTCCTGACTCTCTCTTCCACCCCATCCCACATATAAGGCGCTCTATTGAGAACCCCTAAGGGTAGACCCAAGTACTGAGAAGGTAAAGACCCCACCCTGCACCCTAGCTCAACAGCCAACTCCTCCATCTCCACCACCTCTCCCACTGGAATGATTTCACTCTTGGCTAGATTAATCCTTAGACCTGATGCCGCTTCAAACCAAAATAAAATCCAACTTAAATGAGTTAAATGGTCCTTTCTGGCCTCACAGAATATGATGGTGTTGTCAGCAAAGAACAAGTGAGAGATATTCAAAGGAGGTTCACTACCGCCCCTTATGTTGCACCCTGATAAGAAGCCCCCCTCCACAGCTCTCCTAATAAGAACATCTAGCACTTTCATTCCCATAACAAAGAGATAAGGAGACAAGGGATCTCCTTGTCTAAGACCTTTGGAGCTAGGAAAGAAACCTGCAGGCACTCCATTAACCATCACTGAGAATTTAGCTGAAGATAGGCAACTCCACATCCACCCCACCCACTTAGACCCAAAGCCCATTTTCTGCAACACCTTCAATAGAAACTTCCAATTGATACTGTCATAAGCTTTTTCTATATCCAGTTTGCATATAAGACCCTTTTCTTTTCGTTTTTGCCATGAGTCTATCACTTCATTTGCAATTAGAGAAGCGTCAAGAATTTGTCTTCCCCTCATAAAGGCATTCTGAGAAGTAGAGACCACCTTACCAACCACTCTCTTCAATCTGTTAGCCAGCACTTTAGCCAGTAACTTGTAAAGACCCCCTAAGAGACTAATAGGTCTAAAGTCTCCAAGGTCCTCAGCACCACATTTCTTGGGGATCAAAACCAAAAAAGTATTGTTAAGGCTTTTGAGGAAAGAGCTATGATCATAGAATTCCTTGAACATTTCTATAATCTCCTCTTTAATAAACTCCCAACAGCTTTGCCAAAAAGCCAGAGTAAAACCATCCGGACCAGGGGCTTTATCCCCATTCATCTCCATCAGAGCCCTATGAATTTCATCCTCTGTAAAGGGCCTCTCCAGTATCTCAGCCTCTTCTTGACTGATCTGATCAAGCTGAAGACTCCCAATATCCGCCTTCCACCCCGTATCTTTTGAAAGTAGCTCTTTAAACGCATTAGCAATTCCTTCTCTAATTTCCTGCTCCTCTAGAAACCACTCTCCATTGATCTTAATTCTCTCCATACAATTATTTCTACGATGAGCACTTGCCATGCGATGAAAGAAACCCGTGTTTCTATCCCCCTTTTTCAGCCATATCTCCCTGGAAAGTTGTCTCCAGTGAGTTTCCTCCATAATCACCCATTTTTTGTAATTTTCTTTTGCCTCTTTCTTAAGCTCTGATTCATCCATAGTCAGAATTCTATCATTTTCCTCCCTATCCCAGAATTCCACCTGTTGCAAAGCTGCAGATTTGTTGCTCTCCAGCTTACCAAATACTTCTCTATTCCACACTTTCAGCTTCTGTTTGATTTCCTTCATCTTAGTAGCCAACTTGTAACTAGCACTGCCCCTAACATCAATTCCTTGCCACCAGCTGCGCACAAGCTCTTTAAAACCCTCAGTCTTAAGCCACATATTTTCAAATCTGAATGGGGTCGGGCCTCGTCTTATCCCACCCCCCACTAGCATAATTGGGAAATGATCGGAAACCGGACGGGGCAGCCTGCACTGGTTAATCCCACTGAATTGATCTATCCAACTAGGAGACACAAGGAACCTGTCCAAACGTGCCCAAGTCTGATTATTTAGACCCCCATTCCAAGTAAACTCTCCCCCCTGAAAAGGAAGATCCACCAGCCCAAGATCATTCACAGTTTCAGCAAAATTTCTCATTGCTGAGCTAATTCTCCTCTGACTACTCCTTTCCCTCGAGAACAAAGTAATGTTAAAATCCCCCCCTATGCACCAAGGATCCTCCCACAGCCCTCTAATCGCCCCAAACTCTTCCCATAAAGCATCCCTCTCTACCTTAGAGAAAGGGCCATACACTCCTGTAAAAACCCATACAGTCCCATCTTCTACATTACGGAATCTGCAGGACAAGGTAAACTGTCCCTCCTCCCAATCTAGCATGTCCAGAGTCCTTCTATCCTAGCATATAAAAATACCTCCCGAAGCTCCCTCCGCATTCACTGCTTTCCAGCCTAGGAATCTCCCGGAGCCTATACTTCTCGCAATGCTATCCGTCATACACTGCAATTTTGTCTCCTAAATGCACATTAAGTCCACCCTCTGATTTCTTATGAACGTCTTAATCACTTTTATTTTGGAGCTATCATTTGCTCCCCTCACGTTCCAGCTCAAAATTTTCACCTTCATTGGATAATTACAATTTGGCGCCCTTTGCCCTGTACCGAGCCTTTCTGTTTTACCCCTCCCTCATAGTTTATGGAGCATTTTAGTCGTTTTAACTCCCTTTCAAACTTAGACTTTTCCAGTAACTCTTTGCTATGTATTTTCTCCCTTCTTTTCCTGATCTTTGTCAAAAAATTTAGTATTTCCTTCTCCAATCCCTCCGTAGGGAAGCCCAGAAACTTGCTGAATCTTGCCAAGCCACTCTCTTCCCAGTTACCCTCCAGCTCACTTCTCTCAACTTGAGCATCATCTATATCGCCTACCCCTTCCATCTCCCTACCTTTGTCACTGTTGCAGTGGATGACTCTCAGTTCCTTACATTCCTTAATCCGTTCATTGCAAGCCTTATACACTGTTAACCACATTGAATTATCGGCCCGACCCTCCTCATCCAAATCCCCAGAATGATCGAAAAACTCCCCCCCCAGAGTCCGATCAAAAAGAAAAGAATTGAGATGAGAGTTCCCCATTTCCCTTTTCCCCTAGGAACCAACCCCCATTCCATACCTCATTGATTCCTCTTCAAGCGCCCTATCCGTCTCTGTCAGCCTCACCACTCCTTGTAGCTTCCTTGTGTCCTTAGTCTCCCTCGCAACAAAGAACTCTGCTTCTGGAGGATAGCTGGGCGCAGAACACTTCAAAATAAGGCCCGTCACCTCTTGGACTGCTAATGAATTTGGGCCCTCCCTTATTTTTCCACCTTGATCGAGCTGCTGGGTGCAGGCCTTTGACCAAAACAGGCCTTTGTTTGACAACTGGGCTAAAGGCGAAGCTGGGCCTTTAGAATAGCAGCCCACATCTTCCCTGCCATATGATGGACCTGCGTCTGGGCCAACATCACTTGCAGCCACCCCTTTCTTCTTCAAGTCCATGGACCCAAACATCAGGCTAGGCCCACCATCCCTCCTTGTTTCCTTTGGGCCCGCGATTGGGCTTAAAGACTTCATTTCCCCAGATGAGACCCAAGTCCGGGTTGTCGGGCTTAAATCTGGACTGATCTCAACCCGACCCGACCCGACCCCCTGCACCACCGTCCCATCGTCTGACGGGTGCAGCATCTCAAGCCTCCCACTCCCCCAATCCTTCATCACACGCTGCCCCGCGCGTGAATCCTCCTCACCCCTAACCTACCTGCTATGGCGATCAACTTCATCCCTGCACTTCCTCCTCAACACCGGCCAACATTCCCACCATAGGGGCACAACGTAGCTTTCTTCCTCCCCTTCGATTTCCAGTACGCTTGGTCTAGCTTCCCCTCTCCATTTCACTAGGATTCTGGCCCATTGGAGATCTCTCATCGATCTCGTATGTTCATCGACGGTGATAAAACCACCACATGCATCCCTCACTCTCCTCAAAATTTCTGGGCTCCATAACGAGATTGGGAGCCCAACAATCCTTACCCAGACTTCCCTTCTCTCTTCCCCCTCTGCCCAACATCCGCTCCTAGGGCTCCAGTGTTCCAACCTTACCTGGGTTCCTTCCCACGCGCAGCTCCCAGAGGAAACGACTCGTCTGGCCTCTTCCAAATCCTCAAATTCCAGCAGCGCTTTCCTCTTGTTCAACTTAGCCAGCCCTAGGTTACCTTTGAGGTCCCAAGACTTTGCCCAGAATTTCCCCCACTTCTCAATATCATCTTCCCCCCCTGACCCATCTCTCCAGCTCGCCACAACACAATGTTTCAATTTCTTTTTTAAACCTTCTGACTCCTCTTTTTTCACCTTCACTGCAACGGCATTTGAGTTACCCGTCGGTGACTTTCTCACCATTGTTGCATATGATCCTCCCATAGCAACTTTCTCCACAACCTTTCCCTTGTGTTTTTCAGGATTTTTACCAAAAAACCCTAACACCTGTTTAAGCTTCTCCGCCATGATCGTCCACCCCCTCTTATCCCTACGGCCTCTTGGGACGAAGATGCAGAACCTCTTCCCCTCTACATCGGAGACCCCTAGCCGTATAAACCCCCCCGCTCTGTTTGTCCCTCGAGTCATGGAGTACACTCTCCCCTGCTCCTTCCATTCCCTTCCCCATCTGGTTTCTTTCTCACCCTTGATACAGAGATTCAACCCTTCCAAGAAGAACGCTAAACTATCCGCTCCCAGTCGGACCCATGACGAGGCCCCTCCCTTCTTCTCCACAATGCATCCTTGGATCTTTCCTCTTCTGTCTTCCACTACAATCTCAAACGCCTTGGACTCCACTGTAAAACTACTCTCCTTCCTTCTTTTGATTAAGGGGGATGGGGGTTGGAGCCCTTCCCTTGTTTCTCTATCCCTTTCAATGATTGGGAGGTGGGATGTGTAGAGAGGTTTCTGTCATGTTTGTATGGGTTGAGGGTGTGTAAGGATGAGAGATAAAGAGCGGTAAGTTTACAGTGAAGTCTCTCTACACCACTTTAGAGTTGGAGACGTCAGTTTCTTTTCCATTGAGTTTCATATGGAAGGTGTGGGTGCAACCTAAAGTCAGTTTCTTTTATTGGGAGGCAACTTAGGGAATTAGATGTTTTCTATGCCATATTGAGGAAGAGTCCATAGAGATCTCCTTATCCATTGTGTAAAGGAAACGATTTTATGGGAGTTGCTTTTTTCCTTTTTTGGAGTGTTTTAGGTGCTTCTCTCATCGGTTCGAGAGACACTTCTAAATTGACATGGTTCTTTTGTGGGTAAAAAACATAGGAAGGTTTGGAGAGTAGGTTCCTTATGCATCTTTTAGATAGTTTGGAAGGCAAAGAATAAAATTGCCTTTGATGGAGATGGGCTTTCCCTCTAAAGACTAAAAAATTCTTTTGTTTGTTTTCTGTGGTTGGAGATCAACATTTTTATAAATGATGCTTGCTCAACTCTTTTTAGTCTTTTTGATTGGTTGAGATCTTGTTGAGGTTGGTGTCGTTTTAGTAATTATTGTTTTATAGCTTTGACTTTTGGTGTTACCACTTGGCGGTTGGTGTAAATTTTATGTATATTGAGGTTCACTCTTTTAGTGGCCCTTTTTAATATATTTACCTTCTTATCTATCAAAAAAGAAAAAAAAAAAAAAGAATTCATCATGTTACCTCTATTTATGTAGAGATTTGATTTTCTGCCCTTAGTTATCTTTCCAACCCTCACTTGACTCCAATAGTTGGAGATCTCTTGGAATTTTCTTTGAGAAGTCACTCACATTGGATAAATGTTCAGGGTAAATGTAAATGATGCAAATAGAAGTAAGCTTGTTCTCCTTGAACTTGGTTTTTTGTTAGACCTTAAAATCAACATTGAAAATGCACCTTTTTTGGCATAAATGTGAACCAAGATAGCTTTTCCTCTCTAGCCTCCTTCGTATGTTGTAAGCAAGTGATTGGCCTTCATGTAATCTAGGCCTTCCTTTGGAAGGGAACCTTAGGGCTTTATTTTTAGAACCCGTGATTGATAGGATTTTGAGAAGCTTGGATGGTTGGAGGAAAGTTTTTCTTTCTCTTGGACTAAAAGCATTCTAATTCAATCTTTTTTGGTTAATATCCCCTTACATGATCTTTTTATATTCATAATCCCAATTGCTTTTGCTTCTAGATTGAGAAAATCCACTTTGAATTTCTTTGGAGAAAAGAGCAAAGATCATCTTATCAATTGGAATCAAGTTTGCAAGTTAAAGGATGAAAATTTGGGGTTTGAGGGTTTTCCATTAGGAATAGACCATATTAGGTTATGGCCTTGGAGGTTTCTTAGGGAGATTGATCCATTGTCACATAGCTCATCGGAAGTATCTAACAGTGGCTTAACAAAAGATGCAATTCCAACATTGTGGTTAGGTGGTAACACAGATGCCCCTTGGAATACATCTTTGAAAGGTTCTTACATTTTTCCTTTTTTTGTTTTCTTCTCAATGGGAGGTGGCTTGAAAATTCATTTATAGGCAGACCTAGGAATCGACCTTTTCATACTCTCTACCTTATGCTTTCTTGCATTTATTTATTTTTTTCATAGGTAAAAAGGATAATATATTAAAGATGCCTACAAGAAGGCTCATCCAATTACACACGAAGTATACAATTAGGGCCAAATGGCAAACATTCCAAATGGTAATAGAGGAGAAAGAAAAACAAACACCCACCACCTCCTTAACAATGACCAACCCCCAAGCGAGTTGGAATGCCCTTAGTAGGAGCTCTTAAAACCAAGGAATGCCCCTAACCTACACCCATTGATACATATTTGGAAAAATAAAAAATTCTCCCAAAACCCTAACTTAACCAATCTCTCTCCAACAAACAAGAAACGAAAAAGCAGTCTCACAATACTAGTGTTGAATTCCTACTGCTCCTTTCCCTTCCCTTAACAATGAGCAAAAAACTATTGTAATTGACCGAGCATTCTAGTTTTTAGATCTTCCTCTCCAAACGGGATGCCAAGAGAGTTTTCCTCTTTCCTTTTGAGACCTTAACCTTATGCCCTTTTCTTGCCTCCATTTTTCTCAATAAGGTGTTGATCTCCTTTTCAAAACCTACAACATGCATTCCCATGAAGTTACTGAAATTAGCAAACATATTGGGAAGGTCATCAAAGTTATGCTCCTTTCCCATCAAACCGCATCTAAACCCTAAGGCCTTACAGGACTCCAACTCCTCAGCCTTGATCACCATTTCCTTACCGAAAGGATCCTTTGCATCACTTCTCGAACAATCTAACAAACTGCCATTTTGAAGCATCATCCTTAGCGGCTGACATCAAGAACCCATAGGCCCCAAGGATTGCCTTGCCTTTGATTGAAACTTTGAACCACTATCAAGGGTGGGCAACCTAGCAGAAGAAGAAAGGGGAGTAGAATCCTCCACTCCACAACTATCTTCTAAAAGCCTAGGTTTTGCGGACCTCCTCCTAACCATCGAAGCCTCTAAAGCACCCAAAAAAGAAGAAGAAGAAGAAGCACCCAAACCCCCCAAAGGAATAATCGACAAAGGAGAAACACCTAGAAACCTTGTGACTTTGATGGGGGAAAGCCTTTTAAAGTCTATTCAAGGAAGAAAGGGAAGACCTAAGTAAACTTTAAGTAGGATTAATATTAATTAGAATTGAATTATGATTAGTTTTTGTTGGAGTCTAATTAGGATTAGCTAGTTAAGTTATAATATAATTAGAATTTGAGTTATAATAGGTTTATTGGAGTCCTAATAGACTTTGGATGTTATAATTAAAATTTGAGTCATAATAGGTTATTAGAGTCCCAATAGACTTTGGATTTCTTAGAGAAGCCTATAAATAGACTAATCAATATAAATCAAAGGAATGAATTGATTGATATTAATATTATGTTTTTCTTCATTACAAGGGTTGCAATCCTCATTGATTTTCTTATAGGTGAGACTCCTAGAAGGCCTTAGTGAGACTTTAAGTTTTTCCATCTTTTCTTCGTTGTTTTTTCTCTCTTTATTTCTTATCTTATGTTTTTCTCTACCATAAAATTTATTCTTTGTTCCTCTCCTTACATCCTAAAAATAAAACCTTAGTCCACCTACTTTTGAGTATAGGCAACCATCCTAGGGTTGTCTTACATCAGACTTCCTTTAACAAAGTGTTGTCAGAGGGCAAGAGGCCTCCTTGCGTCTGCATGTCAGTCCTTGGGAGCACCCCATCTCGTAGTGAAATAAGCAATGGGATAGGGGCTGCCCAACTCCTCTCCTCCAAGCGCAAACCCCCAATCCCACTGCTTTGCTTCTCCAGACTTCTTTCATCTTTGGGGGCAAGGGAAAAGGAAGAGGAAGGAGCACATGAGGGCTCCATTAAAAGAGGAGAGGCACACTTGGGGTTAGAGATTTTCCTATATCTCATCTTTAGACTTGTTCTAACTCTCTTGTTTCTTAAACTTTGGCTTTTGACTTTTCTTTTATATTAAGAAATTAATGACTTATACTTGCTCAATCTATAGTTTATTTACTTCTTCCCTCCTCCCCCCCTCCCCCCCTCCCTCTCTTTTATTGTACCTCCCTTAATGAAAAATACATAGGTATTTAACATACATGGTAGAGAAACACTACCTAAAATTAGCTAACTAAAATCCTAGTGTAGAGGAGATAAATCTCCTATTAATTTAGGGAACAAAATTGGGTTACATCCTAGCCCAAATCCTATTAAATAAGGAAAGAAGGCTTAAATACAAAAGTAATAAACAACTGTAAAAACCATTTGTAAAATGACTGAAAATGCAAAACTGAAATTCCACTCTCTCCCTCAAGCTAGACTATAAATATTGATCATACCTAGCTTGCAACTCAAGTCTTCAAAATTAGATCTTGGAAGTGCTTTAGTGAGAACATCAACTGTTTGAAGACCTGCTGGAGTGTAAATCAAAGTGATTATTCTTTCCTTCATCTTCTCTTTGATGAAATGACAATTTGTCTCCACATGTTTCGTTCAGTCATGGTGAACAAGGTTCTTGACAATGCTTATGGCAACTTGATTGTCACAAAACATCTTCATAGGTTTTTCTAATGGAATTTTTAATTCCACTGGTAACCTTACTAACCATATTCCCTCACAAATTCCATGAGCCACAGCTCTAAACTCTACCTTTGCACTGCTCCAAGTTACAACGGATTGTTTGTTGCTTTGCCGAGCAACTAAATTTCCCCACACATAAGTAAAATACCTTGGAGTTGATCTTCGGATCTTCAGGCTATAATTGATCCAACCTAGTCTGCATTTGAGAAGATTTCAACATTCTTTTTCATTGTCCTCTTGAAATATAGGCCCTTGCCAGCTGTGATCTTGAGATGTCTTAGTATTCGATACACAACTTCCACGTGTTCCTCTATTGGATGATTCATGAATTGTGGTGTAGAGGAAGGTTTGTTTCAAAACGAAACAGAAAAACACTCAAGAACAAACACAAAGATCACAATAGGATTTGGAAATTGGGGAATAATTCTAATAAATTATATTGAACTGATTTTAACAATTATAATAAACCTTTAAATAATGTTTGTAATGCAAAATAAAGGAAATAATTGAAATAAGAAATTGGAAATAGGAAACGAAGATAATTGGAAACTTTTCCTAGAAATAGGAAACAAAGATAGTAAAGCAAATAAACTTAAAATAGGAAACTGATGATGATCGTGTGTTGCATCAATCCCTTCCACTTGAAGAAAACTCGTCCTCGAGTTTTGTGGTTGTGAAGAAAACTCATCCGGGAGAAAGTATTCAAAGATATCAGCAATGTTGAAAGTATTGAAAATGTTCATATTAGTTGGAAGATCAATCTTGTAAGCATTATCACCAATCTTTTGAAAGACGCAAGAATGACCAAATTTCTTGTCTTTAAGCTTATAGTACATGCTAGCAGGAAAACGATTTTTGTGGAGATGGACCATCACTAAATCACCTTCATTGAACAACTTAAGGCGTCGGTTTTAGTCTGCAGCAGTCTTGTAACGAAGATCAACCTCTTCTAAATTCTTCTTCACTTCTTGATGAATCCATTAAATACGCTCTACAAACTCCTCAGTGTTATGATTGACATCATGAGAAGGAGGAAGACGAATCAAATCCATTGTATGCCTTGGAACACTAGTGTAGACAACTTCAAAAGGAGTCTTCTTGGTAGAACAATTAGGCATACTCTTAAAAGCAAACTCAATCTGTGGAAGGGCAACATCCCATTGCTTTGGTTTATCTCCACTAATAGATTGTATCATATTGCCAAAAGTGCGATTAGCCACTTTAGTTTGCCCATTGGTTTGGGGATGGCTCGTGCTACTATATTGCAAAGAAGTAGCAAACAATTTCCATGGAGTTCTCCAAAAATGACTGAGGAATTTCACATCCCTATCAGAAGTTATTGAACCATGTAGGTGAACAATTTCACGGAAAAATAAATTGGCCACATAAGAAGCGTAAGGAGGAAGTGAACCATCTTAGAAAATTGATCAACTACAACCAAAATAGAATCAACACCATGTTGAGTTCTTGGGAGGCCAAGAACAAAATCCATAGTTAAATCTTGCCAAATCATCTCTGGAGTAGGTAAAGAAGTATAAAAAGCAGTATTTTGAACTTGTCCTTTGACTCTTTGACACATTGGGCAATGCTGAGTGAAACACCCAACATCTTGTTTGAGTTGGGGCCAATAAAATCTCTCCTCTACCAAGGTGATTGCTTTATCTCGGTCAACATGTCCTCTTAATCAGCCAACATGCAATTATGCAATAAAATGGTCATGCAAAGAAGAAAGAGGGATACATAATTGTGTACCCCAAAATAAAAATCAATCCTGAATAAGTCAGTAACAAACTCCTTATTGTTGCATCATGTCCATATGCCACTAACATCCTCATAAATAGTATAAGTATCCTTCAAATAATCAAACCCCACCACCTTAGTACTAATTGTAGCTAATAAAGAGGCTCGTCGACTCAATGCATCAACTACTTTATTCTATTGGCTAGGATCATGTTTGATAACAAAAGTGAACTTTTGTAAAAAGTCAATCCATCGAGCATGCATTCAATTCATTGTCTTTTGAGAATTGATGAACTTTAAAGCTTGATGATCCGCAAATAGCGTTAACTCTCATTGAAACAAAAAATGCTCCCAATACTTTAAGGCTCAAACAACTGCATAAAATTCAAGCTCATAAGTAGACCACTTTTGTCGAGGTTCACTAACCTTTTCACTGAAAAATTCCACTAGGTGACCCTCTTAGGATAAGACAGTCCCAATTCCCAAAACTGATGCATCACATTCAACCTCAAATACTTTCTCAAAATTGGGGAGTGCTAACACTAGTGTAGCGCACAACTTTACTTTTATTAATTCAAAGTTGTCTTCCTGCGCTTTCTCCCATTGGAACTAGCCTTTCTTCAAACAATTGGTAATAGGTTCCATGATTGTACTAAGTCCTCAAAGAAAACGCCTGTAAAAAGTGGCTAAACCGTGGAAACTTTGCACTTCACGCACGGTTTTAGGAGCTAGCCATTCCTGAATTACTGTCACCTTCATCTCATCAATTTGAATACCATCCTTTCCCACTATAAATCCAAGGAATAAAAGATGGTTAGTCATAAAGCTACACTTCTTAAGATTGATATACAATTTATTAGCTCGTAAGGCTAAGAGAACTTTCCTGAGATGTGATAAGTGCTCCTCCTCATTCTTACTGTAGATGAGAATATCATCGAAATAACCACCACAAATTTTCCAATAAATGGACGAAGAACTTGGTTCATCAACCACATGAATGTGATTGGTGCATTTAATAGCTCAAATGGCATCACTAGCCATTCATAAAGGCCATCTTTAGTTTTGAAAGCCATTTTTCACTTATAGCCTAGTCGAATACGAATTTGATGATAGCCACTTTGTAAATCAAGTTTGGTAAACACCATAACACCTTCTAACCTATCAAGCATGCCATTAAGACGTGGGATAGGAAAGCGATCCTTGATCATTATTTTGTTGATAGTGTGATTGTCCACACACATGTGCCAACTACCATCCTTCTTTGGGGTGAGTAAAACTTGGATTGCACAAGGACTCATGCTCTCACGAATTAAGCCCTTATCAAGCAACTCGTTAAGTTGTCACTGCAACTCTTTATGCTCAGTTGGGCTCATACGATAATGTGGCAAGTTAGGCAAACTAGCTTCAGTTACTAAATCGATATGGTGTTGAATATTTCGCATAGGAGGTAACTCATTAGGAGATAAGTCAGGAAAATCAACATGTACCTCTTGAAACTTGGTGGGAATATCAATAGTTGCTTCAGATTGACCCTTAACTACCAATGCTATAACAAAATTCGGCTCCTTGACTTGCTTAAAGAAATCTGGGCCTGTTATGTTGGGGAATAGCGGTTGATCTTCCTAAGTAACTGAATTGTTTTATGATGATTGAGACTCTGACATCAAAGCAATCTTCTTGTCAAACCACCAAAAAACGAAAGTAGTATCTCGACCCTTATAAGTGGCATCAACATTATAGTGCCATAGCCTCCCCAATAAAATATGACAAATGTCCATATCCACCACGTCACATATTATCTCATCTTTATAATACTTCCCAATCGACAAAAGAACCTTGCAAACTTCTAGCACCTGAACTACTGGGCCCTTCATAATCCATGCAATCTTGTATAGAGAAGGATGCTTCTCAATCTTTAAATTTAGTGTTTTCACCAAAACCTTGGAAACAATATTCTCACTACTTCCACTGTCAATGATCATGTTGCACACTTTATTACGAATAGTGCATTGAATCCAAAATATTTAGTGTCATCGAGAGTCGTTTGGTTTCTTTGGGGTAAACAAAACTCGTTGGATAATGTACACCACTTTTTCTCCTACATCTCCTTCTGCAAACTCAACACCCTCATGTATATCTTCTTCGAGAACTTGTTCCTCTTCATCGCTTCCTTCTTTTGTAAGGTTAACGGATCGTCTGTTCGGGCAATTATTTGAAATATGGCCTGACTGGTTGCATCATAAACATTTCCTAAGATTTGGATGCGCATAAGGGTCATTATTGACTAGTTGTTGCTGTTGGTTTCGACCTTGAGTATTAGATCGAATAGAGGCTGAAGTTTCAATTCGATTCTACGCCGAATTTTGAGTGGAAGGGGCATCTTTATTGCTATCATTGTTGATGCCTGAAGTTGTTGACCCTTTCGGAGTAGAAGAAGCTTTTTGGGTTGGTTGCTGAAAGTTACTTTGAGCACGCGTCGTGGACCTATTGATATGATTTTCCGCTTTCATCAACAAATTAACTGCATTTGTCATGGTCTAAGCCCCTTGAAGAGCCAGTTGATCTTAAATAACCAGCTTTAGGCCTCCAATATAATGAGTAATTAATTGATCCTCCGACTTAGACAAATTAACGTGGACAATGGACATTTAATTGATAAAATTCCTCCGTGTATTTGTTTACAGTGTGGTTGGCTTGTCGACAATTTTGATATTGTTGATATAAAAATTGTTCATAATTTGGAGGGAGAAATCGCCTTTGTAACAACCGCTTCATTTTGGGCCAAGTATGAACATGTTGTTTTCCTTGCCGTTGATGATTATATTGAAGTTGTTCCCACCATGCAAAAGCTCCACCTTTCAACTTATACGTCATGAGTTTTATTTGATTTTCTTTTGAAATATTCAAATAGTCAAAAAAGTTTTTGAAGGTATGGACCCAATCAAGAAAGTCTTCAATGTGTAATCGACTGTTGAAACTCGGTAAATCCATCTTCATCTTAAATTCTTGGTTATTTTGACCATGATTGTTAGCCCGATAATCGAAATGAAAATCATCTTCTTCTCTAGATGAACTATCCAACTTCCGTTGCTACCTTTGTTGAATATTCCTCCGTTGTGGAAGTCGAAAATCATCAGTATCTTGAAAAGGTGGAAAAAAACTCATCTTGTTCATAAAAAACCCTTGTAACTGCTCGTGGAAAGCCACCACGAACTTGCCGTTGTCACTGATTGAAACCCCTTGTTGGAGGTTGTTGTTGTCACACTGCTTAGGAGCTCCCTAATTTTGACACTCATACACCTGTAATGGAAGGGGCTCGTGAAAATCACGATTCGCAGTTGGACCAGTGTGAATCATGCCTCCGTCATCGATTTGTGCCCCGACCTATGGCTGGTGTTAGTTTTCGTAGCTGCCCTCCTGCTGGTTGCCACATTGGTCTGGTAGTCGCTCCATGGGTTTGTGCTTCCCTTCGACAGTCAACACAACCACCATCTATGTTTGGTTGCGAAGAGTTTCATCGATCCCGTCGAGTTGTTGCTTGATTTTTTCGAATTTCCGTTTGTCGTTGATGGTTCGTTTCCCTTTAGAATCGTTGTCAACCATCAGATTGAGGTAAAAATACTTGTTTTGATACCAATTTTGGTGTAGCGGAAGGTTTGGAAAAGAGACGGAAAAACACTCAAGAACAAACACAAAGATCACAATAGGATATGAAAATTAGGGAATAATTCTGATAAATTATATTGAACTGATTCTAACAATCATAATAAACTTTTAAATAATGTTTGTAATGCAAAATAAAGGAAATAATTGAAATAAGAAACTAGAAATAGGAAATTAAGATAATTAGAAACTTTTCCTAGAAATAAGAAATGAAGATAATTGAAAATTAGGAAAACTAGGAAATCAATTTTAAACAAAATAGTAAAGCAAATAAACTTAAAATAAGAAACTAATGATGATTGCGTGCTGCATCAAATTGACTCGCCACACTGACTAAGAAACCAATGTTAGGTCTAGTATGAGAAAAGTAAAAATCCCACAAGACGCTGGTGTCTTTCTTTATCCATAGGGGCACTTTGTTCTTTAGTTCCTAGTTTGATTGTGTGATCCATAAGAGTATCTGCAGGCTTGCATCTGAGTATCCTCGTCTTTTAGTAAATCAAGGATATACTTTTATTGAGAGACTGCAAAGCCCTTTTTTGACCTAGTTATTTCTATTCCAAGGAAGTATTTGAGATTTCCTGTATCTTTGATTTCAAACTCTTTAGCAAGAAAATTCTTAAGTTTGCATAGTTCTTCCTCATGATCTCCAATTAGGATGATATCATTTACATATACAATGATAATGGCCATCTTTCCCTTGAGAGAGTTTTGAACAAACAATGTGTGGTCAGACTGATATTGAGACTATCCATACCTTTTTACAACTTTTGTAGATCTGTTAAATCAAGTGGGCGGAGACTTTTTGAGACATACAAGGATTTCTTGAGCCTATAAACTTTATTAATATTTGATCTTGTCTCAATGCTTGAAGGGATTTCCATATACATTTCTTCTTCCAAGTAGCCATTTAGAAATGCATTTTGGACACCTAGTTGATGGAGAGACCAATCTAAGTTAACATCCAATGATAACAAAACCCAGATAGTGTTAAGCTTGGCAATAGGAGCAAATGTCTCTTGATAGTCAATTCCATAGGTCTGGGTGAATCCCTTTCCAACCAAATGAGCATTGAACCTATCCACACTTGCATTTGCCTTGTACTTTATGGTGAATATCCATTTACACCCAACTGGATTTTTCCCTTTGGGTAATTCCATAATTTCCTTATGTCCCATTCTTTTCTAGAGCTCGAATTTCTTCTCCAACGACAGCCTTCTATTCAGGAATTTAAAGAGATTCTTGGATGTTGTTAGGAATCTGGACGTCTATAAGACTAATCACAAAGACATGAAAAACAGGTGACAATCCATCATATGATAAAAAATTATAAATTGAATGATTTATACAAGGTTATACCCCTTTCCTCTTGAAAAACAGGTGACAATCCATCATAAGATAAAAAATTATAGATCGAATGATTTATACAGGATCATACTCCTTTCCTCTTGGCAATGGGCAGATTAAGACTGTCATTCTGTAACTCATTAGTGACAGGGTCAGAATTTGTGTTACTTGGGGAAATTTCACTGTGGTTTGAATTCGGTTCTGCCTCATGAACTTGCTCGGGGTATGTTCTTTGCTCTGTTTCCTTTTGAGTCTTCTTCCTGTAGTAGACAATGAAGTCATTGTTGTTGGCAGGTTGTGAGTGAATTGAATGAGGACGAGTTCTAGGTGGCTCAACCATGGTGTCTAAAGACTCGATCATTGGAGGACTTTGACTACGAGGGATATGGGACTGGGGAATATGAGAATCAAGTGTTTGAAGACTGCTGGTTGTGATTTCTGTTTTCCAAAATTGATATTCTTTAGTGGTATGCTCCCTCTGAATATCAGATTTAGAATATGATTGATTTTCGAAAAATGTTACATCCATGGAGTTATTATAGAATTTTCTGGTTACTGGGGAGTAACATTTGTAGCCTTTCAGGTTTAGTGAATACCTAAGAAATACACACTTGATTGCTGGAAGATTGAGCTTACTTAACACTTTTGATGGAATAGTGGATAGAAGTTGAGTATCTGGATAAGATTTGAGAAGGACTTGGCATGGGGTTTGAAAACGGAGGACACGAGAAAACATTCTATTAATAAGTACAACTTCTCCCCAAAAGAATTTGGGAACATTGGTGGAGAACATTATAGACCTAGTAACTTCTAAAAGGTGTCTATTTTCTCTCAGTAATCCCATTTTGTTAAGGAGTTTCAATGCATGAACTTTGATGAACAATGCCTTCGCTTAAGAGGAAATCTCCCATAATGGAGTTGAAATATTCTCTAGTATTGTTAGTTTTCAACACTTGAATTTTTGCATGGAATTCGATCTGAATCATGTTATTAAAATTTTTGAAAATTTGATCCACTTCCGATTTTTCCTTCATAAGAAATATCCAAGTAATTCTAGTATGATCATCCATAAAAAAAAAAAAAAATACCATCTAGAAATTGTCACATTTTTTATTTTAGAGGACCCCCAAATGTTGCTATGGATCATAGAAAAAGGATAAGATGTATCCAAGTAATTCTAGTATGATCATCCATAAAAAAAAAAAAAAAAATCCATCTAGAAATTGTCACATTTTTTATTTTAGAGGACCCCCAAATGTTGCTATGGATCATAGAAAAAGGATAAGATGATTTATATGATTGAAGGGGATAAGAATTGTGAACATGATTTCATAATTGACAAATCTCAAATTCCTCTTTACTTATTAAAAAAAAATAAAAATAATTGACAAATCTCACATTGGAACACTTTAGAATCTTTATTGAATAATGAAGGAAAAAGCTGTTTAAGATACATTAAACTTGGATGACCTTGACAATAGTGCCATAGCATGATAACACTATCGTTATTTGAACTGGAAACTAAAAGAGAACGTGTTGTACAAAATAACTCCCAAACCTCCAAACCTCCCAACCAGACAAACTTGAACTTCTCTTCCCTACTTTGCTCCTCACTCTCCCCAAGTTGGAGCTAGACCGCATCTCCCACCAAGCCCATATTCTTCCTAACTACATTTGCGAAAGTCTCATTTCCAGATGACCATAGAGCTACTCCTCTTCTCTGTTGGAATGACCACTTACCTGGCCTTAGTTGCAAGAACAACCCCTAACGAACGAAGTTTCTTTGTCAAAATGGACCAACCCCCATGGAGACCCCTCCCTTCTAGAAAGATCAAGGCAAACCACTTTGCATTTGCCATGATAACAAAGCAGAAAATGAACCTCCTTGCCCCCATTTGATTGACTCTCCAGCTTGAACTCCCTACCTCCCTTCTTCCATCATTTGCTCCACTTTCGCAACTCTTTGTCTCAAAAGAAGCTTCCACCCCTTCTAACAAGCATCCTAAACTGAGCTCCCTGAATCTCACCTAGACTAAAAAGCCTTTGCCTCATTCCACAATGACACCTCTCAACTTCCCACCAACCTCCTCTATAGAAAGATCAAAGGACTTTGAATCCATTGTAAACCAACACTGTCCTCCTCTCATGGTGACATTATAAAGAGAATTGAATCATAAAGACATAGGAAGTAGCATCCACAAGGCTAATATTTCACACAATCGTCTTCCTCTCTGATGACTAAAATGGACACTATGAAACATCAGAATCCATCTTTCACCTTTAATAGCATTGGTAACACCATGTATGGTTCCAATTCTATTCTCATCTTGATTTTTGAAAGATTAACTAGCTTTAAAAAGCATCATCTATCTTGGTAACTCTTCCCCGACCCTTCATCAAATGATGCAAGTGATTCTTGGACCATAAATGGAAGGGAAGGCCTCTAGTTCTATCCAATGTCACCTAGATTTCTGAGTACTTAGTGTTTGCCCTTAATGATAATCTCCTTAAAGTTATTGCAAGACCTCTCTTCACTGAAACCCTTCCTAACTCTTGAAGCCAACATGCTTTTTCAATGGAATCCATGAAGAACAATTCTTTGAAGATCGAGAATGGTGTAATGGACACCATACCATTCATATCCAAAATACTTGCAATAGCTCTTCCTACCTCTAACCAATCCTCCATCCTAATACTGCTTTTCAAACCACAACTCTAGTCCACTTTTCGATTGGGACATTAGCACCTTAGGCCCTCCTCTTGAACAATACTTGCATAGGATCACTTTACACCACAATGACCACAACTTGCTAACTTCTTAGGTAACATTACCTCTATTTGACTCACCAAAAATGCACTAGAAGGGAATTTTGCCATTGAAGATATCTCTACCCTTAAACCTTCCCACCCTTTGCTTCTAACACTCTTTGAAATCACCTTAACGATATTTCTTTGATTTGTTGCAAACTTCGACAACGTGATGAGCCTTCCTTTCTATTAAAGCATACCTTTAGATGATGTGTCTATGTTTTTCCTTTGAATTTCTTGATGAAACCTAAGGATCTTTCAGATGCATTTTTCAATTGCTCCAACAGCCAACAAATCTCTTCCTTTTCAAAATCCAAAGAGAAGATATTGCTATAACTTCTTTCTGTGATTGAAATCCACTTCCCCCCATCAATTCCTTTGAGCCTTACATCAAAAATCTTCTTTTCCATCTCACAAAACCTCCTCCTAGGCTCTCCATAATCACGCCTCAATACTTTGTTTGTCTTTGCTTATATGATTTTGAAGATTGATTTGAAAAGGCCTATGATAATGTGGACTGGGGCCCTGTGGATCATGTATTAGAAAAAAAAGGTTTTATTCATTTCTGTTGCAAATGTGGATGAATTGGGATTTAGGGTGCAAGAACCAAGTGATCTATAAGCTACTTTGGTGGGATATAAACTCTCTGAGGTTTTGGGTTGCAAGCTTGGTAAGTTATCATTGACTTATTTGGACTTCCTTAGGAGGCCAATTTCAAGCCTAGGCAGTTTGCAACCTAGCTGTGGGGTGGGGTGGGGGTGGGGGTGTGTTTAAAAGAATATTGGCAACCTGGAAAAGAAAAGATGTATCACAAGGAGGCACATTAATCCCCATCACAAGCATTTTCTGAAGTTTTCTTGTTATAATAATACATGTCTGTTGGTTATCCTAATTTCAATCGACAATCTGTTGGAGAAGTTGAGAGGGGCATTTTTTGGGAGATCTACATGGGGTTGGGAAATTTTCCATTTGGTCAAGTGGAATAAGAAACCATATGATTGATTAACTTTGAGAGAAGGGGCTCTTCTAGGAGAGGAGCGTGCTTGAACTCAATAAGGCTTCGAGAGAGGTGAGTCATATATCATTGTGGGGGAAAGTTATGTTGTTAAAAATGAAGTGGATGAATGTGATTGTGTTCTAAAAGAGATGAGCTACTCTCATGGGAAGGGGTAATGGAAAAGCGTCATGAGGGGAATTCTTTGGGACAAAGTTGGGTGTGGCGGTAACATATACAATCTGAACCCCTAGTGTAGTGGGACAAAGGGGCCTCAGTTCACAATTTTCATTTTTTAACAGTAGAATCGCATTATCTTACATGATCAATAACTTTTGTTATCCTTCCCCTAGGTTTTCTTATATGTTATTGTTTCTCAATATTTTTTGTATACTTATGTTTGTATGAAGTTGGCTTATAAATGGAATCATGTATATGGCTATATACATGATTCTCAAGTTTGAAGTCTTTTTCTTTGGTTCTTGAGCGCTAACTGTTTGCCCTCTATGTCAACATACTATTTTATTCTTGTGCATCTACACTTTTTAGCTAGTTGTAAGCTTTAGATATTTTACCATTTGAAAGAATTCTTTATGATAATGCTGATAAACTTGATGTTTGATATGCAGGGTCTGGTGAGGCTCAATCCCTTATGAAGGAATTAGCTAATGTAGTTACTGAGAAGCAAGAGAAACTTGGTGCCATAAAACTGATGCTTATATACAGAAATAGTGAAAAGGTGCTGGCAGATGCCCTTGGTGCTATGGAGGAAATAACAATTCTAAACTACCACCATTCTGTGCCTTATAAGTATCAAGGAAGACTTCGACCACAAAACATATTATCTTCTGCTTATTCTCTTATGTCATTTTTTCCTGAAGAACTTCCCCTCAAACCCCTAAAAACTCACGAGGAATTGAAACTGTTTCTTGAATCAACTGACAAAGCTTTACTTCTCCTGGAATTTTGTGGATGGACCCCCAGATTGTTGGCAAAGGGGAAGAACAATGGAACTGAAGATGCCTTTGGTGAACAAGGTGTCTCAAACTCTGGAACTAAAGTCTTTTTTCTTCATCCAATGCATCTGTTATGCATGTGTGGTTCTTAACATCAGCTTGAATGAAATTCAAGCTCAATATTATCCAGAATGCTTTTTATGGCTAATTGTCCCTTTCCCCTTTTGGTGTATAACTCAAACGAATGGTTGGACAATGCATATGTTAATTGTCCATGTTGCTTGGAAGCTTGTTTAGATTTTGCCTAGCTTCCATGCTTTACTTGTATTGTGTTCTTGTTTGTGTATGTTGTAAGAGAGCCTAGAAGAACACTACTCCTTTACTGCAATATCAATATGCCCTGACATGTATATTTTAGTAATAAAATCTTAGTGGAGAGGGATATACCATATAATACAATTATAGAGCAGGAAATATTTGAAGAGATCATAGGACAAATTTTGTTGTGAATGATGAGATTTTGTTAGTTGGTCTGAACTCCATTTGGTGTTTTCTCCTCCTATTTATGCTTGAGTGACACATCTTAGTTTGCTGATCCTGTTGTGTCTTAGCAAGCATGTGTGTGTCTCCACCATGAACTAAAGTAATGGACAGTCTGCTGGTCACACAAAATGAAGTTTGCCTAATATATGAATTCCCGATATATAGGTGATGTTGCATGCATGGTCTTAATGTTCTCAAAACTGGTTGAGCATCCATCAAGATCTCTCTTCTCTGCAGGTCTCGAGATCTCTTCAGTTGAGATCTCTCTTTTGATATTTCTCCAGGTGGAGGTAGCAATGGTAGTTGGTACTGGTCTGGTTGTATTACACTTCTAATGTGTAAATAGGTTGCTTTTGGACACTGTATGTTATTTAATAGTTTAAATCATATGGCAGTATATCTGTTGGAATTGTATATATTTATCTTTAGCAGAACTTACTTTTAACACCCTACCCATCATATAATATTGTGCACACATTTAGCTTATGATGTTTTGAATTTAAATTATGATTTTTACTTTTTATTGATCTCTTTTAAAGTTTCATTTTATATTTCTATATTGTTTTTATTAAATAATTTTTTTTTTACCAAATAAATGTTATTATTGGAAAGATGAGAACTTGATGTTCCCTAGTCTCAGTATCTCAGTCCACATCAAGATTGAATATAATTATTGCATTGTCATTTTGTTCATTTATGACATTGACAAAAGCTTTGCATTGCAGGGGTTCCATTTGGATTAGATTTCAAGGGAGAGACAAATATAACACTTGAACCAAGAGGGAACGAAAACCAGAAGGTGGATGATATTTTCTAATTGCACTTCATTACAAGGCTGATTGGAATAAAAATGGAGGTGCATGTCTTGGAAATGTATTCCTCATATTTTCCTTTTTTCTCAAAAACAGGGAATGCAAAATGAAAAGCTGAACTGTGGCATTGAAAATGGGTTTAATGACATTCCTTGGCTTGGAGATTTCAGCAGAGTAAATGACAGTGATCCTTACCTGGAAACTGAGAATATAACACCTGGGGTTAAGTTGTCCTGTACCATTGAAGAGTTTAAGCAGTTTGATTTTTTTCTCTCGAAGTTCATGACAGTTGCAGGAGAGTTCTTCCTGCCCTTAGAACGGCAAAGATTTGGTTTAGTTTCTAATAGATCTCTGCTTTCATCTCTGGATATTGGAGATTCTGGTTCATGGTTTGCAATGGTTTACTTTGCTGGATGTCCCTCTTGTTCAAAGATTCTGAAGGAAGGGGATGACCTCCGTAGTGTTTTACAGACGCAAAATTCACTTGTTGCAGAGGTAAGTTACCTGTTTTGCAGTAATCTTTTGTTAATCTAAGTGGTGCATGAGAATTCTTTGCATCATACTGCCTGTCTTTTTCCAGAATCCTGTATGCCCATATCTTGTTAGATGTATGACATGTTTAACTCATTGTGAAATCTGGACCATTACCTGAACTACACCATCTTCATACAAGTTAAATGATGAGGCTTGTATCATATGTATCTTCGTCTTATCATATGTGGATCTGTTAACTGCATGGCTAGACTGTTGCAATATCTTTGTGACTGTGGTGGGCATGTATTGCTTGTCTGATATCCTGCACCTTGCTCAATATCATCAAGTGTCTATTTCCAAGGTAATTACATTTTTCTGATTGCAGTCTTTGGATTATCTTATATACCATGATACACATCTCCAACCAGCTGAGCTGCCTGTCTGGACACTTTGCTGGTTGTATAGTTAATTGCTTTTATGGCCTCAATAACTGTAAGTTTCTTGAAAAGGTACATCTGCTGAACCTGATGGTTGTCCCATAGTTGATCAAATCCTGCATATGCATTTATGGCAGAGTGTATGATAGATAGAGGGCCATATCTTTCAATAACTTCCAATGATATAGTGAATACCCTGTCTCTCTTATTAGAATGATTCAATTTAATCTGGTTCTCTCTTGTTTTGGATGTTGCTTTTTGATGCATCTTTGTATGCAGATCACAGTGCATCCTTTCAAGAACTACAGTCTGCACTAGAATAATTTTATCTTGGTTGTAGGAAATACAATGATCTTGCTGGGCCATGGTATTTTAAAATAATAATTGATTAATATTTTCAGCATGAAAACATGTTTTTGGCTGGTAATGATTTCAGAAAAAAATATCATCTACATGCGACAAGCCATCCCTTTTCATGACACTCATTTCTTATAATACAGTATAGATAAGCTACAGATTGCCAAGTATGACTTCCATTTGTGCCAATTATGACTATGACATATGCCAATTATGAAATCCACAGATTCTAATGTTTGTTGATCCATGAGGTGCCTCCTTATTTGTCATTTTGCCTCTACCTCTTCTCTCTTATTCTCTAGATTAATTAGTGTGTTTTTTATTCTGTATTTTGATTCCTCACCTGTCTTTCTATCTTGTAGATGGAAGATGATGGGCATGATACTGAGCCTACTTTACCTTCGAGTGAGCCATCGGTTGTTCTTTTTGTGGATAGATCATCCGATTCATCAAGAATTAGACGAAAGAGTAAGGCAGCTCTGAATGCTTTTAGAGAATTAGCACTGGACTATCAGATATCATTTCAAATGGGCGGACAAAGTGACAATAAGCCTGATAAACCCTCTCTCCAAGTTTATCATGCATCAGGGAGTAAATTTGGACATCCTAAGTTATCGGTATCTCCAACAAGTCAAGAGATGAAAGCAAAGGATAAGATATCTGTCATGGTTATAAATAAGGGTAAACGTTTGGATAGCATAACTTCAGATTTACAAGGTAGTTCCTTGAATGAGATCTTGGGATACTTGCTTCAGCATAAGAAAAAGGCAAAATTAAGCTCACTCGCGAAGGAGGTAGGATTCCAACTTCTATCTGATGACTTTGATGTCCAAATAGCTGATACATCAACATCACAGGCTGAACCTCAGTCTAGTCAAGTTTCACCAGAACTGTCTGTGGAAGGCCTTGTTGAAAATAGTGCTGATTTGGACAAGGATCAGTCACTATATACTGCAGGCATATCTGCTGTGAACATGGCTGAAGAATCTAAACCTACTGTTGTTGAACCTTCTTCTGAGCATGGCAAAGAGAGGACAACTCATGTTGTTACAAGCACACAGTCACCATCTATAGAACCTGCCCAATTTCTTGCAAGTCATGAACTTACAATAACTGAAGATTTGAAGGTGGAAGAGAAAGGTTTTTCACAGTTAGACCAATTAGGGAAACAACAGAAATACTCTCAGGGTTTTAAAGGTTCCTTTTTCTTTTCTGATGGTGGCTACAGGTTACTTAGAGCTCTAACTTCTGGTTCAAAGATTCCATCAGCAGTAATAATTGATCCTATTTTACAGCAGCATTATGTTTTTCCAGAAAATACAGTGTTTAGTTATTCTTCACTGGCTACTTTTCTTGATGGTTTTTGTAATGGAAGCCTTCTTCCATATCAACACTCTGATTCTGTTGTTCTAAGCCCTAGGGAGGCCCCACGTCCACCATTTGTTAATCTGGATTTTCATGAGGTGGATTTTATCCCTCGAGTTACAACCCATACGTTCTCGGAGCTGGTTCTTGGTTTTAACAAATCTAGCAGTCAATATGGTGGCCATGCTTGGAAGAAAGATGTGTTGGTCCTTTTCACCAACAATTGGTGTGGATTTTGCCTGAGAATGGAACTGGTTGTTCGTGAAATATACCAGGCAATAAAGGGCTACATGAACATGTTGAAGAGTGGATCTGAGAATGGACAATCGATATTTAGCAGCAGTAAGTACTTTTTCTTCTGTCAGTAATTACTGAAGTTTATTGTCTCTTTTTATTAATTCTTTTTCCTTCACTTGCTTATATTGGCATTCCAAGTAAATGCATCTTTTTCTGCTTTATATTTTCTCACTGTTGTTTAAATCATGGTATATCCATCTCATTCTGGTAATTGTAAGCTGTAGAATCTTTCTCAATGCCATGTCATGCATAATAATCCAATGGTTGATAGCTGCATTGATGCATGTAATTTATTGATGGCCTCTATATCTTCAGATTGAAATCAGAATTCATGGACCACTATTAGAAGAATTAAAAGAAAAATATTAATAAAAAATCCATAAAAAATTCAAATCCAAAAGAGAGAAGAGAAGATATTTTTATATTTGCAACCCCAAAATGAGTTCTTCCATCTGGAAAACCCAATTTTCAAAGAGCTATTAACATCTTTTAGAGAACACTCTTGAAATGTTCTGTCTCCCACTTACTCATTCCATCTTGAAATGTCAAAAATGCTATAGATAGAAATGACTGTCATGCTGTTGTTAAAATGACACATATGCAAAGAGAGAAAGGAAACTCTATGGAAAGGTACATTGTTTAGCAGAGAAATCTGGCAATATTCTGCTTCTTTCAGCCATAAATGGATTTGGTTCTATAGGCTGCACAATTCTCATCTTCCAGCTGTTTGTAAATTATGTCCATTTTCCTTCACTCTCATCTTCTTGTACTTTCTATTTTACTTACATGTAAATGCATATATACATATGTATGCACACACACATATGAATACTTGAATATAATAGGAAAACAATCCTAATCAAATACTCTTAATATGAATACATAAAATATATCTAAATACGTTTCTAATGATACAACAATTATCTTTAATGTGCTAAGTTTATTTGAACTTCATGCCTCATGAATGCTCCCCTCCCACCCTCCCCCCCTCTCTCTCTCTCTCCAATTTCTATGTTGAATGAACTGATTCTCCTTAAAATATTTTTTGTTTGCCTTTCTTCCCCTTTATTTTCTTTGCAAAGGTTTAAGATGCATGAAATCTGGTGCCAATAGAAAAATTGGAGCCCCCCTAAAACTTAGCTGGGTTCTTAACTCAGCAGAAAATATAAGAAAAAAGTGAAAAAAAAAGGAGTAAAATCCCTTCTTGGAAAAAAATTTGAAAGAGAGATTCTTAATAACCATTTTTATTGAATGAATAATTGAGTAAAATCTCAAAAAAGAAGAAAGATTGACAAAGAAAAATGGATGAAGATGAGCTAATTTTGAATAAAGATGATTTTTGTTAATATGATAATTATAAACAAAAAGTCTAGTAGGGGAAACAATTATGAAAACATAAATCATTTCTTAAAAACAATAAAAATTTTAAAAAAAATTACTGGAAAAAACCCTAATCCCTTATTTTCAAAAGCTGAATCCCCGATGCAAATTTGCACTTTTTTGTTTTTCTTTTCCCAAAAAATGTTCACTCGTTTTCACTAAAAGCGAACAAGAATGATTCATAAGTTCAAAGATAAAATTTACATAAATGCCTCATATCATTGGACAGTAGGGATCCTAGTTTGATCCAACTGTAGAAAATGATGAAAATGATAGAGATTATGGAGATGAGGATGGTATGAGTCAAGTTGAAAGAAATGAGATGGATGAAGAGGTTGTTGTGGATGAGATTTGTCTTAAGTGATAAATGTTGTTCCATCGGAAATAATGAACATAAAATGTTATAAACAAGATAAGGGATAAGAATATGAAGATGATAGGGTTGCAATACGAACCGGGTTTGGCAATATTTAAGGTTGTTTTTTCTTTTTTATTGGTTTTTATGTTACTGTTGAGCCTTACTAATATATGTAAAGAGGAGCAATCTTGGAATTTCTTGAATGTTAGGGAAGGTCAGTTGACAGTTGATGATCAAAGTGTTCGACTGGAATGTTAGGGAAGGTCTGTGTAATAATATTTGAAAAGAAAGGATTGCTGCATGTAATTTTGCCATACCTCAGAGGAGGTTAATGTAATTTTCCATATGATGAAATCATAATTAGAATAAAAAACTTAAATATTTGGAATCCTTATTCAAGTGAATTTCTAGTGCTAAAACAATTGTATTTTAAAGCACTAAGGTAGTTTGGTCTTAGCATATTTCTTGAATGCTCCTACATCAGGTCTTTATTTTGAGTCTTTGTTTTTATACTTTTGACTGTGCCAATGGGGCTTCTCCCTCTTTTATTATTTATTATATTCATTAAAGAGAATGGTAATCAGCTAACTTGTCTCATTTGAACATATGCTGAGGGACAGTTTTTTTTTGCTTAAGAAAATTTTATTTTAACATGGACAGAGTTTTAGACTTGTGTTTTTCTAACAGAAAGACTTTCTTTTGGGAACCATGAGGGCAATATTCTCTAGATCAGCAGGTCTTGACTTAGTTATTGAAGTAGAAATCCTTGTTATGATGAAAGCCTTTATAGTGGAGGGGGATTCAACACTGGTGCTTCTATGGGCTTCACAAGGAAAGAGTGAACCTTGGAAGTTTTATTCTTGGTTTTCTCTTTTATCTCTCTAGAGGTTTAAGGTGCGTTGACAGAGGCTTTTCTAATGGCTGCATGAGTGCGGATTCTGTTGGTTTTGTTATATTGTTGTAAGCTCTAAATGGAGGGTGTTCAGGGATATTTATTGTTCAAAGGATGGCTTATCCTTCCCTATTTTGCTCCCTTTTTGTTAATAATGAAGTTTTTGGTTTCCTATTGAAGTAGTGATTGATCTGGTGTACACACTGCATGATTTTAGACATAATATGATTTGTTATTTTTTTTTTCCTAATTTAATATTTGAACTCAAGAAAATCTTTTTTCTCTAATACTATTGATGGAAGAAATGTTAGAATGAAGAAAAAACTTCCTAGAAATTTTATGTCCTAACAAGTGGTTACCTATGTCACAGATAACTCAAAGGATGCTACTTTGAAGCTCCCACTGATTTACCTGATGGATTGCACATTGAATGAATGTAGTTTGATTCTAAAATCAAATGATCAGGTGCATCTTGTCAAATCCACATTTTGCTTATTTTATATAGTATTTATGCCTTTGTTTGCTTTGTTTTCCTAGGATTTTTTGTGGATTCATGGGTTCACGCACTGGGTTTTTCATGACCCAGGCTCTATTAGGCATTGCAACTGGCTCAGCCACTGTTTGGTTCCTCTTGCTTCTTGGACCTTGCTTATGTAATATTTTCTCCAAACCATTTTTTTAGGCAAATAGGAAAGTATATTAGAATGAGCCCCTAACATAAAAGGGGTTCTATTCATATGTATACATGAAGGACACAGGCAGCACACTAAGGTAAAGAAAGAAACCTACAACAGTACAAGTTAATGTCCTCATACTATCATCAAACTCATAGAAAGGCCAGGTAGCTAACACATGCCCCCTGTTATCCACATGAAAAACGTGTTTAGAAGCACATCTTCACTATCAAACGTGATCTCTTCACACCAGCAAACTTCTGTCATTACCCTGTTCCCGATGGATCTAAATAAATAGAGGATCACTTTACAAATCAACTTGCCCTTGGCTCCCACAAAAGCACCAAACCAACTAAGATGAAAAACTTTAATTGAACAAGGAAAGATTGAAGAAACATCAAACAAGGAGAACACCAAGGACTGTGGACTAATCAACTACAATGAATGAGGATGTCATCAGCAGACTCTAAATCTTGATTGCAAAGACAGCTTAAGCATACTCCAACCTCCACTCATTAGCCGATTAACAATCAAATCTTCTCCCATGCCACTTCCCACACAGAAGAATGGAACTTGCAAGGCATCTTGAGTTTCTAATCAACTTAGTAGGGAATGTGTGAAGGTCTCCTAATACCTGGGACTTATGATATGATCTGACTGTGATAGAGTTCCTATTAGCAATCTTCCTTGTAAATTTGTCTTCCAGGCTGCTAGAAACAGAATAAGTGCTCAGCAAATGTAGAAAGGAGTCCACCAAAGTCACCTACCTATCCAAAAGGTTTCTCCTTATCCTTGGATTCCATTAAGCACCAACCCAATAATCTAAAACCCAAGTCTTCTTATGGACTGTAAAATTAAATAACCTCAGGAAACATTCATATAGAAGCTCCCCACCACACCAATGGCCAAGCCAAAATTTGACAACCATTACTAATAGAAACCTTCATCCTCAAGAAAAAAGTCAGCCCCACCACACCAATGGTCAACCATTGCCAAGCCAAAAATTTCTCTAGGCATTTCAATTGCCTAGGATAACAATCCACCATCCAATCACCTCTATATGGAAACAACTTAATATTTTCTGCTAGTAGCAGACAAGAAACCTCCCTTATAAAGAAGAGTAAAACAGGATGGCATATTGATTGAATAAAATATTGTTAAAAATTTGGATTCTACTATTGCACTTGGAAATATGATGGGTGGCTTTGTCAAATTCTAGATGTTGCTAGCAATTTGGGTTGCTCCTCTGTTGGTCTCCTCGTTTAGCAAATCGTGTTGTCTATCATTTAGCAAAACAAGGGGCCTAGCTTCAGGCTTCTCTTCTAGAGGATTTCTTAACTCCTTAAGGAGTGTAGAATTGCTCTAACTTGTACAAGGTCGTGTTATATTCTTGAGATGTAATGTTATCCTATTGTTCCTACTTGAGAAGTTCACTTTCTTTCTTTGTTCGATTAGTTATCTTTTTGGAAGCACTTCTCTTCAGTCATTTGTACTTAAACAATCATATTAGTGAATCAGTATATTTCTAATAAAAAAGAAATAAAAAATGCAATAGGATACCACAAAGCTTCTTGCCTAGCATGTAGTGCAATAGGGTAAGGACTCGAGCAGAGAGAAACTACTAGTTATCAAAAATTAGGAATTTCATTACTTATTAGTTACTCAGATTTGTAGTGCAATACATAATTTGACATGGACATCGAACAGAGATATAAGATACACCACAACAAGGACAGGCCAACATGGAAAACTTGAAAAAAGAAAAGGGAATTGACACATGGAAAGGACACAACACATTCATTTTACGTTTATACTTAAAAATTAGAAAAATTCACAGGCATGTTGTGAAAGGGGTAATGTTGATAATAAGAAAAGGGGGTGCAATGGGAGAGGAAATCGAATGTGTTTGGACATTACCTTGACTGTCTGTTAGCCTTGTTCATGCTTCTAACTGCTGCATATTAAAATCTCATGATGTTTTCATTCCTAGAAAAAATATAGAATTGGAGGGGTAATCAGAAGAAAGAGAGAATTATATATATAAGGGTCTTGTGATATGAAGTTTGGATTCTAGAACTACCTTGATATGACTTATAAGGCTAAATTAAAGGGCTATGTTAGTATTCAAGGTCAACACTCATTATTATCAGTGATAACTAGAACTCCCTCACTCCTTCCTAAATCTTTCTCCACTTGTATAGATTCTTGGACATGATGGACCTCAAGTGAGAATTTAGAATATGCACCCAGAATTTAGAGGTACTGTTGTGGCAAAGCTAGCTAACAGTGAGTTAGATAGGCCCAACTCTCTAAAGTTTTCTCCACTTATATTCGTTCTTGGATGGAATGGACCAAACAAACTCTCATAAAAAGGTCAACAAAGATCAAGGGGGTGCAATGGGAGAGATGAAGAGAGTCTTTGTTGTATTGAACCTGTTTGGACATTGCCTTGACTGTCTGTTAGCCTTGTTAATGCTTCTAACGATGTTTTCATTCCAAGAAAAATCTAGAATGGGAGGGGTAATCAGAAGAAAGAGAGAATTATATATATAAGGTCTTTGAGCCTATCTAACTTACTGTTAGCTAGCTTTGCCACAGCAGTACGTCTAAATTCCAGTTGCATATTCTAAATACTCACTTGAGGTCCATCCTGTTCAAGAATACATATAAGTGGAGAAAGATTTAGGGAGGTGTGAGGGAGTTTTAGTTTACACTGATAACAATGAGTGTTGACCTTGAATACTAACATAGCCCTTTAATTTAACTTTATGAGCCATATCAAAATAGTTCTGAAATTCAAACTTTATATCACCAGACCTTTTTGTAAGTGAGTTTGCTACATGTCATCTATCCTTTTTGCCACCTCTCCCCCCCACCCCTCTTTGAAGTACCTTATACTTTATGAAGTGTTAGTGTGCTATCATGTTATCAGTCCTTCATGCTTGGTCTTTGATGCAATATTTGGTTTTCAGCCAAACATAGTACTGATTAATTTCTGTATAGTGATGCTACATAGTTTACTGGTTAATATATATCCTCCATTAGCTGCATAAGTCATGTGCAGATTCTTTATCAAGGAGAATTTTGGGAGTTAGGAGGGGGTTGTTGCTCAAGGGAAGGTAGGGATTTGATAGGCTATGACATTTGGTAAGCAATTTGGAAAGGTTGGATGTCTTCCATTCCTTAACTAGTATCTTCATGGGGAATATGCTGAGAACAAAATCTCGGCTTGAATTTTGGTGTAGGGAATAAGCCTCCTTTTATAACAATTGTTAGCATTAATCTTTTCACAGGCAATTAGCTATGCAGAAGCTTTAATTGTAGGAGGAGCTTTAGCTCCTTAAATAAAATTAGCTCAAGGAAACGCAATAGGACAGTTACTTTTACAAAAAGCATGGAAAAACTATTTAGAAAATAGATTCTCACCATAGATCTGCTAATAAGGAGGGAAAGCGCTATGTTGAATTGATGGTATTTGTGTCATCAGGGTGAGGAATATGCAAATCACAAATCCTCCATTAATGAGGTGATTGGATCTTTGTGGGTATTACATTGCCTTATTTTTTGGCATTGCAAGGATGCAATAGGAGGATTTTGAAAGAGCTATGACTTGAAGAGTTATTTTTGAAGTCCTCATTCTTGTGGTCTAGGCCTTTCTTTTTTCCTTTTTTTTCCCAATAAAAAATTATAGGTTAAAAAGGTTATATATAGATTGAATCATAATTATGTTAACATGATCTAATAGTTAAATCGGTCATGTATAGGTTTAGTCATTATTGTGTTATGAAACAAATATGATTGAACTTAAAATTGAAGGGGATGAATATTTAAGATCTACTTAAGAAAGGAATGAAAGGAAATAAAGAAATTCTAAATTACTCTATCAAAGGTATTTAGGTAACTTTTCAGTTTTTTAGTGGTTGGTATTTAAATTTCATTTAGAATTTAGGAAGTTTTTTATTTGAAATTCCTCCTTCATAGAAGTTTCTTTGTTTCTAAACCTTTTACCTTCTCATGTCATTTTCAAGTTTTGTTTGTGGATTGTGTTAAATGTTCAAGGAATTCCACGAGCATAGCTCCTTCCTCAAGAGCCTCAACAATACTTTTCTGGTTTTGATTCCCAAGAAAAGCAGGGCTAGGGATCTTGGAGATTTTAGACCTATTAGTCTTCTGGGGGGGCTCTACAAGCTATTGGCTAAAGTGCTAGCTAACAGACTGAAGAAAGTGGTTGGAAAGGTGGTTTCCACTTCTCAGAATGCCTTTGTGAGGGGAAGACAAATTCTTGACACTTCCTTAATTGCAAATGAAGTGATAGACTCGTGGCAGAAACGAAAAGAAAAGGGCCTTATTTGCAAATTGGACATAGAAAAAGCTTATGACAGCATCAATTGGAAGTTTTTGTTGAAGGTTCTGCAAAAGATGGGCTTTGGGTCTAAGTAGTTGGGGTGGATGTGGAGTTGCTTATCCTCAGCCAATTTCTTAGTGTTGGTTAATGGGGTGCCAGTTGGCTTTTTCCCTAGCACTAAGGGCCTTAGACAAGGAGATCCCTTATCTCCTTATCTTTTTGTTATGGGAATGGAAGTGCTAGATGTTCTTATTAGGAGAGCCGTGGAGGGGGGATTTTTATCAGGGTGTAACATTGGGGGTGGCAGTAGATCCCCTTTGAACATCTCCCATTTGTTTTTTGCTGATGACACAATTGTATTTTGTGAGGCTAGTAAGGAGCATCTAACTCATTTAAGTTGGATTTTACTCTGGTTTGAAGCAGCTTCAGGTCTAAGGATTAACTTAGCCAAAAGTGAAATAATTCCAGTTGGAGAGGTGGTGGAGATTGAAGAGTTGGCTGTTGAGCTAGGCTGTAGGGTGGGGTCCTTACCCTCTCAGTACTTGGGTCTTCCCCTAGGGGCTCCTAATAGAGCTCCTTATATGTGGGATGGGGTGGAAGAGAGAGCAAGGAGGAGACTCGCGCTTTGGAAACGACAATATATCTCTAAAGGGGGAAGAATCACTTTAATTAAAAGTACTTTGGCTAGCATGCCAATCTATCAAATGTCTATCTTCAGAATGCCCAAGATTGTTGCTAGAAGGCTAGAGAAAGTGCAAAAGGACTTCCTGTGGGGAGGGGGAAATATGGAGGGGAAATTTCATCTAGTTAAATGGGAGGTGGTTTGTACAGACAAGGAAAAGGGTGGGCTAGGCCTTAGGAAGCTAGTCATGTTGAACAAAGCTTTACTTGGCAAGTGGATATGGAGGTATGCTTGTGACAAAGAGAATCATTGGAAACAAGTGATTAAGGTGAAGTATGGGCAAGACAGTCTTGGATGGAGGCCAAAGAAGGATAATGGGGCGGTTGGAGTAGGGGTTTGGAAGGAGATTTGGAAAGAATCAGATTGGTGCTGGGATAACATGATATTCCGAGTTGGGAAGGGCAACAAGATCAGATTTTGGACAGATATTTGGTGTACTGATACAACGCTGTCCCATTGTTTTCCTCACCTTTTCGGTATGGCTGTCCAAAGGAGCTCAACGATTGAGGAAATGTGGGACCAAAATTCTGGTCAAGGAGGTTGGAACCCAAATTTTTTGAGGGACTTCAATGATTGGGAGCTAGATATGGTTGGGGATTTACTCCATATGCTGAGGGGTCATAGGCTTTCTTTGGAGGAAGATTCAGTCTTTTGGAGGCAAGGAAGAAATGGTAAGTTCAGGGTCAAGGAAACTTATAGCTTGTTGACCAATTCTAATGATACAAGATTTCCTTCAAGAAGTATTTGGGTGGCTAAGGTGCCAACTAAAGTCGCCTTCTTTGCGTGGGAGGCGACGTGGGGGAAGTTGCTTACTTTGGATAGATTTCAAAGAAGAGGGGTGCAACTTCCGAATTGTTGTTTTTTGTGTGGGTGTGAAGAAGAAAATATAAATCATATCCTTATACATTGTATAGTGGTTAGAGCTTTGTGGGATATTGTCCTTGGGTTAGTAGATGTTAAATGGGTCTTTCCAGAAACTGTAAAGGAGGTCTTAATTAGCTGGAGGGGCTCGTTTGTGGGGAAGAAAAGGAAAAAGATTTGGGACTCTATTCCGTTGTGTATTTTTTGGACGGTTTGGAAAGAGAGGAACAGATTAGCCTTTAGGGGGGGTGTGTTGAATATTCAGAAGTTAAAGAATTTTTTTGTTTGTAATTTGTGGAGTTGGGCCAAATTGTATTTACGTGAGGAGGCTTTCTCCCTTATAGGCTTCCTGGAGTGGGTAGCATCCACTTAAGGGGAAGTGATTCTTTTTGTCTTTGTTTTTTGAGGCCCTAGCCGCCTTGTATACTCCATGTATGCTTTGTGGCGCTTCGCCTCTCTATTAATGCATATCCTTTTACTTATCAAAAAAAAAATAGTAAGTCAAAACCAGAAAGGCCACTCTATGCATAGCAGTGGAGCCATTCATTTTAGCAGTTAAAGATTCTGCCTCTGGATGCTGCAGAAATATTAAAACTCTGTAGTACTAGCATCTTTTCCTCCAATAGTCTGATAGAGGCTTGTGCCCAGCATTCAACAACCTATATACAAGTGGTCTTTATTTTACTTTATTTTCTATTATTTGTATATCTATATATGGACTTCAGTTATTAACAAGCTCTCATGCCACTTTCCAGTTACCATTGCTGTGCAAAAAAATTCTTCTATCCAAGTGTTGTGTGGGGCATTTATGTTGTATTCTTTTGGTATTTTGATCATGCAGAGAGAAATATATCCGGCTCTGGTTTTATTTCCTGCTGAAACAAAGAATGCTCTATCGTATGAAGGGGATATGGCTGTAACTGATGTTATCAAGTTTATAGCTGGTCATGGAAGTAATTCTCATCATCTCATGGGAGATAATGGTATTTTTTCCTCAACCAGTGAATTTATTATAAGCACTTGCATCTTTTTGAGTTTTTAACTTTCATTATTCATTATTTAAAGTAGTGCAATACTAATACTTTGTTATTACCTCCTATTTTCAAACATCTATTGGGCCAAACTTTGTTTCTACTTGATGAAAAATAATCTCCTGTATATTTCATTACATTTTTTTTACAATATATATACAAAAGAAGGACTAACAAGATCCCTTTAATTAGGCTACCTATCAAAAAGGGATCCTTGAAATCAAACAATCTGATTGCAAGGGTCTACAGGGAATTTGCAAAAGGTTTTAATATAGAATTTACCTAGATTCTTGGTATAGAAATCATGTGTCGGCTTTTACAAGAAAGGAAAAAATATGGTAGGAGAAATCTAATATATATGGAGGAAAATCAATTGTTGATTTCTTGGCCTAATATTCTAACACTCCTCAAGTTGATGCAAAGATATTTTGTATTCCTAGCTTGTCTAAGATTGCATAAAAAATTGAATTGGGTAGGCCCTTTGTTAGCATATTTGTGAACTGTTTAGAAGAGGGGACATACAAAGTGCAAATTAGCCCACGATCAAGCTTTTCTTTGATGAAACATCAATCTATCTTCACATGCTTGGTTCGATCGTGATGAATGAGGTTATGGCCTATATTTATAGTAGGTTAGTTATCACAATATAGCTTTATGGGTCCTTTCAAAGTGATGTCAAGGTCAGTAAGAATGATCTTTATCCAGAGTAGTTCACAAATCCCTTGAGCCATGGCCGTAAACTCAACTTCTACGCTAGATCTAGCCTCCACTGATTGTTTTTTACTTCAAGTAACTAGATTGTCTCCCAATAATGTACAATATCCAGTAATTGACCTTCTATCAACTATTGATCCAATCTAATTAGTATCACTGTTCCAATTCCATGTTTCTTGTCTTCCGAAATAAGATTCCCTTGCATGGTGTAGACTTTAAGTAACATAGGATTTTGTATATTGTCTCCATGTGAGATTCATGTGGTGAATGCATGAATTGGCTTACAACACCTACAACATATGCAATGTTTGGTCGGGTGGGAGATAAATGAATTAATTTCCCCACCAATCTTTGATAGAGGTCGTGGTCTACCATATCATCTTCTATTTTCCTCATAATTTATGATTTTGCTCAATTAGAGTCTCTATTGGTTTGCATCTAAGCATCCCTGTCTCCTTTAGAATTTTTTTTATTTTTTATTTTTGATAAATCCTTGTCTCCTTTAGCAAATTGAGGATATATTTTTGTTGGAAAATAGATATTCCCCTTTTTGAATGTGCCACTTCAATCCCGAGGAAATATTTTAGTTGATTAGACAAATCAATTTTTAGTCTTTGAGTTTCCCCCTCATCATTTCTAGTAACAATAATGTCATTCACATAAACTATCAAGGCAGTCAACTTACTAGATGAGTCATGTTTGATAAACAATGTCTAGTCCCCTTGGCTTTGATGGTAGTACATTTTTAGCATTGATTTTGTAGATCTTGCAAACCATGCTCTTGGATACTGTTAAAGTCCATAAAGAGACTTCTTAAGTTTGCAAATTTTGTTCCTCCAAACCTTGTCACCAAACCCAAGTGGAGTGTCCATGTGTACCTCTCCTTCTAAGTTGCCATGTAAGAAAATATTTTTCACATTAAATTGCTATAAGGGCCAATCAAGATTAGTAACTAAAGACAATAGAACATGAATAGTGTTCATTTATGCCACTGGTACAAAGGTCTCTTAGTAGTCAAATACCTTAAGTTTGTGTGAATCCCTTGACTACCAATCTAGCCTTATACCTTTTTACTGTCCCATCAGCCTTGTAATTTAATTGTGAAAATCCACTTACAATCTACTATTTTCTTCCCTTTGGGAAGCTCAACT
Organism: Vitis vinifera; assembly: GCF_030704535.1. Taxonomy (NCBI): domain Eukaryota; kingdom Viridiplantae; phylum Streptophyta; class Magnoliopsida; order Vitales; family Vitaceae; genus Vitis; species Vitis vinifera. The sequence goes on along the minus strand of NC_081805.1, from coordinate 21,973,203 downwards.
ATACCTCATGTCTCCTTTTTTTGTAAGGCTTGCATCTCCTCATTAAGTGCTTTCCTCCAATTCTCATCCTCTAAGTGCCCCTTGGACTGTGTTTGGAATTTCAACAAAAGACATTTGGGTACTAAAGGCTTGGTATGTAGATGATGAACGATTTAATGAGGTGAAATTTGAAATAGGATGCTGGTTGCATTTTCTAGTGCCTTTCCTCAATGCAATGAGCCAATACAAAGCATTATACACACTAGAATGAGTATTTTCATTACCTAGTTCAAGGTTGGATAATGGGATATGAAAGGATGCTATAGATTTTCCCTTCCTCGAATACACTTTTAGTTCGGAGCTGTTTGCTGGGAACATATATTACCTTTCCTTGAGCTGATTCTCAAGTTCAGTGGTTGGAATTTCAGTGGGCAAATCTTCTACAATTAGCTCTTCATTAAAAGTCTGCTGGAATTTCTAACGTTCACTAGCTGATTCATTAGAGGACTCCAAGGTTGGAACATTTGAAATAATAGGGAGTATTGGTGCAGAATCTAGAATTCTGGGGTTGAAACATCTTGGACAGTAGAGGAAATTGAGTGTCTGAGGTAGAGACATTTGGCACATTAACCGGTTGAAGGACACCCCTGGCATTCTCACCATTCCTAGGAAAAATTTCTGATAGCTTATCTTCAATTTCTCCAACCTCCCCCTGAAGATAAGTGTGTGTGAAATGGTTGACACTCAAAGAAGGTAGCATCCATGGTGATATATGGCCTTTTTGTGGGTGGATGATGGCACTTTCATCACTTTTGATTGGGAGAATATCCAAGAAAGACACACCTAAGAGCTCTTAGGTCAAGTTTATCTATAGATTATTTGGAAATGCGAATGAAAGATACACACCCTAATATTTTTGGAGGAAGTGTTCCAATATCCTTAAAGTTAGGAAAAGACTTTGAAAGTACATCAACTAGGGATTTAAAGTCTAAGACTCAAGAAGACATTCGATTTATTAAAAATGTAGTAGTCAAAACGACTTCCCCCTAATATGATTTTAGGACATTCATTTGAAAAATTAAAGACTTAAAAGCCTCTAAGAGATGTTTGTTTTTCCTCTACACTACCCCATTTTGTTGTAGGGTATCTACACATGAAAATTGATGCACAATACCTTCATTTTGGAGATAGGTGATAAGATTATGGTTGAAGTATTTCCTTTTATTATCTAACCTTAAAGGTATGAATTTCAGTACCAAATTGGGTGCAAACCAATTTGTGGAACACTGGGAAAATAAAATTAACTTCTGGTTTGGATTTTAGGAGATAAACCCAAGTGGTATAAGAACAACCATCAATGAATGTAACAAATCATCTAGAACTTAAAATGTTTGGAATTTTAGAGGATCCCCAAACATCTGTATGCATTAAACTAAAAGGAGACGTTTCCTTTTTTTTTTTTCTTATTAGAAAGGGTACAGGATGGTGTTTTGCAAGCTCACAAGCCTCACAATGAAAATCATGGGATTTAGTTTTGTCGAACAATGTGAGAAACATATTTTCCAAAAGGAAGAAAGGTAGGTGTTCCAACTATTTGTGTCATACCCATATTTGTTCAACTTTTGAGGGATTGTTGGTGGCAAGGTTTGAAATGTTGCGATTTTTCTTCGAAATGTCGCGATTTTTCTTCGAAATATCGACAAAATTTCGCTTATCAAACAAGGCCGACACGACATTCCATACCGATTATTGGTCAACTGATTTTTCTGGAATTTCGTCGAAATATCAGCGTTTATAGGCATTTCTGCTGATTTTTTGGGAAATTTCCCGATATTTCAGGAAGTCAAACAACCACCTCCAGTCAATGCGTCAATTTTTGCCTGCAGTGCCCTCCATTTCAATTTTTTGCTTGCAGCGCCCAACCCCCTGCCACAAAGCTGAAATTTTTTTAGCCCATGCTATTGTAGGGATTTGAACCTAGGCCAAAAGACCTTGGTTCAAGCTTAGTTACCATTGGGCCATCTTCTCTTTTGTTAATATATATACATAATAAATATGTTAAAGTTCATTATTAAAAAATAAATAAATTAATTCTAATTATGTTATTTTAAATTTTATTTAATTAATTAATAAATATATAAAAACTACCATTATAATTTTCTTAACAAGTATATTTTAATATCATTTATATGATAATTAAATATAAAAAATATAAATATTAAAAATTCATATATGCATCATCATTTATTTTACATTATTGAATGCATTTGAATTAAAAAAATTATAGTTTTAATATTAAATGTATTATCATTATATCATTAATCCTATTTTAAAAAATTACTCACTTCGCTTTTAAATTTTTTATATTTATCCTTTTAATTTTATTTAATTTTGACTGTTTTTATTTTAAAATATTAAAAATATAAATTTATTAAAAAAAATACTAAAATATAAAAAAATAATAATTAAGTTCAAATATTTTATAAATTAAAATTAATTTGATTAGATAAATAATAAATTATTAATACCGATATATCCTTTCTTATTGATATTTTTCTCTTTAATCATACCTATGTCAATTACACTTAAAAATAACTTTAACATGTGTATTTTTTATTTATTTTATCATTTTTTGGAGTTTCTCCAAATATTTCCATGAATTTTAAATAATTTTTGTCTTACTGATATTTTTGTTAAAATATCCACTGATATTTCTATGATATTTTTGATATATTCGTAAAATCTAAGTACCGATATATCCGTATTTACCAATATTTCAAACCTTGGTTGGTGGTAATAAGAGCTTGTGGGATAGAATCACCAATCTTCCAATGTGTATTGAGGTAGTAAAGTCCACCTTTCCTCTCACCATACCCAATCATCCTCATTACCTGGTCCTAAGAAATGCAATGGGAAGGGGAAATGTTACAAAACAATTCAAGTCTTTAGTGATTTTATTGACAAACAAGAGATTACAACACGAGTTTGAAACATGAACACACTTTGCAAGGTCAGAGAAGGAGTGATGGAGGCTATGCCTTGACCAATTGTGGAAGACGAAGTACCATCAACAACCTTTACTTTTGGCTTAGCTGAAAGTATTGTATAACTAGAAAAAAATTGGAGTGGCTTGTCATATGGTCAGTAGCAGTAGCACCAGTATGGTTTGTAGCACCAGGATTAATGATCCAAATGTTCGATAAATAATCCTTGGAGGCACTTAAAGCTTCAATATCACCTGTTTGGAGGAAAGAAAATGAGGTAGTATTTGTAGTGGGAATTTTGACATGTGTGTCAAGCTGATTGAGAAGTGTTTTCAGCTTTTCATAATGCTCCTTGCTTAGTAAAATAGTTTATTGTTTAGTGGCAAGGATATTTTCAAGAGACATCAATAGTGGCAGCTTGATGCGCCTGTCCAAATGTTATGGTGGGTTTTTCTTCTCTATTGCTCCCCCCTTTACCTCCTAACTAAGGCTTGCCATTGAGTTTTTGGCCAGATTCACATGTATGTCTTGGTTTGTGACAATAATTACATCAAAGTGAATTTTTATCATCTGATTTTCTTTCTTCTCCTGGATCCCATTGGCCTGAAATTTCCAGCACTAGTTAGTACTGAAATTTCTGGAGTATAGCCTCCAAGCATCACAACTCGATGACTTTTGTCTCCAATCACATTGGCATAAACCTCCTAGATGGATGGATAAGGTTCTTTCCCCAATATTTGTACTCTTAGTCTAATTCAGGATTAAGACCAGTTAAGAATTCAAATGCTCTCTCTTGCTCCATTATCTTCTTCAACTTAGTAGTGTCCTCAGTGATTACCATTTCTGTGTTCTGGTAATGCTTTATTCCAACAATAGACTTCGTAGTTTATTGTAATATTTAGTCACGGACCAACTTCTTTGCTTAGTAGCATGGATTTGACACTTCAACTCATATACTTGTGTCATTATTCCAATCTTGGAATAAGTTTGATTGATGACATCCCAAATCTATTTAGTGGTGGAGAGAAACAATTATGTTTGGCTAATCTCCAGCTGCATCGAGTGTAGTAGCCAAGGCATGACCATTAAAGTTTCCTCATCCCACAATTCATATCTTGGATCAGTGGAGTCAGGTTCTGATTTGGCACCTGTGATATAGCACATCTTCTTTTTTACTTTTAATAAAAAGTTTGGCTGATTGAGACCATTGTAGGAAATTCTAGTCATTGAGTTTTTGAGTGGTGATTTGGAGTGTAGGGCTGTCATTATGAATGGTAGATAAAGGTGGTAAGGTTTGGAATGTAGAGGAGGCATCGAAGGGTAGGGTTGTTTGAGAGGATGGTGTATTTTCTCTAGTTTTAGACATTTTGGGGAAATGACAAGGTTTTTGGTTTTTTAGAGCAAACAAGAGATAACCTCGAGGGAATTATAATGGGAACTAAGTAATCAACAATAAAGGTGGGTTAAAATAAAAAATATAAAAAAATAAAAAAAAGCGAACAAGTTACAACAATGAAAGTTGTATGTGACTAAACAATGAAGGCTCTATGGATCTTGGTAGTGTCAAACTTCCTACTTAGATGCCATGATGAAAAATAATCTCCCATACATTTCATTACATTTTGTTTTACAATATATATACAGAAGAAGGATCGGCAAGATCCCTTAAATTAGGTTACCTATCAAAAAAGGATCCTTGAAATCAAACAATCTGATTGCAAAGTTCCTATATGGAATTTACCCAAATTCTTGGTATAAAAATCATGGGTCAACTTTTAGAAGAAAGGGAAAAATATGGTAGGAGATTAATTATATATGGTGAAAAATTAATTGCTAATTTCTTAGCCTAATCTTCTAACACTACCCGCTTTTATTTCCAAACATCTATTTGGGTGACCTGATCAGTTATGCAATAAGTTGATTTTTGTGTCATTAGAGTTGCTAGGTTCTTTTGTATGCTTACTACATCAAGCTACTACAAGTATAAGATGATCATACATGCATTACAATAGTTTGATAGAGTGCTATGCTCTTGAGTTATTGATCATTAAAAGATAAAGGAGAGTACATAAGAAGGTCCTAATTATGATAGTAAGGAAGGGTGGTCTCCAAGCATGAGAATGCTTTTGTGGAGGGAAGACAAATTTTTTTTTTTTTTTGATAAATAAAAATCATATTCATTAAAAAATAAAAAACACCCCAAGGATGCCACAAAGTACATAGGAAGTATACAAATAACGTCTAAAGGAGGGAAGACAAATTCTTGATGTGGTGCTAATATCAAATGAGGCTATTGATTCAATGTTGAGGAATAAGAACTGGGGATTGTTGTGTAAACTTGATATTGAAAAGACTTATGACCATGTCAGTTGAGGTTTTTTTATAGCGATTATGGGCAAAATGGGGTTCAGGCAAAAATGGCTAGAGTGGATTAAGTGGTGCATTTTTATGGCCAGTTTGTTTGTTTAGGTTAATGGTTCTCCCACGGGTTTTTTTTTCTGAAACTCTAGGGGGTTGAGACAAGGGGACTCTTTTCCCCCTTTACTCTCTTTTGGAACTAGATTGTGTCATCCCTTTTCTTTAGGGATTATTTAGAACTCTTGGATTCCTTCTAAAGTGATCTTTTTCAATTGGGAAGCTTGTTGGGGTAAGACATTGAATTTGGACCAGCTCCATAAAAGTGGTTGGTCGTTAGTCAACTGGTGTGTTCTGTGCAAAGAGGAGATTGAGTCCATTGATCACATTCTTCTTCATTATGATAAGGCTAGGATGGCATGGTTCCTTTGTGCGTACAAGGTGAAAGGCTTGGCGAGCCACTCCTTTATGTATTTTTTAGACTATTTGGAAGGAAAGAAATTGAAGAGTGTTTTGAAGATGGAGACATCAGATTAAAGACTCAAAAGGTCTTTTCTTAATGTTGAGAGAGAGAAAAAGAAGAAATACCTTAATTCTCATTCATGTGATTAACTACTTACAATTGAGAAGTATATATATATATATACAAGCCTAAGAGAACTAACTACCATACATGTAACTTATATTAAAAAAGGAAAGACTGTACACTATATATACATTATATTCAACACTCCCCTTCAAGCTGGAGCATATATGTCATATGCACCAAGCTTGTTACAAATGTATTTAATCCTAGGACCTCTGAGAGATTTAGTGAAGATGTCTGCTAGTTGATCATTTGAATTAACAAAACTTGTAGCAACCCATCCTGATGCGATCTTCTCTCTAATGAAGTGACAGTCAACTTCAATATGCTTAGTCCTTTCATGAAAGACTGGATTGGATGCAATATATAATGCGGCCTGGTTATCATAGATGAGTTTCATCTGTTCATCCTTTCCAAATCTCAACTCTTGAAGAAGATGTCTCAACCATATGAGTTCACATGTTGCCAGAGCCATAGCTCGATACTCGGCTTCAGCGCTAGATCTGGCCACTACATCTTGCTTCTTACTCTTCCATGATATTAGATTACCTCCAATAAAAACACAGTACCCTGAAGTGGAACGTCTATCTGTGGGTGAGCCAGCCCAATCTGCATCTGTGTAACCAACAACTTGAGTATGACCTTTGTTTTCGTACAACACACCTTGGCCTGATGTGCTTTTGATATATCGAAGAATGCGGATTACAACATCCCAATAACTATCACATGGTGACTGTAGGAATTGACTAACAACACTCACAGGAAAAGAAATGTCTGGACGAGTAATGGTGAGGTAGTTCAATTTACCTACGAGTCGTCGATATCTCCCAAGGTCTCCTAAAGGCTCCCCCTGTCCTGGTACAAGTTTGACATTCGGATCCATAGGTGTGTCTACCGGTTTACAGTCTAACATACCGGTTTCTTCCAGGATGTCTAAAGCATACTTCCTTTGGGAAAGGACCACACCGGAACTGGATTGAGCTATCTCAATTCCCAAGAAATACTTGAGTTTCCCCAAGTCTTTAGTCTGAAAGTGGGTAAAAAGATGTTGCTTTAGTTTCCGAATACCATCCTGATCACTACCTGTAATGACGATGTCGTCCACATAAACAACCAGATAAATACACTGCCCCAAAGAGTTATGATGATAGAAAACTGAATGGTCTGCTGTACTGCGAAGCATGCCAAACTCTTGAACAACAGAGCTAAAACGGTCAAACCATGCTCGAGGAGATTGTTTCAAGCCATATAGAGAACAACGTAACTTGCACACTAAACTAGACTCCCCCTGAGCAACAAAACCAGGAGGTTGCTCCATATAAACTTCCTCGACAAGATCACCATGAAGGAAGACATTTTTAATATCCAACTGATAAAGAGGCCAATAACACATAGCAGCCATGGAGAGAAGCAGACGGACAGAAGCAATCTTGGCAACAGGGGAGAATGTGTCACCATAATCAGAACCATAAACCTGAGTATAGCCTTTAGCAACTAAGCGGGCCTTAAGGCGATCAACCTGACCATCAGGACTAACCTTAACTGCGTAGACCCAATGACAACCAACTGTAGATTTACCAGAGGGTAAAACAACAAGATCCCAAGTGCCATTAGAGTGCAGAGCAGCCATTTCATCCACCATTGCCTGTCGCCAGCCTGGATGGGAAAGAGCTTCATGGGTGCTCTTTGGAAGAGAAACAGAGGATATAGCAGAAACAAAAGCAGAATAAGGTGAAGATAATCGATGATAACTCAAAAAATTGTAAATAGGATGAGGATTACGAGTAGAGCGAGTACCTTTCCGAATAGCAATGGGTAAATCATCAGGAGAAGACAGAGCCGGGGCAGGAGAAGTCGAAGGGGTAGGAAGTGAGTCAGCAGGTGCCTCAACAAAAGGGAGAGGAGCAGCGACACGAGGGCGACGATGATAAACCTGAAGTGGTCGAGGAGGCACGACATCAGCTGGGGAGACAATAGGAAGGGGCAAGACTTCAGAAACAGGAAGAGACTCAGAAGTGGTGGAAAAGAATGGTGAGTCCTCAAAGAAGGTGACATCAGCGGAGATAAAGTATCGATGAGTCTCAAGGGAATAACAACGATAACCCTTCTGAAGTCTGGAATATCCCAAGAAGAGGCACTTCATGGCTTTTGCAGAAAGCTTGTCCTGTCCAGGAGTGAGAATATGAACAAAGCAAGTACAACCAAAGACACGAGGAGGAAGGAAATAAAGTGGTTGGTCAGGGAAGAGAAGGGAGTGAGGAATCTGATCGTGTAAGACAGAGGAGGGCATACGATTAATCAAATAACAAGCGGTAAGAACAACGTCCCCCCAAAAACGAAAAGGAACATTACTATGGAGGAGGATAGTACGAGCTGTCTCAACAAGATGTCGATTCTTGCGTTCAGCTACCCCATTTTGTTGAGGAGTATGAGCACAAGAAGACTGATGAAGAATCCCATGATGAGACATAAACGAAGTAAATGGGGCTGAAAAATATTCCCTGGCATTGTCATTGCGTAACACACGAATAGAAATATTGAACTGGGTTTGGATTTCAGCATAAAATTTCTGGAAAATAGAGAATAACTCAGCTCGATTTTTCATTAAAAATAACCAAGTACATCGAGAATAGTCATCAATGAAAGTGACAAAATACTGAAATCCTAAAGTAGACGCAGTCCGACAAGGACCTCAAACATCAGTGTGGACAAGCTCAAAAGGAGACTTTGCCCGATTATTCAAACGCTTTGGGAACGAGACACGAGTATGTTTCCCAAGCTGACATGACTCACACGAAAGCGACGACAAAGTGGAAAAACGAGGGACCATCTTCTGGAACTTGGAGAGACTAGGATGACCCAAACGATTGTGAATGAGGAGAGGAGCATCAGTGGAAATGCAAACTGCAGCAGATGAATCCGAGGTGAGGTGATAGAGGCCTTGAGACTCACGTCCTATGCCAATCGTCTTCCCCGTACTTCGGTCCTGCAAGGTCACAAATTTATCAGAAAAGGTAATAGAGCAATTAAGAGTACGAGTGAGTTTGCTGATGGAAATAAGATTAAAAGGACATTTAGGAGTATAAAGGACAGAAGTAAGAGGTAGAGAAGGCAGAGGAAGGGCCAAACCAATACCTTTAGCCACAGTTTGAGAACCATTAGCTAAGGTAACAGTAGGTAAAGCAGAGGTAGTAGTAATAGAGGAGAAAAGATCCTTATTACCAGATAGGTGATCAGAAGCTCCAGAATCTAGAATCCAGGGTCCAAGAGAAGATGTGTGGGTAAGGTAGGCAGAGGCATTACCAGGCTGGGCAACAGAGGCAATAGAAGCCTGAGATGTCTGAGATGCGGAGGAGCTCGGAGGCTGAGGTAGCGGAGAATCAGAGGACTGGGCCATATGGGCAGTGCGAGGAGGCCGTCCATGTAACTGATAGCAACGATTGCGAGTGTGGCCAAGTTTATTGCAATAGGTGCAATGAGGACGTTGGCCTCTACCTCGGGTACCACTGCGTCCTCCTCGAGAGGTAGTTTGAGAAACTAACACAGAAGAATCGGAAGTGTTATCAGATGGCAAAGTCTGAGTGGACGAGATATGGAGGAGGTGAGCAAACACATCATCCAAGGACGGAACTGATGAACTACCAAGAATCTGATCACGGATAGGCTCAAGATCCGGATGGAGGCCAATAAGAGTAAGGACCATGAAGAACTTGTCAAGCTGTGTTTGTTGAGCCCCAACATCAGGAGTAAGAGGCATCACAGTCAAGAACTCCTCCTTAAGAGAGGCAATCTGACCAATATAAGTAGATAGATCCAAATCCTGTTGGTTGATATGGACAATAGCAGAAGCCACTTTATAAAGACGCTAGACATCATTTGTGTATAATCCTTTGACCTGAGTCCAAAATTTAAAACAAGTTTTGTAGGCCCGAAGATGAGAAGAATCCTGGGATCAACCGATTGCCATAATACACTACATAACTATGCATCTATCTTCCTCCACTGTACGCGGTCAACCTCAGGGATATCTACCTCCTGGGTAACCAAGTGATCCTCATATCCTTGACCCATAAACCAAAGTTCAACAGAGGCAGACCAGGAAAGATAATTTTCACTGCCAACCAATTTCTCCGAAGTAATCATAGGAGATCTAGATATGATAGAGGAAAAAATGGAAGTTTTAGTAGCCATATCCACTTATCTGGAGAATGAAGTATGTTTGGATCGAAGAGAGCCCTAATACGGCTTCAGATTGCGGCGTGGCACCACCGAAAAAGGGAGACGGCCTCAGATCGCGGCGTGGTACCACCAGAAAGGTAGAAGAACACTTCCCAAGGCACGTGCAGGGATTGGGGTAGAGAAAAAGTAGCCGGAGCTTCGCCGGAAAGACTGTTTGGAGGGCCGACGGAGACAAAAATCCCCAAAAGAGGTACGTGCAGGGCTCGGATGGGAGAACCAGGGATGTAGGGAGGTTGGTCAGCGTTAGGCGAAGCTGGAGGAGGAGGCGCGTCGCCGGAAAAGGCCTCACGCGCCCTCACGCGCCGGCGTGTGAGATGCAGTCGCCGGGCGGAAAATTGCGCGTGGCCGGCACGTGGATGAGCTTTTGGTTCCGGTGCCTTCACAAAAGTTGGAGATCTCCTCCAGGCACTCCTTCTGGTATGGTTGGTGTCGGAAAAAGACGTTGCCGGAAAGTTCACCGGAAAAGTTCGCCGGAAAATTTTGCCGGCGGTGAGTGTTTTCTGACGACGATCCGACTGACCGGAAAGTATTGGGAGATGGGGAAGGTGATCGGAATGAAATACGGTCACCGGAAGGTTTCCCGGAGTTGATGACACGGGAAACTGGAAAGAATTAGGTTTTCTCCTTTAGCTCTGATACCATGTTGAGAGAGAGAAAAAGAAGAAATACCTTAATTCTCATTCATGTGATTAACTACTTACAATTGAGAAGTATATATATATATATATACAAGCCTAGGAGAACTAACTACCATACATGTAACCTATATTAAAAAAGGAAAGACTGTACACTATATATACATTATATTCAACACTTAACAATCTATCTCTGTGGATTCATGTGTACATTGATGAAAACACTACGTCTTTAATTGATTTTGTATATTAGTTTGGGTAAGGGAGGGAGTGGTTTTTTGTTTTGCCTCTTGATGCTCATTGTATACGTTCTGTGGATAAGTGATGTGGGGATGAACCATTATGTGTTTCTTTTCCCTCTTTATATGCCTAAGTTGTTGCAAAAGAGGCTTGGGTGGCAGATCTTTGGGTACAACATGGGGAGTGGTCATTGGAATCCTTGTTTCTCACGACCTTTGAATGATTGGGAAGTGGATGCAATTGGGGATTTATTTGTCAAGTTGCAAGGAAAGGCAGTTGATATAGAGGGGGAAGATAAGATGGTGGATGAACTTGCACGGTCATAACTTCTTTGTGAAACTCTTATATGCCGCTTTGGAACCAGGAGGAGTTGTGTCTTTTCCAAGGCAGGTACTTTGGAATTTGAGTCCCTTCGAAAGTTAACTTTTTTGCGTGGGAGACAACTTGCGGAAATATTTTGACTTTAGATCAATTTCAGAAGAGAGGGTGGTCTTTGGTCAATAAGTGTTTTCTTTGCAAAGAAGAAGCAAAATCCATAGATCAAATCCTCCTTCATTGTTCTTTGGTTAGGGTCCGTTGGTAAGTGCTATTTGATCTCTTTGGTATTCATTGGGTGCAATCTACTACTGTAAAAGAGACTCTTTTAAGGTGGCATGGTTCTTTTATGGGTAGAAGGAGGAAAAAGATTTGGAGTGTAGCTCCTTTATGTCTATTTTGGATGGTTTGGAAGGAAAAATATATCAAGGCCTTTGAGAATGAGGATTTTTCAATTGAGGATGTTCTTTTCTAGAAATTTGTTTAGCAGTATATAAAGATTGATTCTTTGTCTTTGTTCGATTTCTTTGAGTGGTTATGTTCTGGTTAAGGGCGAGGGTTGTTGTTGGGGTTCTTTTCTTGTTTTTGTGCTTTAAGGTGCCTTTTGTATATGTCCTATATAATTTGGAGTGTTCTTGTGGCGTTTTTATTTTTTAATTCATTTGGTTTTATTTATATTTATGATAGAAACCTAAAAATAAATTAAAAACACTAGAGAAAGGACACACCAAAGTACACACATTGTGTAATATGCAGCAGCCAACAAGAAAAAAGGAAGAGAGAACAAAAACTAACTTCCTCTGGTTACTTGGAGCTCAATCAATCTACAAAACTTATCATGGTCATAGAATGATCATCTATGTACGCTTTATAGCCCAATCTAAAAAGTTACACATAAAGGAAGATTTGATTATTTGATCCAACTATATTACATCTTTAAATGACCTCTTAGTTCTTTCTTTCCATAACATTCAAAATATGCATAAGGGAGTGACACTCCAAGCTTTCTTCTGCTTCTTTCCATGTCAACTCAGGAGATTTTGTCTTACTGAAAAGTGAATCACCTGAGCCCACTCCAAATAGAGAAAAAACCAGCTGCCATAGGTTTATTGCTTTGGTACACTAAAGAGGCAGATAGTCAATTAACTCTTCTTCCTTTTTACACTTATTATATGATAATTACACGGACCTCCCTTCATTTTCTGAAATAACATTAACCTCCCTCGTTAGATTTTGTCTCCCAACTTTCATTAATGGAGGTATAAAATGACAAACTTCATCTTCTTCAAATGGTAGTAGAACAACCACATTTTGCTGTCTTCTTACCATTTTTATTTTTTATTTTTTATTTCATTTTTCAACATGTTATTTTCAAATGCACTTCCTTAGTTTCATCTCATTCAAAAACCATCCCAACCTTTATTTTCTACAAAAATTAATGAACCAAATTTTAAGAAATATCTTAAAAAAAATTCTATCTTAACCCCAACCTTGCCAGGATTACAGTCATGCTTATGACATCAGGAAATTAAAAAAAAAAATGGAGAAGGAGATGAAAAAGGCCTCTATTGTTAATAGGATGTGCGGCAACCAATTAGTTAGGTTTGCCGCAGCTTGAGCCCAAGCCCATTGAGGCTTGCGGCAAGTCTTTAAGTGCTGCAGCATGAGCCCAAGCCCACTGAGGCTTGCAGTAGGTCTTTAAGCCCTATTTTTCTCTATATGCGGCAGGTCTTTATTATCTTTATTTTGTACAGTTGGGTTTTCCATATAGGAGTAGCATGTACAGCTAGGGGATTAGAAGAAAATCTCTGTAGTAATTAGCGGAAACGCTGTGAAATCTTATTGTATAGTTCCTATATATACGAAAGGTCTAAAGACCTGAAGGTCATTCAGACAAATTGACATGGTATCAGAACTCTTTGCTGTCTCAATCTCTCATAATCTCTTGGTTTAGCCTTTTGGGCTCTTTGGTTTTTTAGTCAATTTTGTGGGTCTCGGTGGTGTGTTCTCTTGAAGGATTTATGGAGGTTCTTGGGAGTTTTCTGGGTTTCTTTTTTATCTGTAGAGGGTAATTTAGTGTGTTGCGGATTGCCTGAATTCGTTTCTGGAGTTTCTGTCCATTAGAAGTCAATACTTTTGCATGATATCAGGAGAAAACACTATTGTGCGTTTTAATGGAAAAAATTACTTGGCATGGGAGTTCCAATTTAGGATGTTTGTGAAAGGGAAAGAGTTGTGGAGCCATATAGATGGCAAGAGCGAAGCTCCTGCTGGCGGAACAGATCTTGCTCAATGGGACAACAAAGACGCAAGAATTGTTTCTTGGCTATTGGGATCTATTGGGCCTCACATCGTGAATAACCTTTGTTGCTTCACGACTGCTAAAGAGATGTGGGAGTATCTGAGGCGTATCTACAATCAAGACAACAATGCTCGAAGGTTCTAGTTGGAATTGGAGATTGCTAACTACAACCAAGGAAATCTGTCCATTAGAACAATTTTATGGTGGATTTCTGAACTTATGGAGTGAGTATTTGAGCATTGTTCATGCCAAGGTTCCTCAAGCAGCACTAAGTGCACTTCAGGATGTTCATGCCGAGAGTCAGAGAGATCAATATCTAATGAAGTTGAGATCAGAATTTGAGACTACACGGGCAGGTTTGCTAAGCCGTGATCCTGTCCCCTCATTGGATGTCTGTCTTAGTGAATTGTTAAGAGAGGAGTAGTGGTTGTCCACTCAACTTGGAATGACTCAAGCTAGGATTCATTCCGAGGTGGTTAACATGGCCTATGCCGCTCAGGGAAGAGGAAGAAACCAGGCAAAAATTATATGCTACAGCTGCAAGGAATATGGGCATATTGCATGGAATTGCAGCAAGAAATTCTGCAACTATTGCAGGAAAGATGGCCATATCATTAAGGAATGCCCAATACGACCCGAAAACAAACAGGACAAGCATTTCATGTGGATGTTCAGATCCCACCAGTGGCTTCAGATCTTTCACAGAATGTTGCATCCACTTCAATTGGACCAGCTGGCATTAATCAACTTGGACTCACACCCGAGATGGTGCAACAAATGATTATGTCAGCTTTCTCTGCTTTTGGACTTCAAGGTAAGAGTTGGAAACTCACACCTTCTTGGTTTGTGGATTCGGGAGCCTCAAATCATATGACTGGCAGCACAGATATGTTACATGGTATTTGCAAGTATGAAGGTGCCCAACACATTCAGATTGCCAATGGCTGTACGCTTCCTATTACTGCTGTTGGCACTCTTGGTCATGGTTTTAGTGATGTTTTTGTGTCACTGGGGTTGTCTACAAACTTGATTTCTGTCGGCCAATTGGTGGATGCTAACTGTGATGTTCATTTTTCTTGTGGTGGTTGTATTGTGTGGGATCAGGTGTCCGGGACGATGATCACGAATGGGCCTAAAGTGGGACGTTTATTTCCTCTTCATTTTTCTATTCCTAGTTTAATGTCTTTGGCTTGCACTACAGTAGCAAATAAAAGTGAGGTATGGCATAAAAGATTGGGCCATCCAAATTCTATAGGATTGACACATCTAATGAAACATGGTCATTTGGGGAATAAAGATCAGTTTTTATCTCTTAGTTTGTGTCTCGATTGTGCTACCTGTACACTTGGCAAAAGCAAGACCTTACCTTTTCCTATGCATGGCAGTCGTGCTACAAAATGCTTTGAGATCATTCATTCTAATGGTTAGGGTGTTAGTCCCGTTATTTCACATGCTCAGTACAAGTATTTTGTAACTTTCATCGATGATTATAGTCGTTTCACCTGGGTCTACTTTCGTCGATCCAAGGCAAATTTGTTCTCTGTGTTTCAAACCTTTGTTGCTCTAAATTGAAACACAATTTTCAGCTTGTATTAAGGTCTTGCATTCTGATTCAAGGGGAGAGTATATGTCTCACAATTTTCAGAACTACTTACAATAGAAGGGGATCCTTTCTCAACGCTCTTGCCCCTACACCCCACAGAAAAGGGATGGCTGAGTGCAAGAATCGACATCTCTTGTATGTTGTTCGTACTTTGTTAATTGAATCCTCCGTTCCATCTAAATTTTGGGTTGAAGCCTTGTCTACTGCTATCTACTTGATTAATCACTTGCCTATGCAAACCTTGCAGTATGACTCTCCTTATCTCCGCTTGTTTGGTAATCATCCTGAGTATCAGTCCCTTCATACTTTTGGGTGTGTTTGTTTTGTCCATCTCCCACCCATTGAACGTCACAAACTTACTGCTCAATCTGCACGATGTGCTTTTATGGGGTATAGTAATGCTCAGAAAGGTTTTGCTTTATGATGCTACTGCTAACAAACTTCGTGTATCCCGAAATGTGATTTTCTTTGAGAATCAACATTTCTTTCAGTCACCTTTTTTCGCAATCTGATCTTGCCATGCTTCCCAATTTTGATGATGTGTCCCATGTTGTTGAACGCTTTAAGCTGGGCTTTGTGTACCAACAATGTTGTCCATGCCCAACAACGCCCCTTCCTGCCACTGATTCCCCACCTGATCCAGTGGATAGTGAACCTCAACGGTCTAGTAGAGTCACTCGACCTTCGGATAGGTATGGTTTTCCTCATACATCACTCACTGCGACTTTGGATACTATTGTCGTGCCTCATTCTTATTCTCAGGCATCTTTTCAAGCTTGTTGGCAACGAGCTATGCAAGAAGAGCTTTAGGCACTACAAGACAATCGCACTTGGGATATTGTGTTTTGTCCTCCTAATGTGAAACCTATTGGGTGTAAATGGGTCTATTCAATTAAGTTCCGATCCGATGGCTCCTTAGAGAGGTATAAGGCTCACTTGGTAGCCCTTGGAAAGCAGTAGGAGTATGGTGTTGATTATGAGGAAATTTTTGCACCTGTTGCTAACATGACTATGGTGCGGAGCCATTGCTACCTCTAAAGGTTGGGCTCTCTTGCAAATGGATGTCAAGAATGCTTTTCTACATGGGGATCTCAAGGAGGACATCTATATGACTCCTCCCCAGGGTCTGTTTTCTACACCATCTTCAGATGTTTGTCACCTAAAACGGTCTCTGTATGGCTTAAAGCAGGCATTGTGTGCTTGGTTTGATAAGTTTCATTCCACTCTTCTTGATTTCCATTTTGTTCAAAGCAATTTTGATTCATCTCTCTTTCTTCGCAAGACTGCTATCGGGATTGTTGTGCTTCTGGTCTATGTGGATGATATCGTGATTACAGGAACGGACTCCCAGTTGATTGAGCAGTTACAACAGCACCTCAAGGCTTCCTTTCATATGAAAGATCTTGGCCATCTACAGTATTTCCTCGGCCTTAAGGTTCAAACCACACTAGAAGGTACATATCTGCATCAGCACAAGTATACACAGGAGGTGATTACTTTGGCTGGTCTTCAGGACGAAAATTTGGTTCTTACACCTTTGGAGGTGAATTTGAAATTGCAACAAGAGGAAGGGGAACTTCTTTCTGATCCCTCATTCTACCAGCAATTGGTTGGGAGCTTAAACTATTTAACGATTACAAGACCTGATATTTCCTTTGCTGTCCAGTAGGTTAGTCAGTTTATGCAAGCACCTCGCCACCTTCATCTTCTTGTTGTTCGACGTATCATTCGCTATCTCAAGGGGACTTCTGGATGTGGATTGTTCTTTCCAGTTGGTTCTTCTCTTCTGCTGGCCGGTTATAGTGATGCTGATTGGGCAGGTTGTGCAGACACTCGTCATTCTGTCACAGGGTGGTGCATGTTTCTTGGAAATGCTCTTATCTCTTGGAAGAGTAAGAAGCAGGCTCGCATTTCAAAATCTTCTACAAAGTCTGAGTATTGTGCTATGTCCTGTGCTTGCTTTGAGATTGTATGGCTTCGTGGGTTGTTAGCTGAACTTGGTTTTCCTCAGCTCCAGCCTACTCCGCTTCATGCTGACAACACGAGTGCTATTCAGATTGCTGCTAACCCCGTCTTTCATGAGCAGACCAAGTATGTTGAGGTGGATTGTCATTCCATACATGAAGCTTTTGATGGGGGTGTGATTAATCTTCCTCATATTTCCACCGTTCTTCAGACTGCTGATGTGTTCACGAAGGCTCTTACTCAGCACCGTCGTCAATACATGATTGACAACTTGATGCTTTTTTATCCGCCCGCATCAATTTGAGGGGTGATGTTAATAGGATGTGCGGCAACTTATTAGTTAGGTTTGCCGCAGCTTGAGCCCAAGCCCATTGAGGCTTGTGGTAGGTCTTTAAGCCCTATTTTTCTCTATATGCGGTAGGTCTTTATTATCTTTATTTTGTATAGTTGGGTTTTCCATATAGGAGTAGTATGTACAGCTAAGGGATTGGAAGAAAATCTCTATTGTAATTAGCGGAAACGTTATGAAATCTTGTTGTATAGTTCCTATATATACGAAAGGTCTAAAGACATGAGGGTCATTCAGACAAATTGACATATGTTGCATCTTTAAAAATCTTAATTGGAAGCACCTTTGCAAATGCATGCTTCAAATCCTTAAATTTAAAAAAGAACCCAATTTTGTATCACAATTTTCTTGCTTAAATGCAGAAAATTCAACATATACTTAATTAGCACTAGTCAAAAGGCTTTAGGGTGTTGGATCTAGATAAGAAATCAAAGCCTCATTTTACAACAAAATGATTGTAAAGCGAGAAATAAAATTAGGTTTTACAGTGTTAGGGGGAAAATGGAGAGGTTCACACAGCCATGGGAAGACAACAACAATAAATTAATAAATAAATAAAAGAAAAGAAAAGAAAAAAAACCTTAGATGAAAAAACTTGAAGAGAAAATAATATAGTAAATACAAATAATATGGAAGCAAATGAGATGATTTGGTTTCATGAAGTTTTAGGTAAACCAAACACCTGATGAAAAGGTTAATTTTTTAATAGGATGAGATAATCTTTGAAAATAGGGGTAAATTTCTCCCAAGAATAAAATGAAAGAAATAGACCATAGCTAGCATGGTTTGCCACTGTAGAGCAAGTCAAAGTCTGACAAAGGGGAAAAAAGAAAAAAACAATTTGAAAAAGAAAAGTAAAAGTGAAGAGAAGATGATGAATGGCAGGATTTGGATATTAGGGCTTTGGAGATAGGGAAGATGATGAAAATGGTAGCTGGTCATATCTAAATATCAGATTCAGGGTTCATTCTAATTTCAATTAATGGCTAATTAGTTTATTTTATTGATTTATTTTTGAGTAATTAGAAATAGTTTACATTGAAATTAATTAGGGTAATTAGAATTTGTTTATAAATTTTTATTAGAATTAGATTGGATCAAAATGGGTATTTTAGAAAAGATTAGGGGTTACCTTACATTTTACACCTTCCCGTATATTCTGTGTACTTCTAATAATAATGATATCATAACAATAACAGGTTTTGGACTTTTTTGCTGATCCATTGTTTTTGTTGTTACTAATCTCTTGTTGCATACATGTTTTGCTTCCTTTGCTCTGCTTCCTTTTGCCCCTTCTGTGGATGATTAGCTTGTTTACATATCATATCTGATAGACATACATGCAGTTCTAAATTCTTATAGCCTTCTATGCAAAGAGAATTTTTCATAACCTATGTTATGGGTGTTGTGTTGCCGAATGAGTTTCCCACTCTAGTTAAGATCTCCATTCTGCAATTTAGTAGGCAAACCATCTAGAAACTGTTAACAGGAATTTCTTGTTTACCCATGACTTGTAATGTTTGTGCATGATGCATATAGAAGTACTAGAAGACAATTACAATATAAAATGCCTTATCAAATTTGCATAATAACCTTTCTGGCAATACTCTTTGCATCTGTTCCAAGCTCCTATTCAGTTTCAACTTCAGTTCCTTTGGTATTCTGCTTCTCTGCTGTTCAAACAAACTTTGAACTTCAGTTTGAACTCTATAAGTTGAAAGCATGGATCACAACTTCCCCTGCTAGTCACATTATGCAATTCTATTCCCTTCCTCTTTTTCTTTTTCAATGAATGATTGAATTTCTCATTTTCATCTTGACTTAGATGAATTAACTTGCAATCTTAATTGGTTGTGTAATTGCACCTTTGTCATGCTGCTGTAGCTATTTATTACATCTTGGTTATGTTCACTGGTTTTTTTGAATAGTTCCACCTTTATGCAATAGCACTTGTATGCATATGAGGATTTAACATTTTGCTACCCTATTCATATTAAGTACATAAAAAAGTGTAATCATTGCATGTTGTAATTACCATGCGGACATGATGTAATTGGAGAATTAAAATAGTTTCTTGGCATAAACCAGAGGTGAAGGTATCATGTGGACAATAACATAATTTTCAATTATATGGCAGGCTTACCATGATGAGTTGGGGTTTCTGGAATCATCCATTCTTCTCCATATTCTTTCAATTGTTTTTCTTTTATATTTTTTCTTTTTAAATCCTTACAGGTATACTTATGTTTGCTTATTAGAGTTCTGCTTCTTTTTATTAGCTGTGCTTTTTGGGTTTTGCTAGGCATTTTATGGACAAAAGCAGAAAAAAAAATCAGGAATCAGAATTTATTTAAGGAAGCATCCCCAACTATAATTCACGAGGAAGCTCCTGCCGCAAAGGAAAAACAGCATGAAGTCCTATTGAAGAACAGAAATCCAAAAAGAGCATATAAATACAACCGGATAAGATCTTACACATCAAGCAGATCACATGAAGCAGCCTATCATGTGGTTGTTGGTTCAATCCTTGTTGCTACTGACAAGCTTCTTGATGCCCATCCATTTGATAAATCCACAATTCTCATTGTGAAGGCAGATCAGGCTACAGGATTTCATGGTTTGATTATCAACAAACATATCAATTGGGAATCTCTCAATGAATTGGCAGAAGGTGTAGATCACCTGAAAGAGGCTCCTTTATCCTTTGGAGGCCCAGTCGTAAAACGTGGAAAGCCTCTTGTTGCTTTAACTCGAAGGGTTTTTAAAGATCAGCACCCAGAAGTCTTACCTGGTGTTTACTTTCTTGATCAGTCTGCCACAGTTTCGGAAATTGAAGGGCTGAAGTCAGGAAACGAATCTGTTAGCGAGTATTGGTTTTTCGTGGGTTTTTCAAATTGGGGTTGGGACCAGCTATTTGATGAGATTGCTGAAGGAGCTTGGAACATAACTGATGATAATATGGGACAGTTAGATTGGCCATTGAGGTGATAATTAACAGCTTTGGGTCATATCTAACATTATACAGCTTTGGAGTTCCCCATATGGGAATTCTGAAAGAGCGGCCAAACACTGGAGAAGATAGAGAGAGATAAGTAGAAGTTGCTCTTTTATGTTTGTAATATTTTGTCTATTTTATGTTCTGTGCAGAAGCAGTGCATATATAGGCTTTTGCTATTGATTTTGTTAAACGAACGGAGCTTCTGGCAGAATCTTGGTTGTATTTTAGTGTACCTTGAAAATTATCAATCTCAAGGTACCATTTTAATATTTTGGCTTAGCTTTTTAGATGCATTTTTCACCAGAGTTAAAACATGACCATCATATATTTGTAAATACATTATTAAATTTTTTTTTGTCATATGCACACAAACTGCATATATGGACCTTTACTATTTATTTTGGTAAATGAAATGAGCTTCATGCTTGATTTATATATTGGTCCACCTCTTGAAAATTTGTCTTCCCATTTCAGTATTTGGCTCAGATCATGATGGATAGCATTTTGGTTTCTTGAACTTCAAGACTGTATTTGCCTAATTGGAAAAATGAATATATTTGCCTCATATATCTAAGTGCTTCAACTTCCTAGTGATCTCTGTGCCTGAATTTGGGAACTTAAGGAAATTTTTCTGTCATAAAATAATAAATATATTCCATCTTTTAAGTGTGCAGGGGCAGGACTGAGTTTTAGTCGAAATAATTCAGTGAGAAATATTTATGATGGTTTGAACATGTACAACAGAGTCCCGGTGAGGATGAGAGATTTGATTCAAGTTAAAGATGCTCAAGCAGTAAGGGGAAGATACAAAAGAGCTTGGGTGGAGGCAAAGAGAAAGGAGCAATAGTTCACAGAGGATTCATGTAGCCAACCCCAGTTGGGATTTAAGATTTCGTTTTCATTGTTGTAATAGTACTTAAGCTTGAAAAATGGAGCCCTGGGCCTTCAACAGATTTTAAAGTGTACTATGGGTTAAAAGGGTATAAGCATTAGATGTTGAAAACTTTTGAAATGGCTGATGGGAACTGTAAAATTCATCAGAACTCAAACCTTGGTTTATGTCAAACTTGGGTGTTGATGTGGTACTTCAATGAGTTTGGAATCATCATACTTGAGATGCAACCATACGTTAATATGATATTTAGGGTAGTACATAATAAGCATGCAAAGATATAGCTTACAGTGTAGGAGGAGAGAACTCCTCAAGTTAAGTTAGACAATCAGCATCTTAGAGGTATGCATTTGGCTCAGGGCGAATGTGTTTAGGTCGGTCCAGCAGTTGATGGTTTTTAAGAATGATAATCCATTTAGATTGAGTTTGGATAAGATGTTTTTTGTTTGGACTAGAGTTTTTCATCTGGTGCCCATTGTGAAGTCTCTAGTGTTAAAACATGAGCTGTGGGCAAACATCATGTAAAACACGGGCAGGAAGCAATGGTGGTCAACTAAGCTAGAGGATGGCAATAAAATTAGAGTTGCACATTTGTTCAGTTGCTCATGGGTAGACGCTTTCTTTGTAGACTAATCTTTTGGGTCTCAATAGAAGATTCCTAGGTTGTAGTCTCCATTAGGACCCCATTTAAGATGGCTTCCTTGCCAGGGTAACCACTTTACTCAAATATAGAGTTCCTCTCTTTTCCGGGAAAATCTTATTTTCAACCCATTTTGAGTTGTAATATTTTCAAGTTGCCCAAGGTTGTACTAAAAAAATTTTAAATTATTTGCACTTGGTCAAACCTGATATTATGAAAGCTTGGCAAGTATTCAACAACAAAACCGTAGAAAACAAATTGGAGAAGCAACCCATAACTAGTAGTGGCAGCCGGACTCTTCCGGAACAAAGCACAAGTGTGAAACAATTTTTAAAAAACGGTTTCTATAGGTTTGCAATTATTTTTAAGAAGAAAATTATGTTTGGGAATGTGAATGTGAATAACAGTTTTCTCGGTTTATTCTCCATGAAGATATTACACCCTTATGTGTAATGCTTAAGTTTTTATAGGCTATGTTTAATTTCTGGAAAATATAAGAGAACATGCGAGGGAAAGAAAATAAAAAGGAAAAATGAAAGGAAAGAAAAAACGAGGGAAAATAACAATGGATTTAAAATCAATAAATTATTTTCACATGCTACTTCAAACTCATTTTTACTTATTTTCACTTTCCAATATAAACATTAAATAATTTGAAAATATGTAAATTTTTAATTAGTTTTACTTATATATTATTTTCTATAAAACAATCAAATATAAGAAAATTATTTTCTTTAATAACTTTTTTCTTTCCTTGGTACTTTTCGAGAACCAAACATAATAGTGTTCTTCATATGTTTTTTGTTACTGAAAATATTTTACGGAAAAACACCCCCTTTCTCTTCCAAATTTCTCAGTAAACCTACTGTAATTGAATCGAGTCTATGGTGTTCTCATAGAAACTGCACCTGCACCCAGCTCAGCCCATTGCCACCCAAGTCAGATCTCTCCCAGATTGTTTCATCTGTGATTAAGTACAGGGTTTATCTATTTTTTCTTCTGTGGGGATTATCTAATTTTCAAGCCATCTTCTATTCGATCAGGTCAAACATGATATGATGAATGTTGGTTCAAATATTCAAACATAAGAAGAATGTTCAAAAGCAAATTGGAGAAGAAACCCATAAGCAATAGCAACAGACATTTCTTTTCTGAAGTTTGAAGCTACCTCAAGAATTGAGATTGAGAACCCCATCATTATCAATCAGAACATTGAACCATAAAAACAGGAAAGGTGTTAATAACCAATGATAAAACTAAGGATATGTTTCAGTCTTTCCACCCCAGCTTCAATTACAAACAATATCTCTTTATCCTTCCAAGTAACCCAAAATTAACCCTTATCCCCATGCCTCAATTTTCAATTTTACTCTTGTTAAGTTCCCAAGAAACCTCCTATTAAAAAAATGATTATATTAATTGAGTTAATTACATAATGTCAAACCTTAGCTTATGTCATGAATGTTGTGGAAATGTTCAAACAGAACAAATTGGAGAAGCAACCCTATAAGCAGTATCAATCACACTTGGAAGGATGGGTGTGTAGTGTGCTTCTGAGAACCAGCCATGTTCTGGGTATTCTTGTAATACATTAGCTTAGATAAATGATATGGTAGGTAGCCATGGGAACCACATGATAATACAGCTTCACAAGTCTCACATATTTGAAAGCTAAAAGCAACAATACAAGCCACCTAGCAGTTGAAGGGTTATGGATGATTGATGAGTTATGTAGGGTAGGCCATTCAACAACAGTAAATATATATGATCAGCCAAGGTATTCAGAGGAAAGGATGGTGAACCAAGCCAAGATATTCAGAGGAAAGGATGATGAACCAAGCCAAGATTGTTTCTCCCTACACATTTGTTTAAAAGACAATATGGGGTGATGATGGATTTGATGAAGGAAATTGGTATGAGGGAGCTTTTATGGTAAGACTTTTATTTTATTGGACCAATCTCATTTTCACTTGTAGTCTTCTTATAAAGTTGGCTAAGAAACCTCTAAATAAATGATGAGGAAACCCATCTAATGAATCGGAGAAGCAACAGACATTTCCCAAAAAGGAGATATAGATTGTGGGAGGGGTGGGGGGGTGCATCATAAGATGCGTGTGACAAGAATCCACGCGCCCAAGAAAAAGTGTTTCACAAATGAAAAGCTCCAAGTTGAGACAAGTTTCTAACAAGCCTCACCAACATTATTTACTCTTTGCTTTTCCAATTTTATCTTCTAATTTATTCAGCATTAAGACTAATCTCAACCATTCACCACTTGGGTTAATTTTGTATGTTTGATGGTAAATCATTTGGCTAAATGGACAGGTACACTAAATAAAATAATTTTTTTTTTAAAATTGGCATTTTATGTCAGCATAGAGAAACAATGCAAATAAAAATAAAAATAAAAAACAAAAAAAATCTAAACTTGTTTGTTGAATAGACGAGTTCCATATTAGTTTTACCAAAAGTAATCACTTGCATTGAACTTGTTTCTTCCTAAGACAACTTTAACACAAGTCCAACATAATTTTTTTTTCTTTTTATTAAAGAGAAACTTGTGTCCTTAAAAGCCAAGGAATTTATTTTACTTACATATTATTGCAAGCATATAATCTATGAAGAATTCAACATCTATAAAATGAAATCATCACAATAATCTTAACCTCTCCAAAATTCAATATCTACAAATGAAATCAAGATAAATGCTCAACCCATCCAACATTCAATATTTGAGAAATAAAATTCTAACTCGATTTGGATTTAAAAAAAAATAAAAAAAATCACTCAATCTCATGTCATCCATAATAATCAAGTGAACTCAACCTTTGTGATTATTCTACAAGTAATCAATGTGGATCAAGTGGACTTATTCTTAACTAATAAAAAATCAATGTGGCACAATCAACTCAAATTTAATAATGCATAATCCTCATAACTATTCTATTAAACTATATTTAAAAGAACTAACATATCAAAAACTATATACAAAATAAATAAATAAAAGCATAACAACATATTAAACAAAGAAATATAAACCTATCAAATATTGCACTAATTTTCATAAATCACGTGGTGAGATCTCTTTTTATGAGCTAGATGCTTTTGATATATCTATGTTGTAGCTAAGAGTCCCTCAACTACTACATTAAGATCAAACATGACATTAGGAGCAATGTTGAAATTATGAGCAATGTGAGCATCAAGATCAAACTATAAATTAGGAGGAACATGGACATCCTTTGCATCATCTACATGCTCTCCTTCGTCCTTGGCATCATGCTCTCACTCGGTCTCTATTAGGTGCAACTAGACTTGGAGTAGATGATATGTTGTGGAGGTACTGAGAGGCTAAATAAGAGTATGGAATGATATAGATGGTTAATCCTAAATATGGCTCTAGTCCTAAATAATAGGTGCTATAGGAGTATGAAGACAATATTATTGTGTCATTGTAAGTTCCTTATGTCCTATCCTCTCCGCCTCACCCCCTAATCCCCTTGAGTAGGCACATGAGAAGTAATTATAGTCAAAGAGTCAATTTTCAACTAAGCCAATAGATCTATCTCCTATGCCTTGTTTGACACCATGTGTATATGTCTCATAGCTCTATATAGATCATAAGGATAAAACAACTTGTATATGACCATGTTATTTCTCTACACATCTAAAGTAGTAGTTAGAATTGAAAAAAAAAAAAAAAAACAAAGGTGAAAGAAGCAACAAAGAAGTAGTATTATTGAAATAATCATTAACTCATAAAAAAATGCATGTCAAATAAAAAATCTATCTATGATGGAATGATGCCACTGCATGAAAGGGTCTTAATAAGTCTTAATGCTACCTTACTATCAACAACATGAATGATATGTTTTCTCACATCCGAACATAGTCTTGAGGCTTAATCGCCAATTCAACTTATGTCAATCTTGTAAGTCGTTAGAATGTAGTTTGATGCTAATATCATTGGCTAAGGCACATACCCAACTAGCACAATATTAAATTTGGCTTATACCACTCAACTATGTGGAAGAAAATAAGGGGTCACACTATGCCAAATATCATTACTATCAATGCAATAAGCCAATAATCCAAACATATTAGAGGTGTGATTTTACCACAAAACTTGGTCTAATCTCAAAATGTTGAAGGTAAATCTATACTGAGAGAGGCCATGATTGGATATCTTAGTGATGGAGAATAGATCTCTCCATCTACAAGATAAAACTCTTTATTTATTTATTTTATTCAATTCATTCAAATAAAAGATTCATCCTTTCTTCTACAACTATTAAACTCCTTGATTCTTCATAGATGATGCTCCGATAAAGATCAACTTTTATTGACATCCTTGAGGAATTCTCCTCATGTAGCCTTCCATAGATTAAAAAATAAAAAAATAAATAAAAACTTTACATCATAAAATTAAATCTTATGCTCCTATAATGGAGCTTACAACCAAATCTGTGCAGAAACAAAGAAAGAAAACAATTATCCCATTTAGTCAACACATGATAATAAAAAAGAAACATACATGCATCCCTTGCCATGGGATAATATCAAGGCTGTAAAAAAAAAAAAAGGTTTGCACACCCTAAACAATGATCTAAGCTTGCTTATAATTTTATATTCTGATACCAGTAATTGGCATCTTAGATTTAAGCAACAAAAACAATACCAATTTTTTAAATAATTGATCTTTAAGGTTAAAGCATTAACATTTAGGTTTGGATATTCTCAAACCTTGAATCCAAGTGTTGAAGAATCAAATCAATGTTCTTAGAAGTCTTGTAGACCCATGATTTAAACTTTGGAATTTATTATTTATTAATAAAGTTTTGTTTCACTTTGATCTATACTCATTTCATGCATTATACTTTGTAAGCATTCAAACTTACATCTTTTGTATTGTACATGATTTGGGTGCTTTAGGAATTACACGAAAAATCCAAGGCATAGATTTCTTATAAGTAGATGACTTGTTCACAGTCGGTTCATGGGTTTAGGTAACCCATTAGAGGTTGTAGTGCACTACCTCCTAATTGGAGGGATGATTGGTTTTAGCTATTAGAATAGGTTTCTCATGGTGAGTACACTAGTGTGTATGGTTACACATTGGATAAAACCTATGATGAGTCATGACATGAGGTTATCAAGTAGTCATGACTTCACCAAGCTGCATCATTGCATTACCTCTCAACGATTTAACCTATGCATGAGATCCTAAAATGATCATATATTCCTTATGGATTAGATCACTATTGATCAAAATAAGTAGTAATAGGTATTCTCAATAAAGGAATTATGAGATCTCATGAGATTAAGACAATGTGCCCTTTTGGATGATCCTAAGAAGGTGTGTTCACGTAAACTATAACCATACTAGTTCCTTAAGTAGAACTTGACATAAGGTTTTTGTAAGCTAAGACATGTTAGTTGATCACACAATAGGAGGATCTGTAACTCAAGGATAGTATAGGAAGTCTTGAGAAGTTGATGGTTTTTGCCTTATTAGATTGTAAACACTAGTTCATAGGGAAACTGCATGCAATAGATGGTAAGTCACGAACCTGAGCACTTAGTGTCTCGTTGTTATTTACATAAGGTATTTAAGTGTAGTTGATTCTTTGTAGTAGAATGTTGAATCAACTTCAAAATTGAATTATGAGGAAGTCAATATTATCAAA
The DNA here is from genome assembly GCF_030704535.1 of Vitis vinifera. Classification (NCBI taxonomy): domain Eukaryota; kingdom Viridiplantae; phylum Streptophyta; class Magnoliopsida; order Vitales; family Vitaceae; genus Vitis; species Vitis vinifera. Next base: position 21,945,434 of record NC_081805.1, on the reverse strand, counting down.
TGAGTCCCAATGGTCCCTGCTCGAGCTCATATGCCATGTTAGCATGGTCTATGAAGGTTGGATTACCTTTTTTATTCACTTTTGTGCATAAGGTCATTTTAGTCATTACACAAGGTTGCATAGGGGTTGATGAACAACATCTTTGGATGGGGCTAGATGGTCCAATAGGGTTAATTAATCAATTGGGACCCATTTTGGACTAAATTAAGTAACCCAAACCCATGTGGGCTTACTTAAACCCAATTAGGGAACCCTGTAAATACCCCCTTAAGGGTTAGGATTTCAAGTTAGTAATCTTCCACCATCCAAAGAGAAGAGAGAGCCTTAACCTTAACCTCCCAAACCTCCCCATCGTTTGAGTGTTAAGGAATAAGAGAGAGTCATCAAGAAAAAAATCTTGAGTATTCAAGACCTTCGGAGACTTCAAGCTTCATCTTCACCACACGAATTTGATTTGGGAACATCTAAATCAAAGGTAAGCACACTAAGCTTAATATTTAAATCCTAGAATAGTTCTTCCATTGCATGTTTTTGTTGTGTATAAGATTTAGAAAGACCAAGATTCACATGAACTTAACTTAGTCCTAGGATAGGGAATAGAGTGATTCAAGATTCCCTACAATAGTTACATATAATAGCGAATAGAGGTAAGGAATAGAAAAATGCAAACACAAGATTTTATATTTGATGCAACTTGACTTACATCCACTTTCTTTAAACTTCAATCATGTTAAGGGTTCCATTAATGAGGCTTCTAACCAAAGCCCTCAAGTTTTATACCTAAATTATGGTTTCAAGTAATCCTTTACAATAATAAGACTTTTGAAGTGAAATTCTCCAAACTATCACCCTTGGATTATGGTTTTAATGGACCCTCTACCATATTCTTGAGCTCCCTAAGTGATCTTACACTTGGCAATACCTCATAAGATTAGATCTGAAAGATGATTGATCCTAGAATACAATTTTTAGCTCAATTAGATACAAAGAAACTAAGATTGAAGTGCAGTAACATGAAATGCAAGTTTTGAAACAATATGCACCCAAACACACCTTCTTATAGTAAATAATGTTCAAGAATGATTTTGAACTATTCCCATGCAATGAAAGAAGTTTCAAGGCTTTAAATAGGAGTTGGAGACCCAAATTAGTTGTTAGGTATAGTTTGGAGTCAACCAATTGATAATAAGTCCTTCTAGACCCTAAGAGGACATTTAACCCCCTCGGTCAATTAGGCTTAATTAGCTCAACCAATTCCCCCATATATTAACCAGTTTGAAGAAAATGTAAGTTTTAAGATTGAAACGAAACCAAAAAATAATAAATACTATCTCATTTACTTTTGAAAAACCTTTTAGAAAGATTTTAACCAAATTTAAACTTAGTTTTTTCATTCAATTTATGAAAATATACAACCAATTTAGCACTTAGATGAACTTTGAAGAATTAGGTGCATAAATGAAAAATCCCATACATTATAATCATAGTGTTGGCATCTTAGATCTATGCATAGCAAAAGCAATGTCAATTTTTGTAAATTGAATTTTTAGGGTTAAAATACTAAACTTTAGGTTTAGATGCTCCTAAACCTTAAATTCCAAGTATTGAAGGTGATTCCATAGACCATATATCTTCCACCTGATCACTCAAGAAGGGCTATCAAGAGTTACCGATTACCTTCCACTACTATGATAAAAAGAATCTTTCTTTAAATCCAAGATAATTTAGAGCCCTTTTAGGTTGTTGATCTCTTTGGACTTTACCAAATGATATCAATACTTGGAGGTAAGGGAATAACCTATTTCTTTTCAATCCTGTTTAAGAATATAATAGTTTGTTTTCTCCTTGGCACTAGAGTTAAGTTGCTACCCTTCCTTAAGAATAGTGGCTAAGGTTTCTACTTTGTTACTCTCTAATGTGGAAGATGAAAGAATATAGAATCAAGTCAATTAGCCTTAAAACCTCAAAAGGCTTATATAAAGTGCAACCGAGCTTCAGTAGTTATGACCCATCATTGGCTTAGGTCACTTAATCTAGCATCTATGAGTCCTATTTAATTAATTAGTCATAATAGACTCCAATTAATTAAATAACCCAAGTAGAAACTAAAAGCACTTAATCATAACCACTTATGCAAACTTGTCCTTGAACAAAACCTCTTAATTGCTTACGCTTATGCACCCTTATGCAACTCATAAAAAAATATTGACTATCTCATAATCCAACTTTAAAGACTCAACATTCTACTAAAGAGAGTCAATTGCACTGTAGTATCATTTGATGTTAAATTCAAATCAAATTAATTAATTTCTCAAGTTCATGACTCACTATTCATTGCATGAAAGTTTCTTATGAATTGATATCTATAATCCAATAAAATAGTAGCTATCAACCTCTCAGGATTACCTCTCAATTCTTGAGTCTCATATCCTTTTATATCATTTTCAATTGACATTCTCTTATCCATAATGGGATATCTGTCAAATTCCATTAAAGGAAATTCTATGGTCATAGACTACATGATCATGAATCCTTAAGATCATCCAAATGGACATACAGTCTCAAATTCATGAGATATCATGGTACCTCTATTGAGAATATATGTTACCACCTACCTAAAATCACTAGTCACTCAATCCATAGGGAATCTATGATCACTCTAGGATCCTACCCATAAGTTAAAGTAGCTAATAGTCTCAACACTAATGCAATATTCTCTCAAGGTTGAGAACCCATGCAACATTGTAGTTTAGAGAAGATATGACAATTTGATAATCATAAGTCAAGACGCTTTGTAGGTCTCATCCAATGTATAAGCATACAAACTAGTATAACTACCATGGAAAAATCATTCCAATAACCTAATTAAGTCATCCCATCAATTAGGAAGTGGTGCACTACAATGTCTAATGGATTATGAAAGTCCATGAATAAGATATGAACAAAATTATCAATTTGTAAGGAACCTATCATTTGAATCTTCTATACAACTCTCAATGTATTGAAGCCATGCACAATTCAAGTGATTAAATCTTGATATACTCAAATGTATCATTACGCATAATAGGTTAGTAAATGAAAATTTGATATCATGTAAAATAAAATCCAAATATTACATCATGTCAACACTTTCGAGAGCTCTATCCTAACAAATAATGTACCTTCAACCTTACATACAGATCTTAAAAGAAAAAAAAAATTGATGAACCTTTGCTTTTACATCTTCTCTTTCTTCTTGATTTCCTTTGGATTTGATGTTTTCTTGATTGTTTCTTTGGAAATAATTCTTGCTTAATACACTCAAATATAAAACATTACATCTGAGCCTTGTTTTATTATCATGAAAACAAGATTAATTATTTATATATAAATATACATAATTCATTAATATTTTTTAAAATTTAGTATCCTTTGAATAAACTTTTTTTTCTTCTAAAAATAATATTTTTAATTTTTAAAATTTAGTATCCACTTGGATACACCTCTTTCTTATTTTTATTTTTTTTAAATAGTAGATTTATATTATAGAAGTAATAATTTTAAAGATAGCTTTAAAAAAATTGAGATATCAAAAAAGATTTCCCACCTCAAAATTAATTTTTAAAGATATTTGGAAAATTTATAGTGTTAAGAGGAAAACTTAATTTTTATTAAATTTTTTATGAAAGATGCCTTTAGGTCATTTATGGGAAGCCAACAGTGTCTTTCCACAGCTAGAGGGAATCAAATTTTATTGTTGCTTCATTAAAGGAAATTTTGAATGTAATTTGACTTTGACTACATGATGCATGCCAAAGTCTTCAATTTACTCTTTTATATATATATATCAGTTTGTTCTTTCACTTGTAAATTTTATTATTTTGTTTTATTTGTGTGATTTAGAAATTATGAGAAGGAATATGACAAGAATTTTTATATGGTAAATTTGCAGGTACTATATTTGCAAAAGTCAAAAATTTTTAATCTCCTCCAGCATAATGAAATTAATTTTGAAATGTTCTAAAGTATAACAACTCTAGACGGATGGAGATGGAAATACATAGTATGAATGAGTATAGAGGGCTGTTGAAACATGATCAGTTGAAAAGCGCAAAGGTTGTCAGCCCTCTAAACACGCCGCCAATCCACTTGTCCTTGCCAGCTGCCACCCAAAAGAAAAGGCTTTCAGGTTGTCAAAAAGGTCTGAAACACGAACGCCGTATCCGCATGCAACAACAGTCCACGCACCCGAGGAAGGGCCTGGCGAATAAAATGAAAGTTCAATATTCTTTATTAAAAAAAGAAAAAAAAAATATTCCAACAAACTAACGTCACCCACCATTCAGCAATCCCATCGTCTTTTCCCCCTCTACACTCTTATCCTATTTTTCATACGGCCCGGTCCTTTCCACCATCCTCCCGTGTGTCCGTTCTTTTTTCGAATTACCAATAATGCCCTTTACTTTTTCAGCTTCATGTCATGGGGGTGATTTTGTAACTTCCGAGCCTCATCGTGACTGCCCTCGCTCGCCCACTTGGAAGCCCCCTTCTTCTCTCTCTCTATATATATATCATACGACTGCAGCAGCCAACGCTCAATTCTATTTTCGACTTGGTCCGCCGGCCGGTTCTTTCCTGTTATAAACTTCAGTATGTTTCAGGTGGGCGTCTCACGCTTCTCTGCTTTTTCACCGTTTTCCGGGTCAAGAAATTGCTCTCTTCCCAACAACTTTGAACTCCTTTCTTGCTCCTTCGACGATGCCCTCATCCGCCGCCTTAAAGCTCTAAATCCGCCTTCTCTTACCCTCTCTTGGCTCTCCCTCGCTGTCGATTTCCTCTCCACCATTCATGCGGAGGTGCGAAGCCTGATCTCCAATCTGAAGCCGTCTGCGTCCGATGACTCCCTCGCCTGCTTCTTGGATGATAGCGTGAAGCTTTTAGACGTTTGTAATTCGATTTCGTCAGAGATCGAACGCCTTCGCCAACGCCGTTTGTTGATCAATTTTGTTATTCACTTGCTCGACTTCTCCGGCGAGGGTCCGGCCCCGGAGAAGCTCAAGAAAGCTAGGGATTCCCTAGCGGATTGGGCGAACTGTCCCCGAGGGTTCACGAAACGGAGATTCGAGAACGATGTCAAGGTTTTGATCCACGATCTCGCGCGAGGGCTTGGAAATGCGCCGCGTGGCAAGATCTCCAGCGTGGAGAGACTCGTCCGCCGGACGGTCTACACCGTCGGGGCGATGACGGTGTTCTTCGCCGGAGTTGTGGTCTTCTCTCTGTACGGACTTCCAGATCTCGTTGCCATCCAAATTCCGGCCGAGTTCGCATGGGCTGACTCCTTCGCCGAACTCCAGACGACGATCTCTGAAAAGATCAAGGGGTCAAAGATTGGAGAGCTCAACGGCGTGGAGACGAGGATACGGACAGTGTGTGACGCCGTTGATGACGTGGCGAGAGGAGATCCGGAAAAGGACAAAAAGGAGCGGTTGAAGGACGCCGTTAAGGAGCTGGCAACGGCAACAAAAACTTTTTCGGAGGGTTTGGACGGATTACATAACGGCGTGAATGGGATGTTTCATACGGTTTTGGGCGCTAGGAATGACATGTTGGATAGTTACAGAGTTGGCGGAAACGGAGGGAAACCAAAAAAGCAGCAGCCAAAGTGATGTAAATTTGTATATTTCTCTGAATCAAAGAGAATTTATCAACAAAAATGCTAATTCAAAGATTTCAATTACCATATTTTTTGTGTGCGTTTTATGTGAATAAACCATATTTTCAAAGATATCAATTACCGGATGTTATTTTACCCAAAGGATTTAAAGAATTTTGTTTAGTTTTGGAAATCATATCCCACAAATATCATATTCTAAAGTTTCTTGAGCCTGGGAAATTTTAAAAGATTCTAATTCTGTTGAAAAATCTATTAGATATTCAGAAAAAGGAAAACCTAAAATTAAAATATCTTCAAATATAGTGCAGCACAAACCAGGTGCAGAGCAGCGGGGTTGAAGGAGGGACTAAAAATGAAAGTGATGGAACAACAAACAGAGGTTTGTTTGAAGCGTCGTTTGGTACACGTGCGAAGTTGCTTCTAGGAAATTAAGGAAAATGGTTGGTGGGTTGAGTAACAGGCGGGCGATGATCCCTCGATGTAAAGACAATGATATCAACTCTAACATGGCAACTCAAGCGGCGCCAAGTTAGTAAATATAGGGATTAACAGATTAAAAGGGAAAAAATTCGGTCCATATTGTAAAACTAACCCCCTAATTATTTAAGTCTAAAAATGACTCAACTCGACAAATACCCCTAATCTATCTCTTTAGCCCATTTTCTCTCCAACTCCAATTTCCCCCGTGTTGCGTCCCTTTATTACCTTGCAAACCCATTTGTTTGTTCTATTTGTTAACCTGCAAGAAAGAAACCATGAAGGACTTTTCCGTTCATTGCAAGAGAACAAAAAGACAACACAACACAAGGAAAAAATAGAAAGTAAGTTTCACTATTTTTTCTTTGATTTCAGTTTTTCAAACTATATATATGAACCTTCATCTATGAAATGAGAAGAAACCTAAGTGTCTTATTTTGGTTCCTTTTATTTTTTTTAAATCAAACCCTATTTTTCATCTTTCTGATATTGTGTGTTGATTCAATTTATGAAAATGGTGGAAGAAGAAAATTCGCTGATGAAAAATGTGAAACGGAAGAGGTATAAAATTTTGGGAAAAAAGGGAAGTGAAACAAATCAAGGTTTTGAAACCTCGTCATCGTCATCAGAAAATGAGAAGAAATCAACTGATTCAGTAAACATTAATTTTCTACTTGAAATTTTGGTTTTTAATTTTAACCCTTTTAATCGATGATCCTCTTTTTAATGAATTTATTTTTCATGAATTGATATTCTAATTGAATAAAACTTTTATGGAATTGAAGTTGAAAATTTTCTCAGTGAGGTTATAGTCCAAGGTTTAAAGCAATATTTGAATGATTAGAAAAAACTAAACTACTATCAAGTTCACAATCAAAAGGTTTTGAAATTTTGTGTAATGAAGTTATTTGTTATGAATTTATAACGTATTTGAATATAATTTTTATGAAATTATTTTATCCAAATATTTAGAGTTTTAATTTAAATATATATGTTAAGAAAAAATTGAACTTAACATTTATCAAGTTCATTGTCAATAGGTTCCAATTTCAAAATGGTTTGGTTTTGTTTCAAATTTCAATAAACATTAGAATAATGTTTGCATTTTTTTTGTCTGCAACTTAGTAAAATATAGTAGCTTCAATTGCATTAGTAAAATAATATCTTTAGAATATTAGCATTTGACATGACATCCTTAAATAATATGAAAATAAAGTCTATGTTAAGAAGTAATGCGAAATGATGGATTTAACATAGTTGGATAAGTTTGGTAATATAATTTTACTCAAATTATATTGATATTTTTACTATTTGTTATTATCTTGTAGATTGATCTAAAATACCTAAAGAGTACTTTCCTGGAAAAATTGCATGTTTGTCTCACTTGGTAGCCATTCAAAATATTAAGAAGAAATTGACTGAACCACAATTGGAGATGTTTAGAAAATCATGTTTTGGTCATTTTTTACTCCTTCCCGAACTTAGATTTTCAGCCCAAATTGTTCATCAATTGTTGTTACGTCAATATGAAACCAAAAAAGACAATAAAATATTGATTTTATTAAAGTCAAAGGGCTTAAGATTTAGTAAAGAAGAGTTTGCATTGATTACAGACTTAAGTTTTGGTCATATTCCAAAATGTGACAAAAAATCATTACGAATAAGGGACACATACTTTAAAGGAGAAAACAAGGTGCGTAATGATGAGTTGGAGAAAGTTTTCTTTCTTTAGGAGAGGTAAAAAATAAATAAATAAATAAAAAAGAATCTAAAGATGAAGAAGTGATAAAGTTGACACTTTTGTATTTTTTTAGAGCATGTTTTATTTGGGAAATAAGGAAAAATTTTAATAGATATGGAATGGGTTGCTTTGGTTGATAATTTGAAGGCTTTTAACAAGTATCCATGGGGGGGATTTGTTATGAGAGAACACTATTTGGTTTGCAAAGAGCTTTGGAGAACCGGGTATCCAAATACCAAGATAAGAAGAAAGCAAAGGGAGAAGTTGCAGTTGAAGCATATAGTCTTGTTGGATTTCCATATACCTTCTAGGTTTGGGCATACGAGGCTATTCCACTTATTGGATTGAAATATGTCACTCATGTATCTAAGAGCTATCCTCGAATATTAAATTGGAGTGCAACTAGTGCTCCAAGTTCTACTAAGGTATGAAAAGGTCTTTCTAGAGCCTAATGTAAGTAATTCTTTACCTTTAAATTTTAAGAATGCAATTGTAAATATTATTGTATTATTGTTTATTAATAATTATATTTGATTTGGATTTTGTAGTTAACTTTTCATTCGCTCCTAACACCCACTTTAGAGGAGCAACAACAAGACTATTGCAAGCATGTAGATAAACAAGGAGTTTCAGCAGAAATGTTGCACCAATCAAAGGCCTCACAAGATGCCAAGAAGGATGACTTAAGGCATGAAAAAAACTCATCTGACACTGCTACATATGTTGTTGCTGCTACTATTGCAATGGCAGAAGAAACAAAAAATGATATAGTTGCCCCATCAATAGAGGTAACTTAACCTAAACTTAGCCATCATAAATAATGCATGCATGTTTTTTTTTTGTACTTTATTTAATACAAGATGTTCACTCCATAATTAACATGTGGAACCTGACCTTAACTAGTGTTAAGTTCATTATAAATAAACTTATAGGAAGTTAAGTCTGTAGGGATCATGAAAAACCTAAATTTAACAAGTGTGTTATTTCAAAGTGAACAAACTTGTCATATATATATATATATTTCATTTATGTGCAATATGTGCAGAAATTATGGATGGAGTTTGTGAAATTCAAACAAAACTCAAAGTTAAATTTCAGTCATCTAAAGAAAGAAATTGAATGACTCAACTTGAAGATGGATGAATTGAAACAACTTTTATTAGAAGTTAGTGACATGTTTACTATGTTTATATTTTCTAATACTTCAATGTTTTGACATTTGTGTTTTCTCATATTTATTATTATTGGTGGTGTATGCAATTTTAGGTTAAGAGTTCGAATGAGGAACATGTTATGCATGACACTAAATTCACAAAATCTAGTACAAAGGAAAATGACAATATGGGCTTTGATTTCCAAACTAGAATTTTTTAGGATGTAATAGATGATGAAGTGGAGAAGAATGACATTCCCATGGATGTGAACATTGGCGTGGAAGCTTCTAGAAACCTTCAGCTTGTAGAAAAACACATGACTAAAGAGTTGAAAGATGATTACTCTAATGATGATTCGGTTATTGATATTGCCAAGTTGTTTGGTACCCCAACTATGTCAGACGAGTTTTCAGTATATGTCATACCTCACCATTTATCTTCTACCATTTTTAAGCGAAGATGTGAGATTAAAAAATCTTGTATCTTGCAACACCCTTTTACAGATCCCACCAAGAGAAAGAAACTAAGAAAAGAAATGAGGAACCATTAACTTTATTTGATCCTTTGCGTCCAACCTCTGAAGAAGCATTAGAGTCCTTTCGAAAATGGATGAGTGATGACCAAGGGTGAGTTGTATACATCCATACTTGTAAATTTGTGTTCTTCACAAGTTATAGAATTACTAATGTTTTTTTATACTTTGATGTCAAAGGTCCACAATTGACATTGACTACATGCATATAGATAAAAAATGGTTTCAATCACTGTCTAATCATGGTTCATGGCTTGCTGACACGATTTGTAAATGTTGCATTTTGTTTTTATTTTTATTTATTATTATGTTCAACTTACAACTAAATAATATAACTAATTTACTTTATTATAATTGTTAGCACATTGATGTTGCCTTCTTCTTTTTCCGAAAGCGGCGAATAGAAAATCCTCATATGTTTTCCCAAAAGCTTACCACAATGGATATTATGTTTTGGGTATGTGTAGTTTGAATTTCAATTATCATTTTTAATTTTTTGTAATAATGAATCTTATGATCTTGATTATTTATTTATGCAAGTTAACTTTATTCTATGTAGCAAAATGCTCAAGTAAGATGGATTAAGTATGACAAGAAATGGAACCAATTCAAATTACCAGAGAATGACATTCTTATTGATTATGCTAATGGTTCGCAACCTCTTTATTATGTCAAATGGACTGATGTTGACATTGTGCATGTCCCCATCAATGTTCGGGCTAGTCATTGGGTATTAGGAGTTGTCCACCTTCGTCGAAGGATTATATATGTATATGACTCATTGATGGGCATCAATAATAATGCAAGATTGCAAGTTGCCATTAAACCATTAGCCAAATTGTTGCCACATATATTGAATGCCATAGCATATTATAGGTTTTATGGTGACACAAAAGTTAACTACTAGGAATGGGAAATTGAAAGACTGCAAGATATTCCTCAACAGGAACATGTGTAAGTGATCTTAAATTTACTTTCATATCTTATACACTTAATCTTTAATAATAGCTCTAACATTAATTATATGTGTACCATGTAGTGGTGATTGTGACATGTTTATTATCAAATATGTTGAATACTTAATGCACAACCATCCATTGAAGTCATTAACAAGTGCTCGAATGGACTAGTTTCGGGAAAAAAATGGCAGCAGAGTTATTTTATATGAAATACTTGCCTATGTAATGAATTCATGTTGATATTTCACATTTTGATAATGTAGTTGGATGGTTTGTTATATGTAATTGGATAGCTTGATATATGTAGTTAGACATTTTGATAAATGTAGTTGGACAGCTTGATATACTTGGATATTTTGATGAATGTAGTTCGATAGTTATGTATAAAATTGACCTTTTAAACTAAACTTAAATGTTGTCAAGTTGTTTTGTGTACAAACTTGAAGGTAGTTAAGTCCACAATCTTAATAGAACACCTGAACTTAACTACTATCAAGTTAACTGTGAACAAACTTGAAAAATATTAAGTCGAAGTCTATTCCAAAATAACATATTTAATTTGGACTTAACAGGTATCAAGTTGAAGTTGATATAGTATAGACTCATAGGAAGTTATGTCTACAGTTGCCATTTTATCTTGAACTTAACTATTGTGAAGTTGTTTTATGAACAAACTTGAAGCTAGTTAAGTCCATAGTCTTCAAAAAAAACCTGAACTTAACTATTGTTAAGTTGTTTTATGTACAAACTTGAAGATAGTTAAGTTGATAGTCTTCAAATAAAACTTGAACTCAACTATTGTCAAGTTGTTTTATGTACAAACTTGAAGATAGTTAAGTCCACAGTCTTCAAACAAAACCCGAACTTAACTATTGTCAAGTTGTTTTATGTACAAACTTGAAGGTAGTTAAGTCCACAGTTTTCAGACAAAACTTGAACTTAACTATTGTCAAGTTCCTTATCAATAAACGTGAGGATAGTTGAGTTCATAGTTTGAGAATAAACATGCAATTTTCATTCATACTTTAAACATAACTCATCATAATATATATGTACAAAAGAAACAAATATCTTCATTTCTATGGGTATGCAAAAAAAAAAAAAGGGATCATTATTACAGTATTCATCTATGTGCTTATCCTATCACCTTATACAAAAAAGTAACTTACATTTCCGTTCACATGGGTACCAAAAAAAAAAAAAAAAAGCTCACTATTACAATTTTCATTCCATGTAAGTTCATAGAGTGCCAAAGCTATCATGATATCAAGGGATTGGTCGTTTGCATGTTTTTCGATTATGCCCATATTGACCACATCGACTACAATGAGATGTCCGCTTACCCTCTCCACCATAAGGATTCTTACTTTTCTAGGTCTTCTTGTTGAGCATCTCATTTTAGGTGGTAACACAACTTTGTTACGAATGTGATCAATATTACCCAATCTGTTTCATTTCCAGTTGGATAAATACACTCTGAATATGAAAATAACAATGCTTTAGTAGTAAAATACTAGGAGCACGAAGTGTAACATATTGAAATGTTGTAAAATCTACAAGCATCAATAGAATGTGCACATGGAATATGATCAAGATCAAATTGTTGACATGTGCATGACCGAGTATCTAAATTCACTTGAGCACTAAGGCCAACATATTTAACATTACACTCCTTAGAGTTGATAGGTTCCACTAGATATGTTGCTAACATATTATACCTTGAACGAAGTTCTCTATAAGCCCACATGGTAAGTTCAGTTGACATTGACATTGCTTGTTGTTGACGAGTCACAAACCATTTTTGAAGTAAGTTTCTCAATTCTTCAACCAATTACCAAATTGGAAGATCTCTAGAATTTTTCAACACAGTATTAAGGCTTTCAACGATCCCTATCGTCATGATATTATATCTTTTTTCTGGTAGAATATGAACGTGCCCATCGATCAACTCCTATATCCATCAAATATCTTGTTGCTCTTGGGTCAATCATCTCTAGTTGCCTAAATATAAAATTAAACTCTGAAACATGATAAGCATGGGCAGCACCATGGAATAACTTACTAATTGCAGGATTCTTGAACTTTGTCTTCAAATTTTATCCAACGTGATAAGTTCAGACACCATGCCTCACATGGGGAAATACTTTATGTACTGCTTTCTCAATGCTACCATGTCGATACGATATCACAAACAAATCATCAATGTGTCCAATTGCATCATGCAATTTTTGTAAAAACCACTCCCATGAGGCATCATTTTCTGAATCACCAATCCTAAAGGCTAAAGGGTATATCTGATTGTTGCCATCTTTACACCCTGTAATAAATAAAGTCCCTAAGTACTTTGCTTTCAAAAATGTCTCATCAACTGCAACCATAGGCCTTTTTAATGTGTGAAACCCAACAAGAGATGCACCAATCGACATAAAAAAGTATTTGAATTGATTATCACAATCAATAACTATATCAGTAATGTTACCAAAAATTTTTTTTCTCTAAAACATAGCAATAGGATGGTAAAGTGTTATAAGACTCCTCAGGTGATCCCCTAATAGAACCTAGAGCAAGTTCTCTGGCTCTCCACGCCTTATCATAACTTATTTGAATGTCATACTGCATTTGAATGTCTGCTACAATGTTTTTTGGTCGAAATTCACAACCAACCCCTTGATATGTTTCTCTTATACTCTCACCAATCAACCAACTACTTGCATGTCGATTGTCACGAGACATCATATCTAACCGAAAAGTGTGTGTTGAATAGTATTTCATTATTTGAAACATATTAGAAATCCCCAACTTGGTAGCACGAACTCGCCACTTGCATTCTTTATCAAAACATTCAACAAGCAATAACTTAGTAGTGGATTTAGTTGTTTTGAACTCAAACTTCCTTTTGAGAGCCATCATATACAACTTCCTTTGTAATTCTTTCTTACTTGAGTATATTTGGTGCTCTTCTAGATGGTCATCACTAATTCCACTAACTATAGGTTGTTGCATCATGTTTTGTCATTCATTTGCTACACCTTTGATTGTAGTGGGATTGTCATGTATGAAACCATCATTTGTATTAATCATGGTTAAGATTTCTACACTTTGAGCTGAACCAATTCTAAATGAGCTAATTTGGGTCACTTGCTTATCATTAGTAGGGTTAATATCCGTCATATAATCCTCCCTATTAATTGCAATCTCATTCATGTTCCAATCATGAACTTTATACTCGTCAAGTGACTCATTTTGAAATCTTGGTCCATTTTCACCATCAACAGTAAGAGTTTCAACTGATTCACAATGAATGTGTGTACTTTTATGCATCAACATTGAGTCATCATTCAATTCCTTATCAATCTCAGAAGACATGATATTTGAAATAAGAATTGCAAATTGATTTCTGACTATGATTATCGATTCTCTTTTCAATTGTGATGCACAATGGAACAGACAACTTACCATTTGTACAATTTAAACCAATAAAGAATTTCACATCCCCATCATTAGTTAGTTGTATAGGACTTGTGAGTATGTTGGCATTGAATACATACTTCATTGAAAGAAAACAATTCATTGGATCTAGCTTTAGAATATGATGAACAACTCCTAATAACTCTTTATATGATATAGTTTTTGGGACCTCAATGCCTTTACCTTTACTTCCTTCGAAATAGAAAGCATTTCCATCTTGTACCCATTCACCTTCATATAAAAGCATTATTCCTACTTCATCAACCACTTAAATAACAAATAATTCAATTACTGGCATCAACATACAATATTAGAATATTTTTTTAGTTACATCATACCATTACCGTCAATAAGTGGGTATTAATTTTAAAAAACTCATTCATTATTAAATACATATTATTGCATTACACACATTTATTTTTTTAATAAAAAACAAATAAATAATAGTATTAATCATCTTTACTACCTCAAATAATACCAATAATGCTATAGAAATACAATGTATATAGTTATTAAATAAATTCAGATATTGTAACTCTCAACTATTTTAAACAATAAAAATATATTTATTTACTAAAAGATTGGTTATGTTGTAATTCATTCAATGTCAAGGGTAATTTGCAAATGATTCAACTCAAATGGAGTATAATTAAATAAAATAACAATAATATAATGTTACTGTGAAATAAGTATATATAATCTTAACTTACGTCAAGTTCAACTTAATATCCGTAAGGTTTTGGTATATAACTAAAAAAAGATAACTTTATATATTATATCAAAACCCTATTAACACATATATTTACATCTATATAAAGAACAAATACGCAAACAATACCAAAACCATCACAAAATTCCATAAGTTTTATTACTTACCATTATTTGATTTTTCCATATGGACAATGTTTCTCCACACTACACTTTTTAAGTTGATTGTTTCCTTCTTTTAACCCTTTTTTTCATGACTGTAAATGATATTAAGAAAACTATAGCAATTTCAAACTTATTTAAATAATTACTACATCTCATTAAATGTTTGAAAATATTCAACAAATAAAACATGAAAGAAAATAAATAAACGTACACTGTTTATCCAGTCATAACTTTATGCACTATTTATCCAGCCACAACTTTAAGCGCTTCAAGTTGAAGAAATTTGAAGAGAAACTATGTGTGAAACTTGAAGAAATGTGTTGAAAAGAGAAAAACGGGAATAATAGAAGAAAAAGAAAAAAAAAAGTGGAAGAAAGAATAAAAAAGAGGTGAAATGAGGGAAATAAAATTAGAATGAGAGGGAAAAAGGAGTTGATGTAGTTGAGGGGTATTTTTGTCCAGATTGGGTCATTTTGGAGGCTATTAAAAGTGAGGGGTTAGTTTTACAATATTGATGGATTTTTGTCCCTTTAATTAGTTATCCTATAAATATATATTTTGTTGATTTCAAATTAATAAATATTGAATGAACTTACCATTTATTTTCTAAAATATTTTATGAATAAATCTATACTATAAATAAAATGTACATAATTGTGCTAACCTTAATTCTATGTTAAATTAGGATTAGTTAATATTAAGTTGTAAGTATTTGTCTTATTCAACTATTTACCATATAAGACATTAAACTAATAGAGGGGATTGAATCTAATTGACTTATTAGACTTAAATTATGGACAAAAATTCTTAATATGGTATTATAACCCTGATTTGAAAATAAAAAAATATTCACGTGGATTTAGGAATTGTTGTTGAATTAGAGAAATTTTGAAGATTTGCTATTATTTGTGTTTTCTAATTTACTTGAAGTAAATTCTAAATTTCGAAAATTAAAATTTCCACATGAATAAAACTTACATGTTTGGCCATGTTTGGGAATGAGAGAAAATATGATATTGAATTGCCCAAGTTTCCATTCAGGTGCATGGGTAACATACAATAGTGGTCCTTATCTTAATGATGTATTATGATTCTCATTGTACTTTTGAGTATGATGTTGCACATCCTATAGATTCATATATCGTGTTTAAGAAGGAAGACAAATGCAATTTCACTAGTTCTTTCTATTCAAAATCCAAAGCCATGTTGATTTCTTAAACAATCTCACAACTTTTGATTTATATGTTCATTCATATTGATCTTTGTTTTGTTTTGTTGTTTTCTTCTTCTGTTTTTGTTGTTAATTCTTATGTTAGGTTGAGAAGCTTTTGAAAGAATATGACAATATCTACATCTGACAGTTTGAATGCTAATACCATCTCAACAATACACACAACTTCATTATGAAAAGAAAAAATTATATGGATAAATTCCCAAAAGAAAAAAAATTAATGGATATAATAAAAATTCCCAACATAAGTATATATTGGATGAGCTTCTATCCATGTCAATTGAGATGACTAAAAGGAATTGTAAGGCCATACAGAACTTTAACTACCCTGGTGTTTTAAGCCACATTGATGTACTAATACATTGAAAACTTTTCAACAAAACTTTCTCATATCTATTTCAAAACAATTTTTCTTCAAAACTAAATCAAATACATTCAAAATGTCTTTACTCTTATTATTGAATAACAAATGGTTCCCAGTTAGGCGGGATTCCACAAATAAGTGGTTAGTTTCAAATTTGTTTCATTTAAGGTGAACAAAACCAAAAGTTAACAATTATAACTCGTTCATTAAGACCATAAAGTCAACTATTATAACTCGTTTACTAGGGTCATATAATATCAACTATTATAATCTATTGATTATGACTGAATATATCAACAATTATAACCCGTTGACTAGGGTCATAAAAACCAAAGTCAAACATGTCATTTTATTAATTCAAACTTACAAAACAAAATATTATATCTCCATAATTTTCATTTTTCATAAACAAAGAAAATGTTCAAACATATTTTTCATACAAAACATATATTTGATCCATGCATAGAAATAAAATTAATATTTCTACACATTTCAAAATACAATATAAAAATGAAATTATTTTCTTTTATAAAATCTACATTGATTTCCCTTACCTAAAAAAACACTTAAAAACCTTGGAAAATTTAGCTTGAAGAATTTATTCCTCACCTAACATAATATCATACACAACATTTATTATTGATTATTTATCTAAAAGTCCAAATTTGACAATTTTAAAAATATTTTATTTAGTATTAAAAATCCTAACTAATTTCCTATTTCAATATTATTATATCCAACTTCCTAAACATTAATAATTTAAATTAATAAGTTCTCCAATTTTTATAAAACTCATATTTCTTTCTAATCTAATTCTAACAATTTATTTCTTTTATATATTTAAACTAAATTAAAACTTTTATTAAAAATAATAATAATTATTTTTATTAATTTTCAAATTCAATGCATACACAAAACCCAAAATAAAAAACAAAGTTTCTTCCCATGTCATCATTACTACCCAACTTCCTTTCCAAGGCACACACATCCTTTTTCTTTCTTCCATTTTTTTAACCTTTCACTACACTACCATTCCACATCCCTATTATTATAATTATTTTTTTATTATTTTCTTTTTCAAAAAAAAAAAAAAATCTCACAATCAATGATTTATTTATTTATTATTTTTTTAATCTAAAGCCCACATAATTGAACTATTTTATTCATTTATTTATTATCTATTCAATTGAATATTTAGAATTTTCCGATCTTCATCAATAAATCAATATGCATTCATAAATTTTCAATCTTTTAATCTAAAAAGATTAAATAAAAAAACCATAATTAAAATTAAAATCTTTTAAATAAATTTTAAACGGATCAAAACTAATGAATGAATTTTTTTTTAAAAATAATTTAAGGGTTGAAATCTTACCTGGAAAATATGTACTTCAAACCCTAGACTTCCAAATCTTTAGCCCTACATTTTTTTATTTCTAGATAGAGAAGAAAAGAAAAATCTAATCTATATCTAGGGGTTTTTAATATGAAAAGACCTTTTTACCCTTATTAAATTAATTCAATTAATTATAATTTTCTAAATTACAATTTTACCCTTAAATTGGGTTTGGGGCATTACATTCTCTCCTCTTTAATAGAAGTTTAGTCCTCTAAACTTGACATACATGAGTCTTGAAATAAATGAGGATGTTTTTCTTGTATCCCTTTCTCTATAGGTGACCTCTCGAATACTAAGATTGTTTTACTAGACCTTATCAACCTGACAATAATAGGACATAGTATCTTTTCAATCACCACACAGGCCAAAAACTCTTGATAATCTTTGTTGAGTAAGGAACTAACTTGCAAGGCTGATATCATATGCAATAGTCTATCTACATGTTTTCCCTCAAACTAAACTCAAGTTGACCAAAAATATGGTAAGTCACACTTTTTCTAAAACAATCAACATAGACATAATAGGAAACTAGCAAATCTATCACCAACATCCTGAAGGTTATGGAGTACTAAGTCAATTGATATCTCTCTGTAACCAATCATCACAAGACAACCTCCAAACATTATATTGTCCACAATATAATGTCCCACATGAGTAGTTCAATCAAATCAAAGAACAAACATACCCAACAAACCAACAAAAGATACATGTCCCCATATCAGAAGTGGCTTGAGCATCTTGATGAGTCATAGCAAACATCCGCCCTTAGAATTTGGGTTTCTATTTATCCTCTTTATTCTCCTCATTAGGCTTCCCAATTATAAACTTCTTATTCTCTGGACAACTTCGAATCATATGTCCATGCTTCTCACAACCAAAGCAACTTCAGGCTCTTTATAGCAAGGCTTACCCTAATGTTTCTTACCACAAATAGAACAAGTCATATCTAAATTTTGCATTATTTCCCTTTTATTTTGATTCTCAGTTGAAACAAACCTTTTTGGTGATTGGTTATCATGGGCACCATCACTCCTACTCCTCTTCCTTTGTTGATCTTTGTACTGCTAAAGCTCCTTATTATCCTTTTCCGCTATAAGGGCTCTATCTACAACCTCTTAATAAACACTAAGCTTCAATGATTTGTTTATTTTTATTTTTTTAATCTAAAGCCCATATAATAGAATTATTTTATTTATTTATTTAATTATTATTTTTATTCATTCAATTGAATATTTAGAATTTTTCTATCTTCATCAATAAATTAATATGCATCCATAAATTTTCAATCTTTTGATCTAAAAAGATTAAATAAACAAACCCTAATTAAAATTGAAATATTTTAAAGAATTTTTAAATGGATCAAAACTAAGGAATGAATTTAAAAATAAATAAATTAAGGGTTAAAATCTTACTTGGAAAATCTAGACTTCAAATCTTAGACCTCCAAACCTTTAGCTCTATGCTCTATGTAAAAGGGTTTTCTGAATAGAGAAAATAGGAAAAATCTAATTTATACTTAGGGTTTTAAATATGAAAAGACTTTTTTACCCTTATTAAATTAATTTATATCAAAAGTTTTGTGATGTCCTACATTGGATATGGGAGAAAGTTCTTGACCCTATATATGTAGAGGCTCTTCTTAACCCTATAGACGTGTTTTAAAGTCGTGAGGATCCCTTTGGGACTAGAGTGGATAATATCTACATGGTTGGGTGCGGGTCGTTACAAATGGTATTAGAGTCGATCCTTGACCTTAGTGTGCGGTTTTTTTTTTTGGCCTCGTAAGGGGGTGTTTGTCTGTTTAGTCCCACAATCCTATGTGACACAATGAGGACGTTGTGTCTACATGGAGGAATGTTTGTGACATCCCACATCGGATAGAGAGGAAAGTTCCTGGCACTACATAAGTATGGACTTCTCTTAACCTTGTAGACGCATTTTAAAGCCGTGAAGGTCCCTTCGGGCCTAGAACAGACAATATCTACACATTTGGGCATGGATCGTTACATTGAAGTTGTGAAAATGTATATGAAGTATATTGACCCCAAAATCAAGCGGGTCAACTTCATATAGGAATAACAGGTTGAAGTACTCGTAATCCCTCGATCTATTAATGAAATAGATGCATCAAAATTAAAGGTTGAATTCCCTAGGTTGTTATCAATCAAGGACTCCTTGAATTCAAGATTTGTGTGTTTTTAAGTGTGATAAGGTTGACAACAAGAATAGTGCCAAAGTTGATGAGTTTAGTTCACATTAATTGATCTAAAAAAGATAGGACATAAATTAGATCCTTTCATTTTGCCAACCTAGGCCTAATGAGTATTCTATGTAGAAGACCGAGTTGATCCAAGATGGTCTTGTTCTATCAAGGCTTAAAAAATATCGCTTCAGCTTGGAGGATGATGACAACTTGATTGAGAATTGTATGGAACATCATGTTGGAATAGTAGATCATAGGGTTATATGCTCTCTAAATCTTAGGGCTACTAGTCTAAACTCAACGGAAACAAAAATAATCTTAGATCTAGGTATTAAAAATCATACCTTTGGATCTGAATGTTCTTAGATCCTAATTTAGTTGATGTAGTTATTTCAATAACCTCGTGATCTTCCCCCTTGATAGCTCCTTCTTAGATCTATGACACTTGTGTGGAGTGGCTTCATACCTTGAAAAGAAAAAGAAATGAAGGCTAGGTCTCTAGAAGACTACTAGTTTGAAAGAGTTTAAAACTAAAACCCAAGGGTTTTATATAAACTCTCCTATGGGATTAAATTACTCTGATCCAACATGGGCTTAGGTCACGTAATCTAGCACATTGGGCTTTAATTAGTCTTAATGGACTCCAATTAATTAATTAAACTAATCCAAAAAAACCTAAATTAATTAATTATAAATTCTTATGAAACCAAAGTCTTAATGACTATTTCTCCATAAATCCTCAAAACTTTGTACCAACAAAGTTTTATTGTCCTTATAATCCAATTTTGAAGTTGACTCAACATTTCACTAAAAAAAAAGTCAACTACACTCTAATATTCTATGAAATTACATTGAGATAAAGCTTGATTAAATCCAATTTAATCATTTTTATGGTATATGACCTATTATCCACCACATGTAGACTTTCATGAATTAGCATTCATAATCTAATAAAGCAAAAAATCTATTAACCTCTTAAGATTGCCTTTACCACTCTCAAGTCTCAAATCCTCCTATTATATAATCAACTAATATACTCTAATCCATGAAAGGACATGTATCAAATCTCACTTAAGAAATTATTATAGCGTCATTGATTTCATGATTACAAGTCCTTAGGATTACCTAAAAGAGCACATTGTTTTAATATCATGAAATATTATGGTGTTTATCTTGAGAATATATATTATCACATACCTTAATCAACAATGACCCAATTCATAGGGAATATATGACCATTTTAGGATCTCATTCATAAATCAAAATCACTGAAGATTTTAACACCAGCTATTTTTCTCTCAAGGTTGAAAATCTATGCAATATAGTAGTTTGGTCAAATTCTTGCAAGGAACCTAGTTCTAGTAAACTATTTTGATTGGTAGGTAGAGCTAAATGAGTTAAAAGAAAAGCTGAGACATTTTTTTCAATATGAAATAATTATTTAAATAGTATTTCTACATCTTATTCAATTCATTATATGCATGTTTACCAAAAACTAATTGAATTTGGAAAATGCATTCATGGTTGTTGAAGATAGTAGGAATAATACACTTGCAAAAACTTATCATTCAAAAACCATCTTACAAAAGACCATATTATGCCTTCGGAGGATGATCTTGAACACCTTAGAGAACCCCCACCTTATTACAACTACATTGAGATGTAGATATGAAGGAAATTAGTCATGAATAAGCTTTCAAACCAAAAAAAGTCAAAGAATAAAAATGAAAATAGTCTTTGAACATCTATCTTTATCAATTAAGTAGAAAAGATTATGCAATCACAAAGCAAAATATGATAAGTCACACTTGTTTTGATTTATACATTTTTTATCTTTTATGCTTGGCCAAATAGGGAAAATTTAATGTTGTAATTATAATGTATGAGGTGTGATGTGATAGAGAATTTTTTATAATTAATGAGACAAACTATAAAAAAAAAAAAAATTGTTAGTAAAATGGATGTAAAGATAATTATTTTCTAGAAAAAAAAATTAACACAAATATAACTATTAAAAATATATCAATTATTTTTAATAGAATTTTTTCAAAAAAAAATATTAATTGTTTTTTATTTATATTATAAAATCTTATAATAGAAATTATTTGTTCTAGAATCTTATATCAATCAAACTTGTGCAATAGTAATACCTATTGAAGTCATTATATTATGCAACAATTTAAAAAACATAGCTTCAGGAAACTTGTGCCTAGATGGAAATTATGAAAACTGGTCATAGAGAAAAAAGACAACTATGATATGGAAACCAAGCATAATATTAGTACAACCTTTAGGTATCAGAACTTTATTCAATAAATTCAAGGTTATAATGCTTAGAAATATGATATTGAATCTAACTTGTTATATTGTTTTATAAGATGTGTTGGTTGCTAATGGTAAGAAGCTTGGTATTCTTACTAGTGGTCCAAATAATATATTGACACATGCTTTGAAAATATTTGAGCATTCTGATAGAATCAAGGCAAAAGGAATAGTGAAACACAATGCATATTTTAACATTCCTAAGTCATCTGAAGTTGTTGAAATCGATGAAAGAAATATGTTGTAAGAAGGGGAGAAGAATCAAAAGAGTGTGTAAAAATGCTTAGTTATAATGATACCAAACCTTTTTATACCTTAAAGAAGCCTTATATGCCACAAGTGAAACCTTTTTAGACATACATGTGACTTCCTGTTTGGACGAATAGCAACCCTTGATCTTCAATGGAGAGCAAGTCACTATCTAAAAAGACTTCTATGACCAAACATAAATTAGAACAAAATTACCAACATATAAACAAAACTTAATGTCCTAACAACACTTTATGTGCACTAAGGCAAATCTTGATCCTACTAAGCTCTAGCACAGAAAGCTAGATCACACAAACTCTAAGGACCCTATGCACTTAATGAATACTAAAAAAGTTAGAGGTATCCCTAGACTTAGTGGTGAACCTAAACCCATTTGTGGTAAGTGTATGAAAAGAAAACAAACTAAGAGTTCACACAAAAAGGAAAATGAAATAAGGACCGCTAAACCTTTAGATCTTCTTCACATGGATCTCATGGGTCCAATGTGAACTGAAAGTAGAGATGGCAAGAGATATGTCCTTATAGTTGTAGATGATTTTAAAAGATACTCTGTTGTGAGTTTTCTTAGAGAGAAGTTAGAGGCCATAAAGCAATTAAAGTCTTTATTCAATAGAATACAAGTGGAAATAAGTCATCTAATTGTAAGGATTAGGAATGATATGGGTGAGAACTTGACAATGTAGATGTTGACATTTTTTGTGAATCAAAAGGAATTAAACATGAATTTTCTGCCCCTATAACTCCTTAGTAGAATAAAGTAGGTGAAGAAAAAGAATAGAGTACTATAAGAAATGACTAGGGTGATGATTCATATGCATAATACCCCTATGCAATTTTGGGCAAAAGAAATCAATATGGCATGTTATACTGCTAATAAGATTGTTCTTAGGCCTAGAACAAATAGGACATCTTATGAATTATGGATTGGAAGAAAACCTAACCTTAAGTATTTTAGGACTTTTGACAGTGAATGCTATATACTTAAGGATAGGGAGAACTTTGGAAAGTTTGATGTTAAATTTGATTTCGGTATCTTCCTAGGCTATTCTATTATGAGTAAAGTCTATAGTGTTTATGATCAAAATTCAAAACTTATCCAAGAGTCTTCTAATGTAGTTGTAAATGATATTGGGTATGATCATGATATAATTGAGATTCAAATTTTAACCCATAAATCAATTGGGGATAATCCTAAAGACTTGGAGATCACAAAAGAAAACCCTAATGATATCCCTAAAAGAAACATTGACCCTGACATGGATGAAGATGTACCTCTTGATGACGCTCTTGAAGAAATAAAGAATAAGCATAGATCTAAAATACCTAAGAACCACCCAATCTCATGTTGGGATTGAGCCCCTAAAAGCAAGACATGATATAATAAAGTTAAACTTAATTATCCCCTTACTATCCCTTTCGTGTATTGACATTGATTTGATCATTCAACCCATGTCTCTTACATTGTACATTGGGTGCATTAGGAAACCTCGATTCAACAATTTGATTAACCATACCCTTCTCTACAACCATACTCTCCGCTTTGAGCAGCTCTCCAGATTTGGATGAATCACAACTTTAATCCTTTTTTTATCCATCATCACAGTCATAAGCTTCTAATGTAGAATCCATAATCAAAGCCTGTGAAGGAACGTTACCAATCTTGGGTTTGTTGGTAAATGTTTGGGAACAATTTTGCAAGAAATCCAATTTCATTTGGTACAAAGCTTCTTTCCTAGTAGCTTTCTGATATTCTTGGACAACAATTTTTGAAGAAAATGAGGTGGATTCTTGCTTCCAATTTCTTTCTCAAGACATTGGGTTGTGTGGAAAAATTACTAATGTCTTCCAGGTTTCCTCAACAAACTGGTATGGAGGTATTGGAATGGGAAATGTAAGGCAAGGCAGAGGTTTTGATAGGGTTTGGGAGGATTGCGAAGATGAATTTTAAAGGTAATGTGGAGATGGTGATGGGTGAGGAAAGTTTAGCCTAAAAGGCAACGTGGGAGGAGTAGGTTGCATATGATGTTATTCTCTGGTCCTTCTTACCACTTATGGTTCAACAAAACTCCAAATGAACTCGAAATGGGCATTACTTGTTTTCCTAATGAGGTCGAGCACCAATCCTTATAGCGTCCTCTTGAAAAAATTATTGTCAACTTGTAGTCTTTGGAACTGTTGTGGTAATCATGAAATAGCTTCCATACCTAGAAAGTAAAACCAAACAGCCTTTAGAATCTCACATTTGTCAACATTCTGAAAGTCATTCTAGGTTTCCATTTACCGATTGATTATCCACACCAAATGCAACATTCACATACTGAGGACCAGTTGCACCTACATCAATAGCAAGCTTTCTTCTGAAAAAATCAATATTAGACCCTGATGGCATCAATAGTATTTGTGTGATGGCTCTTACTTTCCCACTATCAAGATGACTATTACTAAAATCCTTTTCCTCGATTTCCATGAACAAATCTAAGATTCCATCCAAAAATTACTAGCCTCATCCTACAATGAAAGAGATAAGTATTTTCCATGAAAGTGGTAAAGAAGAATGCGTAAAACTTCTAATTGTCCTAGGGTGGGCTCCATTTTCTGACCTTGTATAAGATACTCTCAGAAAACCTTCAAAAGTGCATTGTTAGTTGTACTATAAGGATCACCAAGAGTAAGCTTCAATATTTGACATGTGGTAACATTCCAAAGGTTCTAGACATATTGCAATTTCAATCTGATCAATCTATTCTCAATTGACCATGTTTCTTTTCTTTTAGTTTTCAAAACAACCTTTAGGTGCATGAGACTCATCAACCAAAATTCAAGTCCTCTCAACCTTCCCCTACACAAAAATGTATTCTAGCCCTAGCAATTGGGTTGGAGGCATTTTACCACATATTTAACCCCAAAGAGAAATGCATCACTGTCATTTGCGATGCAAATATCTACATGACCTTCACTATTTAACTAGGTAAAAAGAACTTCGACTTCTTCTTTTCAAATATGAACTATCTAACTGATTTTGCATGATTCACATCCAATTTAGTGCCTTTAGGAACCACTCCATTTTCTATACACAGTAAGTAGATGTCTAACAATAGCCTAAATGCAAAACTGATTAAGTGTAGTTCCAAACACACCATCATGTTACCGAGTTCCTTATGCATTTCAATCTCATTTGTCTTCATCCCATAAACTGTTATGGAATGATACCCATAATAATAATTTAAAAATAGAAAAATAAAAATAAAAATAGAGCAATAAATAAAATAATGGGCAAAAATACTTATGTGGTAAAACCTTTTTAATTAAGAGGGAAACCTCCATGGGGTAAGATAAAAAAATATTAACTATATGAAGACAAAATTACAACCTCTATCTCAACTAAGAGGAGAGACATAAAAGCTTATAAAAGAATAAAAGCCTTTCTTGGGATGAATAGTATAAGGGTGGAGACCTCCTTTTATAGGATAAGGAAGTTCCCATTTTTATTTTTATTTTTGCCTTTTTTCAATGTGGGATGACTTCAACCTTAACATTCTCCCCCTTGAAGTCATTCTTCTATGTCTTGCCCTATCACATATTGCTTATGTTACTACCAAGCCATAAGAGGATTTGTACCAATTGAATTTATCAATATGAACTAGTTTTGTCAAGGCATTTGCTAGATTGGATTTCGATTGATCTTTTGCATTTCATGGTTCCTTCTTCCAACACTTCTAGGAAAAAGTGATATTGAACGCTTATGTGCTTAGTCTTGGAATGAAATGCAAGATTTCTTACAATGTGCAAGAGATTTTGACTGTCACAAAACAGGGAAATCTTCTCTTGTTTATGCCCAAGCTCCTCCAATAACCTTTTAATCCAGATAGCTTATTTGAAAGCCTGTGTAGCTACCATGTACCCTGCTTCTATCGTAGATAGAGCCATAATAGTTTGAAATTTTCCTGCAAATGTGAACACATATCTTATAGTGGATTTTCTCTTATCAAGATCATTTGCAAAGTCTGAATCAACATAGCCTTTGACGATGAATTCTTATCCTCCAAAACATAATGCAACATTTGAGGTCCCTTTGATGTATCTAAGGATCATCTTAACTATATTCCAATGCCCTCTCCCCAAATTTGCCATGAATCAACTTACTATTCCCATTGCTTGTGCAATGTCTGGTCTTGTACAAATCATAACAAAAATTAAGCTTTCCACTACTGATGCATACAGTGTTCAAGGCAGTTCCATCATCTTCGCTTCATTACTTGGACTCATACTTGAGGATAATTTGTAATTCATAGGAAGTGGGGTAGAAATTGGATTACAATCATGCATGTTGAAATAACGCAAAATTTTCTTCAAATAATTTTTCTATGAGAGCCAAATCATCTTGTTTTATTTATCTCAGTGAATTTACATCCTTAGAATCTTATTTCCTGGTCATACATCCTTCATCTCATACATCCTAGCCAATTGTGGCTTTAATTCTTGGGCTTGATCTTTATTGGGGCTTGTAACCAACATGTCATCCACATACAATAGCAAGATAATAAAATCATTACTCTCAAACCTTTTGTAATATTTATTTTGATCTGAACTAAGTCCATTGTACCCAAGGCTCCATATGAAGGAATCAAATCTCTTGTACCAATATCTTGGCACATATTTTATTCCATACAGAGATTTGGTTAACCTGCAAACCAAGTTCTCTTTTCCATTTTCTTCAAATTCTTCTGGTTAGAGCATATAAATTTCTTTTTCAAGCTTTCCATGAAGAAACACAATTTTCATATCTAATTGTTTAAGGTGTAAATCAAATATAACACACATAGCTAAGACTACTTGAATCGATGTAAGTCGAACAACTATAGAAAATATCTCATTGAAAACAACAACTTCTTTCTAAGCATATCCTTTAACCACTAGTCTTGCACGATACTGTTCCACTTAGTCATTGCTATCATGTTTGACCTTATAGACCCACTTGTTTTCAATAGCTTTTCTTCTAGGTTGTAGTGGCACAAGTTTCCATGTTTGGTTCTTATGCAAGGTTTCAACCTTCTCTTGCATTGTTGCTATCCATGAAGATGAATTTGAATTGTTTATGGTGTCCTGATAATTTGAAGGTTCTCCATCTTTTGTAAGAAGGCAATATGCAACATCGACTGCCATAACCAACTCTGAGCAGCAGGAAAGTTCTCTTATTTCTTGGATTGACCACCGCATTTCAGGTATCATAGACTCAATTGGTACTTATTTCTTATGCTCTGGAATACTTTAAAAGATTATGGTTGTCCTTGTTCTAATTGTTTGTTTCCAATGAAACTTATAGTACCTGCATTTTTCATCAGTGTGTTATCTCATTCTTCCCCTTGTAGTATGTCTTTTATAAAGATGACATATTTACTAATGATAACCTTGTAGACAGTGAGATTCCACAGGTGATACCCCTTTACTCCATCATCATACCCCAAGAATATGCATTTTCTGGATTTTGGATCCAGCTTTGTTCTTTCTTGATCATTATACATCACATAAGCAGGACACCCAAAATATGTGCAAAGAGGAATAGTTCCCTGGCATACCAATCCACATCTCTATATGTGTCTTCATCTCAATTACTATTGATAGAGACCTATTAATTATATAGCAGGAATTTTCGGCTGCTTCAGTCCAATATTTTTTGGGTAGTATTGCAGTCTTCAACATAGCTCTCATTTTTTTTCTATGAGAGTTCTATTTGTCTACGCTGCTACGCCATGTTTTAGTAGAGTGTAAACAATAGTATTTTGTTGTTGTATGCCTTCTTGACAACAAAATGTATCAAACTCCAGGCTACAAATTTCTCCTCTATTGTTTGTCCATTTATCATTTAATCTTCTTTCATATTTCAAGCTCGTTGTGTTCTTTAAAGGCTTTGAATATTGGAAAAAACATCTGACTTGCTTTTGATGGGGTACGCCCAACATCTTTTGGAATAATCATCTTCAAACAACACCAAATAGTCCGCTTCCTTAAGAGATGTGATAGATGATTCCCAAACATCATAGTGAACCAAGTCTAGAATGCCCTTACTTCTTGCAGTAGATCTATTGAATCTTAATCTATGCTTCTTACTGATAATACAATGCTCGCTGAATGGTAGACTTATAGTTTTGAGTCCAAGAAGCAACTTTTGATCAAATAGAATTTTCAATTCCTTTTCTAACATGTGACCAAGTTTGCGATGCCACCTCATTGTTAATTCTACTCCAAAGTTTTCAATGAAAGTCTCCACTCTTAATATGTCCTCCCATGCAACATGTACAACTTTGCAACAATATTCTCTACCTTCATCACCACAAGCACACCTATGATAAGCTTCATGATTCCCCTTTTATCATGGAATTCATATCTAATGTCATCCAGTTGTCCCATTGATAGTAGATTCTTCTTTAAGCCCTTTACATGTCATACCTCTAGAATAGTGTGAATCACATCATCATCCATCTTTACTTTGATGGAACCAATGCCAAAAATCTCCAAGGCATGATCATTACCCATGTACACTGATCCTCCTGAGATAGGTTCATATTGTTGAAACCATTCTCTATGAGAAGTCATTTGCCATGTTGTTGTTGAGTTAATTAACCGAACTTCAGCAAATCCTTTTCTGCCCTTCGTAATAGTTGTTGTCTCACTGTATAAGATTTCAATTTCATCTAAAGTACTTTCTACACAACTTTGAGTATTTGATGGCTCAGTTTTTTTCATGTTTTTCTCTTCTTTGTAATGCCAATACTTTTTTTTCGTATCCTTGCTTTCCACAATGATAACATTTAACCTTCTTCTTACCTTAGGACTTTGACCTGTTTTATTTATTCCCACTAGAACCACATTCTATTGATCTTCCACTAGAGCCTCAGTTTGCTGAGAAGATATTACGTTTTCCTTGTTTTTACACCTACTTTCTCTCTCAAGTACAATAGTCGCAACATCATTAAAGACTAGCATTGCCCTCAAAACACCATTGGCCAGATTTATGATGAGATGATCATATGAATCGGTTAGACTTTGGGGTAGAACTTCAACACATTCTTTCTATTCTATATTATGTTTCATAGCTGATAGTTCAAAGAATAAATTTTTTAGGGTGTTGATGTGTTCAGTCATCGAAGTAGATTCTAACATCTGAACAATGTAAAGTTTTCTTTTCAAGAAGATTTTTTTGTGCAACGACTTCGCTTCATATAAGTTTGTCAAAGTATCCCAAATTTCTTTTTCCGACTATATTCTAACATGCTTGAAAATATATTATCTACTATTGCTAAATATAAGCTAGCAATAACATCTCCATCCATTTGCTTCCACTTTTGTCTTCAACATTTTCTGGTCTTTCACCAATTGCTTCTAGGTAATTTTCCTTCCTAAGGATGGCTTTCATTTTCATTTTCCACAGCCTAAAATTGCTCCCATTGAATTTTTTATCTTAAATTTTGTTGTCATTTGTTTCACTTTTACAACGAACAACAACCTAGAATAGTAGTAAGTGTTTGTGTTAAATACACCAGGAAAATCCCCAAGAAATGGGAGGGGTCACAATGGTCCATCTAAAACCTGCTTTCCTTAGGCTCTTATTACCCTTTTGACAGAACTTTCCTAGACATGTATTAACCACACAAGTAACCATCTACTATCTTAAATCTAGGCTCCGATACCACTGTTATGAAATGATACCCACAATAATAATTTGAAAATAGAATAATAAAAAGAAAAATAGAGCAATAAATAAAATAATAAGAAAAAACACTTACATGG